>NW_012151397.1:293812-295757 GCF_000956105.1 Propithecus coquereli | reverse complement strand
CTAGGGATGCAAGGCAAATCAATAAATGAGATTCACCACATAAACAGAAATAAAAACAATGATCATATAATCATCTCAATAGGTGACAAAAAGTATTCCATAAAATCCAGCACCCCTTCATAACAAAAACCTTCAACAAACTAGGCATAGAAGGACTATACGGCGAAATAATAAAAGCCAGATATTAAAAACCCAGAATCAACATCATACTGAATGGGGAATAGTTGAAAGCATTTCCCCTAAGAACTGGAACAAGAAAGGGATCCCCACTGTTTCCACTTCTACTCAACCTAGTCCTGGAATTCCTACCCAGAGCAACCAAGCAAGAGAAAGAAACAAAGGACATTTAAACTGGGAAAGAGGAGGTCAAACTATTCCTGTTTGCTGAGGATATGATCTTGTATCTAGAAAACCCAGAAGACTCCACCAAAAGACTTCAGGAATTGATAAATAAATTAAGCAAAGTCTCAGGTTACATAATCAATGTACACAAATCAGTAACATTTCTGTATATTAATGACAGTCAAGCTGAGAGTCAAATCAATAATGCAATATCATTTACAATAAGTGAATAGAAATAAAATACCTAGAAATATACTTAACCAAGGAAGTAAAAGATCTCTACTAAGAGAATTACAAAACACTGATGAAAGAAATCATAGATGACACAAATGAAAAACATACCATGCTCATGGACTAGAAGAATCAACATTGTTAAAATTTCCATACTGCATAAAGTGATTTACAGATTGAATGCAATTCCCATCAAAATACCATCACTATTTTTCACAGATCTAGAAAAAATAATCCTAAACTTCATGTGGACCCAAAAAAGAGCCTGAATATCCAAAGCAATCTTAAGCAAAAATAAAAAAATCTGGAGGCATCATGTTACCTGATTTTAAATTATACTACAAGGCTATAATAACCAAACCAGCATGGTAATGCTATAAAGGTAGATAACATAGACCAATGGAAAAGAATAGAGAACCCAGAAATAAACCATATAGCTATAGCCAACTGATTTTTGACAAAGTAGAGAAAATAGAAACTGGAGAAAGGGTTCCCTACTCAATAAATGGTGCTGGGAAAACTGGATAGCCATATGCAGAAGAATGGAACTTGATCCCTATATTTCACATATACAAAAATTAACTCAAGATGGATTAAAGATTTAATTATAAGACCTGAAACCATGAAAAGTCTAGAAGAAAACATAGGAAAAACTCTTCTGGACATTGGCTTAGGCAAAATATGACTAAGACCCCAAAAGCAAATAAAGCAATGAAAAAAATGGGACTTAATCAAACTAAAAATGTCTGCACAGCAAAGGAAATAATCAAGCAAGCACATAGACAACCTACGGAATGTGAGAAAATATTCACAAGTTATGTATCCAACAAAGGACTAATATTCAGAATTTATTAATACAAAAAAAAGACAGATCAACAAGAAAAAAGATAATTTCATGGAAAAGTGGGCAAAAGACATGAACAGAGGTTTTGCAAAAGAAGATATAAAAGCAGCCAACAAACATAAGAAAAGAATGCTTAACATCACTAATTATCGGGAAAATGCAAATTAAAGCCACAATGAGATAACACCTTATCCCTATCAGAATGGCTATTATTAAAAAAATCAAAAATGATAGATGTTGGCAAGGGTGTGGTGAAAAAGAAGCACTTATACACTCTTGGTGGGACTGTAAATTAGTACAACCTCTATGGAAAACAGTATGGAGGTTCCTGAAAGAACTAAAAGTAGACCTACCATTCAATCTAGCAATCCCACTACTGGGTATCAACCCAAGGGAAAAGAAGTCATTATATCAAAAACACACCTGTAACTGAATGTTTATCATAGTACAATTCAAAATTTCAAAGATATGGAATCAACTTACGTGTCCATCAGTCAATTAGTGGATAAAAAGAATATAGTACACACA
>NW_012151397.1:283092-292567 GCF_000956105.1 Propithecus coquereli | reverse complement strand
CTTAATCGTACCGATCCTCAGTTTCTCATCTATAAAACGGGGTCAATGATAATATCCCCAATGTTATTTCCTTTCTTTTTTCTTTATTCCCTTTGAATATAATATAGGAGAAATTAATAAAGTTAAAAAGAGAAAAGCCATAGAGAAAAATCAATAAAGCCAAAGCTGGTTTTTTTCAAAAGATCAATAAAGCTCTAGTCAGGCAACCAAGAAAAAAAGAAAAAAGATATAAATTACTAATACCAGGAATGAAATGGGATCATAATTACTGAATCTATGAGCACTAAAAGGATAATAAAGGAATATTACGAACAGCTTTATGCCCACAAATTTGATAATCTAGATGAAATGAACCAATTCCTTAAAAGACACAATCTACCAAAACTCACACAAAGAGAAATAGACCATCTGAATAGTCCTATATCTATTAAATAAGTTGTATCCATAATTAAAAACCTTTGAGAAAAGAAAGCACTAGGTCTAGATGGTTTGGGTGGTGAATTCTACCAAGCATTTAAGGACTTAGTGGTACCAATTCTCCACAATATCTTCCAAAAAAAAAAAACAAGGTAAAAACACACTCAGTGTCACTATGAAGCTCAAACTTACATCTCTGACATTTCCTCCGAGCTCAACATATATATTGCCAGCTATCTACTTTAAATCTCTTTTGTCTCATAGACATACCAATTTTAATATCTAAATTATACTTCAAGAAAAATACTGCACTTCTCTAATCTGTTCTCTTCCTTCTTCTGGATCTGAGTATGTAATGTCACTTCTAGAAGCCTAGGAATCATGCTTGATCCTAAAAGTAAATTATTTTATACAAAACCTAAAGATACATCCTATTAATTTTACCTCCATTCTGCCTCCTGAATCCATATACTGCCTCCATCTCTGTCTCTCTCACCAGGACTACCATCATCATTCTCTTTGGTTTACTCCTCAGTGTAATCACTGTTGTCACTTCACCCTCTCTTTTTCCTCCAATACATTTTGTATACTGCAACAGAAGCACTTGTCTTTAAACAAAAGACAAATGACCTTGTCTATGTAAAACAATTCAATAATTCTTCTCATTATACTTACATCAAAATTCAATATCTTATTATGACTTTTAAAGTCCTGCATAATTTATTTCCTACCAATTTCTCTCCACCTCTTTTTTTCCCAAGACTCCATCCATGTTGGGCTTCTCTCCAGCCTGAACAGCCCAAGACTTCTATACCTTCTACTTTTTTGCATCAGGATATTCAGCCTAAACTTGATTCACTCCATTATCCATATGACTAACTTTTCATGCTTCAGATTTTAGCTTAAATGAAACTTCCCAATAACGGCCTTCCTTGACCACCATTTCTAAGAATATTTTTCTCTCTAATTCTTCTTAGCAACTTCTTATTAAACTCGTAGAAAAGGATCACAAACTGCATTTATTTTGTTTACTTCCTCATGTTGTCTGTCTCCTCCAGTAGAATTTAAAATCTAGGAGTGGAGGAACAATATTAAATTTGTTCACCACTGTATTCCCAATCTCTAGCACAGACTATGACACAACATTCTGAGTATGTATTAATATATGTCGAGTAAATGAATGTAACTAGGAGATTACAGTTGACCCTTGAACAACACAGGGGTTAGGGGCTTATAACTTCTCACTCCCAAAAACCTTAACTATTACTAGCCTACTGTTGACCAGAAGCCTTAACAATAACATCAACAGTTGATTAACACATATTTTGTAGTTATATGTATTATATACTGTACTCTTCTGCTAAATTAAGCTAGAGAAAAGAAAATGCTATTAAGAAAATCATAAGAAACAGAAAGCAAATTTTCAGTACTGTACTGTATTTATCAATATAAGTTTACATTGTCTGTTGACAAGATGAATCATCTGTCTGAAATGGTGGGCAACCACAGCAGCAGACCTCATTCTATGGTACATATTAAGCAATTCAAATTTTTCTTGTAATGTCATGACTTTTCTCTGCTTCTTGGGAACACTTCCAGTAGTAATGGCACTTCATATGGGCCCCATGGTATTATTCGAGGTTTACAGTATTGTACTAAACATAATGAAAAATATGTGAAAACCGCAAGAGATCACCGCAATATGCAAATGACTGGAGAGACAAACTGCTGGCATGGAGATGATTAGCATCACATGACATTTTAAGCAGAAACTCGCAACACTTGACCTCTCTGAAATAGCAACAAAAGGTGGCAGTATGTACTATAGTTAATTTTATGCAGTTATGATTTAACACTTCATCTTTATGTTTGTTTACATTTCTTTTTACTGCAAATAGTGTCATATATGGTCTGTAAGTGTTCGTGTGTCTAAGTTTTGATACGTTTTAACTTTTTATAGATTTTTGTATATTTTATGATAGTAAATGATGAAAAGTATCTATATATATTTTATGCATTCATAACATATCCAACTTTTTAAAAAAATTATATTTCTAAGCTATACAGGTCATCTGCAGATTTTTTCAAATTGTCACAAATATCCCAAAATTTCTGATACAGTTATTGAAAAAAAAACCCTGTGTAAGTGGGCCCACACACTTCAAATCCATGTTGTTCCAGGATCAACTGTTTATATTAACCTGATTCAATATTATAGCACCAAAGATAAACAAAATAAAAATTTGCCTAGTTCTAAATTAAATGAATTACTTGCCTACACATTCCTAAATTCTCCAAATATATGGTTGGTATACTATTTTTGCATCACCCTCATGGAAAAATAAATCAATGGAATCATTGTCAAAAATGTAGAAAAAGACCTTAGATTTAAATTTGGCTGGTTTACTAACCAGAAATTACATCTGCTCTTAAAAGAATTATTTATGTTACACCTAAGAGATCATATGTTGAAACATGATGAATGTTCATAAAGAAATTTTTGTGAGACAGATCAGCAGTTACAGTTTGTCTTTTAGTGGGAAGAGTATCTGTTCATTCCTGTTATTTATTTCATATTCTGCATCAACATGTAAGAGAGCCCAAGTTCTGGTGTCAGATCATTGGCCACTTACCAGTTATGTGATCTTAGGCATGGTATTATACTTAATCGTACCGATCCTCAGTTTCTCATCTATAAAACGGGGTCAATGATAATATCCCCAATGTTATTTCCTTTCTTTTTTCTTTATTCCCTTTGTATATAATATGTTTAATTTTAGAATTATTTTCTAGAAACTAACATATGCTT
Source organism: Propithecus coquereli (assembly GCF_000956105.1). Lineage (NCBI taxonomy): Eukaryota > Metazoa > Chordata > Mammalia > Primates > Indriidae > Propithecus > Propithecus coquereli. Next base: position 289,341 of record NW_012151397.1, on the reverse strand, counting down.
ATTAAAAATATAAATCAATACAAAAATGGAGCTTCAAATTTCATAAAATCTCACTGCCCTGAAATTACCTGTGTAACTTCCTGTACTCATTCCTGAGAACTTCACTGCAGATCTATCTATGTAGACAGATAGATAAATAGATAGACAGATTAATATAGCTTTAAAAATCAATAGGCAGTAGGCAAAGAATTTATGAAGAAGACCCCAAAGGCAATCACAGCAACAACCAAAATAAATAAATGGGACCTGATCAAATTAAAAAGCTTCTGCACAGCCAAAGAAACTGTCACATGAGCAAATAGAGAACCTACAGAATGGGAGAAAATTTTTGCATGCCACAAATCCGATAAAGGGCTGATAACCAGAATCTACTTAGAACTCAGGAAAATCAACAAGAAGAAAATCAAATGACCCTATCAAAAAGTGGGCTAGGACATGAACGGAAACTTTTCAAAAGAAGACAGAATAATGGCCAAAAAACATATGAAAAAATGTTCAACGTCTGTAATCATCAGGCAAATGCAAATCAAAACCACAATGAGATATCACTTAACTCCAGTGAGACTGGCCTTTATCAAAAAGTCCCAAAACAATAAATGTTGGTGTGGATGTGGAGAGATAGGAACACTCATACACTGCTGGTGGGACTGCAAACTAGTGCAACCTCTGTGGAAAGCAATAGAGATACCTTAAAGAGATACAAGTAGAAGTACCATTCGATCCAGCAATCCCATTACTGGGCATCTACCCAAAAGAACAAATGATACTGTATAAGAAAGACACCTGCACCCCAATGTTTATAGCAGCACAATTCACAATTGCAAAGATGTGGAAACAACCCAAGTGTCCATCAATACATGAGTGGATTAATAAAATGTGGTATATGTATACCATGGAGTACTATTCAGCTTTAAGAAACAATGGTGATATAGCACCTCTTGTATACTCCTGGATAGAGCTGGAACGCATTCTACTAAGTGAAGTATCCCAAGAATGGAAAAACAAGCACCACATGTACTCACCATCAAATTGGTATTAAAACAAGCACCACATGTACTCACCATCAAATTGGTATCAACACATAAGTGTATATATAAGAATAACATCTATTGGATGTCGGGCAGGGGGGAGGGGAGAGGTGGGAGGTAGGAGGAGGGGACGTATATTCGCATACACAAAGAGTGCAATGCGCACCATCCAAGGGATGGGCATACTTGAAACTCGGACTTGGGGGAGAGTGGGGAGGCAAGGGCAACATACATAACCTAAACATCTGTACCCCCATAAAATGCTGAAATAAAAAAAAATATCAATAGGCAGGATCCATTTGTCCCTGGGAACAATAAAAGTACTAGTTCCCCCAAATTCCGCTTTTATTAAGGATAATATATGAATATTAAGAACTTGGGTTCATTATATTTTAGCCATGATTTTTGATTATAGACAGTTTTTTATACTCTTTGCCTTAAAAATAAGATTATTCCTCTTTCTCTTTCTTCTACCTTTACTCCAACTACTTTTCAATTAACTATATAATTTTCCTTTCTCAAATTTTATAATACTGACTTTATATCATTAAATCAAAATTCCCCAAGTTGTTTTGTCTTCATTTAATGCTTAAAAGCTCATTGTATGATTTTTTAATGCTATGTAATAAATTAATACAATTTTGGCAACTTGAAACAACACACATTTATTGTATCCCATTTTCCATGAGTCAGGAGTCCAGGCATGGTTTAGCTGGATCCTCAGCTCACAGTCTCACAAGACTGGAATCCAAGTGCTGGCTGGTTGAGTCCCTTGCTGAGCTTGTACTCTTCCAAGCTCACACTATTACTGGCAAAATTCATTACTTAAATTACTTATGATTCATAAGTAATTCATTACATAAAATTTATTACACAAATTACTTATGACTGTAGGACTAAGGGTCCCATTTTCCTGCTAGTTGTTGGCCAGAGACCAGAAACTCCTTTCCATAGGCAGATCATAACATATTTGTTTTCTTTCTGTCAGGCCAGCAGAACATCCATCTGAAACTTCACAATCTTTAAAAGATCCCCTGATTAAGTCAGGCCCACCCAGTTAATCTCTCTTTTGATTAACTCAATGTCAACTGATTGGTTACCTAATCAAAGAAGATATCTATCATATTTCATAGTCCCATGCACTCTCAAGGGGAGGAGATTACATAAACCATATAAACCTAGTGATGAGAATATTGCGGGCTATGTTAGAATTCTGCCAACTACACTCATTGCAAATTTGTTTCTGTTCATGACTCCTTGTTTGATTCACTTGTCGATTATTTGTATTTCATCAATGTGTAGTTATTTCAAGAAAAGATCGCAGGAGCTATAGTCCCTGGGTTCTTTCTTGTCTGAGAATGTCTGCCAAGTATTGCTTTTACTATAAATGATACTTGGCTAGAAAAATATTCTTAGATCATTTTTGTTTTCCCTTAGAATTATAAATACTTTCCAGATGATATTGAAAGGCATTGGGGAGAAATTTGTGATATTTATGATTTCCTGCTTCCCTCTCATTACAGGAGACAGGAATTTTTCCCCCATCTAGATATCTAAAGAAGTCTTTCTTTTTTTAAGTTTATAATTTACCTAGGATATATTTTTATATCTATCTTAATTTGGCAGATATTTCCCCCTTTTATATCTCTCAATAGTTTTGCTCTTTCATTAACTAGATTCTCTCCTCCAAGGATAGCAAGAATAGTAATTGTCCCTATATTAGGTCATCTTTGGCCTCCAAATATCTCATCTTCTGTAATTTAAAAATTTCTTTGTTTATTTTTGTTCATTGAATTTATTATCCTAAGTATTTCCCCCAGGGCAGAAATTCAATATTTTACTATTTCTTTCCCATTTTTTCTTGTTTCCAATTTACTTATTAGAGCTATAAATGTTGATGTTTTGAACGTGATTTGTTTTACTAGCTTTAAATTTTATTCTCATTTATTTCCCTGTCTATGACCTGTCGTTTTATTGATTTTTTATTTTCATTAAGTTCTTTATAGCTCAAAACATACTTAAAAAGTTTTATTCTCTTCCTTGAACAATGTATTTTCCTAACTGGGTACTTCATTTGTCTTGCATCACCCCATTCCTTTTACTGTTTTGGTATAATACGCTTGTTTAGTTGCTGGCCATTTTTAAAAACCTTGCTATTGGTAATGAATATATTTCTAATATAAATGCGAATTTTCTCTGTTATAGGGTAAAACCTTGATACTGTCAAATTTTATCCAAACTACAGTTTCAGAACAGTTTTCTATCCATTTGTCTGCAGTCTGAAGAGGTTGCTGTGTTGAAAAAGGGAAGAGAATAATGCATCTAAGACAACTGTTCTCTATTCTATTAGCTGTATTCTTTTGAGTGTCCTGTAAAGAGTGCAATCCACACAACCAAGTGGATTTCCTGCTCTAAGGAACTTTGCCTCATTGGAACAAAGGCAATTTCCCAGAGACCATTTTTAGTTCTGCTGGGATCTTATTCTCAAGGGCTGCATTTTGACTTTTCTCCACACTACCTACCCATGGTCTCAGACTGCATCTCTCCAAACCATCTCTGTAAGTTAGAAATCCCAGGATTTTGTCAGCTCACCTTCTATTCTCATTTACCTTTCTGACTCCAGGATTAGGGTGGCAGTAGAAATAGGAGCCATTTTGATATAGAATCTTTCTTTCCTTGGCTATCATTTTTCAAGGCTTATAGCATATGATATTACCACTTTTTATTTATTATATATTAGGAGGGTTTAAATCTGTGATGAAGCTTCAATCAATCATCTTTTCCTAAAAGTTTCTATTTCTTTAATCTTTTAGGAAGCAGAAAATATTAAAAACATCTAACTATCTAAATATCACTGGTTAAAAAATTGTTGGATACCCATGTAGCCTTAAAGTATAAGTAGGAAGAAGCACTTAAGTGTTTATATAAAAAGATCTCTAGGATTCAATGTTAGGCAGAAAAGAAGAAATATATAACAGAGTATATAATGGGCTTTGTGTGGAAAAGAGAGGTGGCATAATAATGGTGTCTATGCTGATGTGCTAATATATACATAACTATCTCTGGAAAGATGCATAAGTAATTAATGGGCACGGGAAACAACTGTATTTTATATACTGCCTCTTGAATTTTTAAACATATGAATACTTTACCTATTCAAAACAAATTTTGAGTCATTTTTTTAAAAAAATAAATTATTATTGCATCTGTTCTAATCTACAGTCTGGCAAAGCTAGAGTTGTCTTTCTTTTTCTTCAACCTCAATTAAAATGTTGGATTTGGAGCCCACCCTATTCAAGGATGACTTCATCTTAACTAATTACATCTGCAATGACCTTATATCCAAATAAGATCGCATGCTTAGGTGCTAGGGGTTAGGAATTCAACATATCTTTGGTGAGGGGAGGAGCACAATTCAATCCATAAAATGAGACTTCAAAATACTAGGAATATAATGATTCCTCTAACACATAAGCAATTCTCCTATTAGGTAGAACACTGTCACATGTATTATAAATCCTCTCAATCATGTATTTGTGGCTCACCTAAAACCCCTTTTAAAAACTGTGTATAGGAGCCAAGATAGCGGATGAGACAAGGCGCCAGTCAGAAGGTCTCTGCAAAACAGACAAATTTTAGAAGAAAGAGAAAAAGAATAAGCTAGCAGAGAAACATAGATCAGGTGAGAGCCAGAAGGAAGGGTACCTGAAACTACAGGAGACTCCACGGGAAGACGTTGCAGAGGAGAACTGGAAGGAGAAAAGTCCCGAGAGGCTTGGAGACCAGCAAAAAGGATAGGTGGAGCGGTTAACTTCCCCCTTCCCTGCATCTCGGACTGCTGGTGGCTCCTGAGTGGCTGGAGAGACCTGCCGACACCAGCCGAGAGACGGCTGCCACCAGTGAGCAGTGGCCTCTTGCGGACTCAGCGCCGGGCTCCCAGCCCCTTCGGGGCAGCTCCCCACGCACAGACCGGAGCCTAGCGGCAGACGCCACAGTGCTAAATTCTCTCCTTTCCCCCTCCCTACCCGGGCGTGCCCAGAAAGACAGTTTAGCCATCACACGGAGGCATCTCCAAGGAACGGGACCTTTCCTTTTGGGGCCCTACAACAGACTGAAGGGTACTCAGACTGCGAATTCCCTACCTGCCAGCCCTCCCAGGTGCTACTTGCCTGGGGACTCCAGGAGAGTGGGGCAAATCCCGAGGTGGAGTGAAATCGATCCAGCTTGGGCGCCCTGTAGGTGATTCGGGACCAGCACCTCTCCCCCTGGCAGAGTCAGGGATTGATCTCCAGAGTCCAGGGGTCAGGCCTGCAGACCAGACCCCGTGCACCCGGGTTGTGATCGCGCTGCCCTGGGGCACGGAGGAGGGATCTGTGAAGGAGCCTACTGAGGAGCGTGTGCCTTCAGGGGTGGATAGGCGTTCCTGACCAGTGGCCCTCCTCCTAGAGGAGGGCTGTGCACCCAGCTTGGGCTACGATCCTGGGTGCCGAACCTCCCAGCCCGCATCACAGCCTGGGGCGATGCATAGGCCTGAGGTCCTGCTTGCTGGCAGAGGCCTGGGAGAGGCCATGGAGTGGGGGAGAGTGGAGGGGAGCGAGACCTGCTCCAGAGTGCGGGCCTTGGGCAGCCACAGCCCCCAAGTCCAGACTTTCAGCTGAGTGGAGCCATTTCAGCCCCTCCTGGCAGCTCTGCCCAGAAACAAAGAGCAGAAGTTGATCCCTGCTAACAGCAGTGGAGGAGCCTGAGGGCAGGCTTGCCCAACGCAGCCCTACTCAGACTCACTCCTCCCACTGAGGGGGAGAATAAGGACACACCTGGAAATCCCAGGGCCCCACCCACCACGCGAGGCACAAGAGGGCCTCTCCAGAGGAATAAGAGCTAGCTACAGGACCTAAAAACAGCACCGCAGCTCACTCCTCCCTGCAAGTGCCTACTGACAGGAAGGTCATCCTGCACACCCTTTTACTGCATCTACTGATTGATCATAAAGGGTGTAGTCGAATCTCACCCACAAACACCACCTACTGGCTCAGAGAATAAACAGGGCATGTCATTATCCAAACGAAAATTTAAAGGCAAGAAGCAACAACTGATTCAAATGAGAAGGAACCAGCGAAAGAACTCTGGAAGTATGAAGACTCAAACGGAAAGCACATTCCCAAAGAGGAACAACAGCTCCCGAGCAATGGACAATAACCAAACTCAGAACACTAAAATGACA
>NW_012151397.1:274877-276721 GCF_000956105.1 Propithecus coquereli | reverse complement strand
TAACCTAAACCTCTGTACCCCCATAATATGCTGAAATAAAAGAAAAAACTGCGTATTAAATGTTGAAAAGATCTCAAATAAAACCTATAAAAATTTATAAGAGATAAAGAAAACAATACATTCAACTCTCATGTATATGCCAATAAGGTTAAGAAAAAATTATTATTACTTTGAAGGTCCTTATGTATCCTTTTCTAAAGTTGTTCACTTTCATCTTCTTCAGTGAAAACTGCTATTCGGAACTTAAGTTTTTCGCAACTTAAGTTCAACTTTGTGTTGCTTAGTTTTGCATGTTTTTTGAAGTTTATATTATTTTCATTGTACCCTTTATATTCTCCTTCCTTCTTTTGCTTAAAACTACACTTTTTGTGAATTCATTGTTACTGATGAACATAACTTAGGTTTTTCCTTCTGTAATGTGCATGCTCAAGACTTTTGCTCATTTTTCTTAGATTATTTGTCTGTCCCTTATTGATGTCTTGAGTTCTTTATATGTTCTTGATACCAGTCCTTTGTCATATATATTTGTTGCAAATAGTTTCTTCTAATTTGTGGATTATCTTTTTGCTCTATTTATGGTATTAATAAACAAATTCTCATCTTTAATGTCATTAAATTTATCAACTTTTCCTTACACGACCTCTGCTTATTGTGTTTGTGTGCATGTGTGTATGGATTTAAGAAATCTTTCTTTACCTTGATGGCTTAAAACTACTCTCTTACATTGTTTATAAAAGTTTATAATTTGCGGGAGAGGAGGGAGGAGGGGACGGGTATTTGTATACACAAGGAATGCAATGTGCAGCATCCGAAGGATGGACATATTTGAAACACGGACTTGGGGGGGGACCAAGGGCAACCTACGTAACCCAAACATCTGTACCCCCATAATATGCTGAAATAAAAGAAAAAGAAAAAAAAAGTTTATAATTTGCCTTTCACAGCTAGGTCTTTAAGACATGTGAAATTGATTTTTTGTACATGATATAAGCTAGAATTCCAACTTCATTTTTATTCCATACAGACAACTATGTGTCCTAACTTCATTTAATCAAAAGTATTTCCCCACTAGTTTGCATAAATCAGATGTCTGTTTTGATAGGTGTGTATCTATCCTCTCTCCTCATTTCACTTTTAACTCATCTGTTTCTGCACTATTAAACCACTATATTAATTATTGTAATAATAAAATAATTCTTGATATATGAAAAGCCAAGACTCCTCACTTTGTTCTCCTTCCTGATTAATTGCTTGTTCTTTACCCCTTGCTTATCCATAAAAATCTTCAAATAAGTTGATCAAATTACACACACAGGCCTGTTAAGACTTTTATTAGAATTACTTGAGTCTATTATTATAATACTGAGACTTTTCATCAATGAACATGATATATATCTCCATTATTCAGTACTTTTTCAATGTTTTCAAAATGCTTTATTATTATATCCATAAGGAGTATGCATAGTTTCTTTCACATTAGTCCAAGATACTTTATATTCTTTTTATTTGTATTATAATTACCTGTTTTGTCATGTACAGAAATGTGACTGGTTTATAGATAGGTATAGATTTTCTTTACCAAAAAATTTGCTAACTTCTCTGATTATTTTTATGATATATTTGTATTCTTTTGATGTTTAATATACACATCATGATAATCATATTTTGAGAATAAGGATTGTTTTTACTTTTCTAATTATTACACATTTTATTTCTTTTTCTTGCCTTATAATTCTAATAGGGACTCAAAATACAATTTTGAGAAGTGGTCATGGTCATCTTTGTCTTCCTCCTGATACTAAAGGGAACATTTTCAAAGTTTCACAGTTAGTTATGTTTGCTTT
>NW_012151397.1:272233-274677 GCF_000956105.1 Propithecus coquereli | reverse complement strand
ATTATCTTTTTATACAATTCATAATTTGGCTTGCTAATATGTTGTCTAGAATTTTTGCAACAAAAATGCATTTTAGCATTTTTTCTTCTACTACCCTTTTCATTTTTGGGTATCAATGTCATTGTAGACTCATAAAATGGGAAGAGTCCCTTCTTTCTCTATATTGCATAAAGTATTCTTGACTATTTTGTATTTAATATTACTTTTCCACTAAATGATTGGGTACACATTGATAAAACAATCTGGTCACTGGGAGTTATTTTGCTTTATTGTTTCTGTGGGAATATTTTTACTTATTAAGTTATTTTTTAATGATCATAAAACTATTCAGGAATTCTCTTCTTCTAGAATCACTTTTGTTAAATAGTATTTCAAGGAATATGTCCATTTTAATTAAATTTGACTTTCTTGACATAAAGTTGCCTATAGTATCCTTTTGTTACATATTTAATATCTATAGCATCTATTATTATAAGGAATAGTTTCATTCCTGAATTAATTATTCTCTCTCTCTCTCCATCAAGGTTGCCAGAGGTTTATCAATTTTGTAATGCTTCAAAGAACAAAGGTTTGCTTTTGCTGATAATCTTTATTTTACATTTGTTCCCTATCTTATTAGTTCTTGCTTTTTATTTTCTCTTCCTTTCTAATTTCTTCAGCCTTATTATGATATTTTTTCCCTAATTTCTGGAGACAGATAATTTTCTTTTTTCTATTATGAGCATTTAAGAGTCTAGATTTGTTCCCTATAGCTGTGCTATAGCTGTGTATCATGAATATTGAAATATAGCATTTTAATTATTATTTTAAGTATTTCCTGATTTCTATTATCCCATTTTTCACATTATGCATTTGTTTCCAAATATATATGTTTTCTGATTATATTTATATCAAGTTAAACTGCATGACAGTCCATGGATAAGGTCTGCATGATCCAAATTCTTCAAATTGGTTGACATTTACTTTATAGCCTGGTGAATGATCAATTTTCGTAATGTTCAATATACAATTTAATAGATATATTCTGCTAATTCTAAGCACACTGTTCTATTACTTGTTTCAATATCAAGATAGTTAATCGCATTCCTCTCATCTTTTGATTTATCTTTTCATTTTTCAAAAAAGTTATCAATTTCTCAAATTCAAAAATTCATTTTGAATTTACCTTGACTGATTTAACCTTTTCCATTTGGCTATAAATATAGACTGTTTTCATGTTTGTGGGATTCACCTATTGATTTTTTTCTAGTTGTTGCACCTCTAAACAATATGCATCCCCAAACACTATAGTTTAGTTTTGTCTATTTTCAAATTCTTACAACTATATTACACAGGATGTATGGTGTGGTGTCTGGCTTCTTTCTGTCAATACACCTGTTCATGCTGAGTAAAGCTGTAGTTTTTTGTTTTTTGTTTTTCTTAATGGCTGTATACTAACTACTCTATTTTATGACTATTCCATAATTTAATTATTCATTGAGGCGTTAGGAACATTATGAGGTCAACACAATTCTGGGAATTCAGACTATAAATATGGATAAAACCAGCTGATTTCTGCTAATCCTCAGGACAAGTTTTTCCACCTCCAATCAGCACCAATGTTCAGAATAGGTGATTTTCTTCAGCATCCCTTGAAGTGGTTAGTTATTTCCACTTTTCCTCTTATATCTTGTGTTTTCATGTACTATTCTTTGCACCCCATAAAACCCAGATTCACTCAGTTTTGCAAATGCATTCAAGGCAGAAACCAGCTTCAGTGTTTCACCTATTTCTTTTAGTACGAAACTTCACTTACTCATTGTCTTCTGTCTTTATTTCTTGTCAGCAACCTGATGTATAGGCGATGTACCTTTTATAATATCCAAATTTGCAATTGCTTTTAGTACAGGCTCAATCTTGGTACTTACTTCACTATATTGCAACAAAAGAAAGTAACTATGCACTTTTTCAGTGTGTTTCCATGGGAAGTTTTTAAATAGACTCAATTTTTTTTACAGTCCTCCCATTAAGAGGTAGAATCTTTATAACTTCTCCTTGAATCTGGGCCCTGTGACTGAACAGTGGACTACACTTAAGGTGCTAATTTCCAGGCCCAGGCCTTACAAAGATGGCAGCATGCATTTCGCAAGTCTTGGGACATTTGCTCTTTCAAATTACATTATGTGTACAACTATTTACTTTGGGCAATTAGCCTACTAGTTGACCTAGTGGTCTATTTTCTCAGTCACTGAACAGGCATCTCAAAGTCATGGTCTCAATAATTATTCCACATATTTCGCATAACCCATCAGTGCGATAAATGTGAAGTATTCATAACATTTGCAGAGAAAAGATGTAAATTCTTTTAAGAATGTAATTAATGACTTCATTCATAGTTAATATAAGCAATGGGGGCTAAAATATATTGAACATCGAGTATTAATAATGTGATCGTGTAAAATATA
>NW_012151397.1:264793-271665 GCF_000956105.1 Propithecus coquereli | reverse complement strand
CAATTCAGTTTAAATTAATGTAAAATTTGACTATAAACTCTTTTTAAGTACATGTTAAGATTAAGAAAAATAAATCCTCCTAGAAAAAGAAACTCAGTGATGAGTTTGAAATGAAATAGTCTATTCAACTTGGAAAAACTAAGAAAGTTTTTCTAATCTAGAAAATAAATTACTCCATTCAGTACAAAGTCAGACTTTGACATTAATTAAATACTATACAAGTGTGGCTTCTATCCTAAGTAAATGAGCAAAATGTTGAATGCATTTCATCTATTAAAAAAAGTGTTATTGATCATCTTTACATGATAGTCATTAATGTAAGTGCTGGAGACATAGAAGTGAGAAAAATCAAAAATCCCTTCCCTCCTGACACTTACAATCTAATGGGGAGACAGAAAATCAAAAAATCACATGAATATCTGTACAATAACAAGTGATGAAAGGGGCTATCAAGGAAGGATTCATAATGCTATAAGAAATCTTATTGGAAAAAAAAAAAAAAGAAATATTATTGGAAAATTTGGCAGAAGTGACCCTATGCCAGGTTTAGAGCCCAAACCTTAAGAAACTGACAGCTTCCACTTCCTATCTACCGGGACCCTCACTCTTGGATTCCAGATATCATGATGTAAGGAAGTCCCAGCAGCCAGTGAAGAAATATACATGGATCGGAATTAATTCCCCTGGACCACAGCCTTGGTTCCAGACAATAACCAACAGCCACTTATTATCCACCACATAAGCAATCTTGAAAAGTGAATCATAGTTCCCTCCCTCTTCCTCCAATGTGGAGAGTCAGGAAAAGCTTCAGAAAATTTGCTTCCGGAGAGGGAGTAGGAGTTATAGCATGTACAAAGGCCTCTGGAATAAAGCTCACTTACAGTTGTGACCTATCTGCAAGTCAGAATATCTTAGTTGGGCAGTCACCTGGATTATGTGCAAACCTGGTGGATATTACTTAATTCATGTTTTCAGTTAGAAAATAATGGAAACTCAAATGTATTTTATCTAAAACATCACTATCAACAGGACATATAATGATACCAAAAAAAATAGTATACATAGATAAGTCAAAATAGATTTTAAAAATCCACTGTATAATTTCCATATCTAACCTTGTTCACTAGAATATTATTCTATATTTTTAAACCACAAAAGATGGCTCTTTTTTTTTTGATCCAGCATAAGTATGCAAGATCAATAAACTTGATTTTTTACCTGCTTTCATTTTGGATTACAAGGAAGTAGAAGAGTCTTTGTACTGGTTTCTATGAAATATTTGTATTAAGTTGAACTTTATTTAAGTTCCAACACTTGAATACCCATGCACACACTTAAATATTCAGTTTCAACTCACTGATTACAAATTATACTCACACTGATCTAAGCTTATCCTTGCATAAATATTCTGAGGTAAAGAGGAGCTGGAAGATGAGTAAAGCATCATCATTATATTCAGCTCTTTGAGTGCCATTTAGAAACAAATGTATGTTAAAATATTTTTCTGTCCATGCATTGCCCTCCTTCCTGACACTTCTCAAGATATGATTGAAAATAGTGATATGGTACTAAGGCTCAGTGAAAATCCTGACACACGATGGATTAAAGCACAGAATTAGTCAGAACTTACGATATTCAGGCAGCTTCTGAAACTGCTTCTCTTTGATATACTAGTGAGATGAATTGAGCATGAATTCTTATCCTTTTCAACAGTGCTCAAATACATCCATGACATATGTGCTCTTTGTAGAAAGCCCAAGCACTCTCTTAAGCCTCACTGAGGTCTCCAGTATCAGTAAGAAATTATAATTTCTTGACTTAAGCACTCAGCTACACAGTAGTTCATGCTATCCCCTTTTTTAATGTGCCCCACTGGGTATTAATAGTGTTCAGATTTATTTTCCATAATTTAGAGCTTACCTTATAAAATATTAAACTGCTTATTAATGTTTGGAAAAGTGGCAGAGGCACTAATATATATTGCAAGCAGCACGCTGCTGTTCTTCAGCCACATACTAATTAGCCACAGATGTAATACGTTGATTAAATTTTGTCTTCATTGTTCAGGAGGCAAATAGAAAAGGGGATAGAAAAACACATTTACAGACCCTTAGAACAAGGCAGAGTTTATCTGAAACTTTAACTATTGGTCCAAAGTGGCCAAATAATACTTATAAACACATATTATGTACAATAATTTAAACAGTTTAAAAAATTTCTCACCTTCTCATGCATAAATAGAATATAGTGAATTTCCATACATTACATTACTAAAAATGAAAATAAAAGCCATACATTTTCAAATTAGGAATCTTCTGTGTTTCTCAGTCACCATTACCAGGTACAGCATTTTCCTCCTAACAACAGTAATGAATTCAAGTTGTGTCATTCACCATACACTGGTAAGCTGCATTTGCAAGATAAATAAAAAGATTACAGATGCACTGTCTGCCCACAGAGCACACATATACGTGCTCTGTTAAGCTGATCCCACTAATCAAAAAATAAAACTGTTCTGCAAGATCATACATGTATAATTGTATGTGATCCACATATTTCTACAAACAGAAACACCATCTTTTGCCTTTTGATACCAGCTACCAATAGAGTAGTCAACATTAAGCAAGATTAAAGATAAATTAAATCAATACCAAAGAATTCTTTTGTCTTATTGTTAATTTGAACAGCATGAAATTTCTAAAAATATAATTTATAGGGCTTTTGCAAATAAAGGTACTTTTATTAAGAGTAGAATAGAAGACAAATGAGTGAGATATTTAGCACAAGGCAAAATAAAATCCCCATTACTGAAAATTTTGATATACTGTTACTGCTTCAATTTGGCCAACAACCTCAATTTAATGAATTAATCACAGATAAGCACATCTCTCCCATATGTTAATGTGGCTAAGGCCAACTTTGTATTTCTCCTCTAGATGACCTGCTTGTTTCCACTGCGAAAGTATATCCCATCTCTCCTATTAGTAGTGAGGGATACTAGGAAACTGTTTCACCTTTATGAACCTTAGTTTTTCAATCTGTAAGACAGAAATGATAGTACCTACTTCAAAGGATGCAATTAAATGAGACCGTTATATAAATCACTAATCACAGGTAATTCCTTAAGAAGTATTAATATTAGCTCTTATTGCTGATTAAATGAATTCCTTAAATTCATATGTTGAATGGCATACGAGGATAGGGCCTTTGGTAGGTAATTAGGTCATGAGGCTGGAGTCCTCATGAATGGATTCATGCCCTTATAAGAAGAGACATGGAAAAGTTTGCTTGTCTCTCTCTGCTTTCTGCCATGTGAGGATACAACTAGAAGGCAGCCATCTGCAAACCAGGAAGTGGGGCATCACCAGACACTAGATCTGCTGGCACCTTGATCTTGGACTTCCCAGCCTCCAGAACTGTGAGAAATAAATATTTGTTGTTTAAGCCACCCAGTCTATGGTATTTTGTTACGGAAGCCCAAATTGACAAACACACATATAAAAAGCAATAATTTCTGAAATGATTATATTCAATATTTTCATTGATCTAAAATTTTAGATCTGAAATTTTAGTCCGAAATTTTAGAAAGTTAGTCTGTTTTGTGTTGCTATAAAGGAATACCTGAGGCTGGGTAATTTATAAAGAAAAGAGGTTTATTTGGGTCACAGCTCTGCAGGATATGCAAGAAACAGGATGCCTACATCTGCTTCTGGTGAGGGCTTCAGGGAGCTTCTAATTAAGTCAAAAGGTGAAGAGGGAGCAAGCTTGTCACACAGTAAGAGAGGGAGTAAGGAAGAGAAGAAGAGGTGTGTGAACTAATAGGGAGAGAACTCAGTCATTACCACAGGGATCTGCCCCCATGAACACTTCCTACTTGGCCTTACCTCCAACACTGGAGATCAAATTTTAACATGAGATTTGGAGGAAACAAACATCCAAACAATATCAGTTATGTAAATTATGAAAAGAGAAATAGGAAATACGGCATTATAAATGTCAACTGGATGAATATTTCCCATGTCCCTTAAAGCCCAATGCTATAATTCCAAATTATGCATATTTTTATTAGACAATTTATTTACATTTCAGATAGGTATAGTTGGCTATTAACTGGAGTACCGAGATTAAGTTCAATGTCTTTAAGAAGTATTTTGTAAGGAAATTATAATGTGCTTATCACTCAGAGAAGATTGACAAACCATCTTTGATCATTTTTATGTGTGTGTGTGTGTGTATCTTGTGATCTTACCTGAGGGAGAGTGGAGGATGTACAGAAGCACACAAAGTATTACAAATAGTTGGATGGCTGGGTGTAAGTCCACTGGCAGGAATATTAACAGGAAGTGATCTTGCACAGAGGGAGTATCCTGACTGATGTCTGTGCATTAGCTAGCATTATTGTTAATGGACTATCAGAATATGAATTATGGAATAAGATAAGTCAAAAGACTAAGAAATTCTTGTTTACTCTTTGAGACTGAGGATTACATTTTTATTGGTGTGAAATATACTGTGAATAACAGTTATATTATGAAATTTCAGCCCAGGAGGATTAATATTCAATATGTTTTTATTGTTTATCTGTTGTTTTATCTTAAGCCTTGAGGTTTTCATTGAAACCAAAAGTTAAGATCAAGAAATAGGAAATATCGCCCTCTCCCTTCCTTTCCCTTCACACCCCCTAACTCTCTCTTTCTCTCTCTCTCCCTCTGAAAGATTAGAAAAGCACACCCCTACTGTAGATAAATAAATTAAAAACAAAATAATGAAATTTTTAAATTAATAAAAAATATATATAAATGTGTTTTATTCCCTTGTTTACTAAGGGGATATTTTTCAGATATATGACTGAATACTAGGCTTATCATCAAAAATATCTGCTGAAGGACCTTCTTGGTTCCTGTGCAGTATATACTATGTAAAATATAGGATGTTCCTCTTTATTTTTACATATAAAAATATATAACTTAAGAATATTGGGCCTTCTAAACTTGCTCTTTGTTTTATTTAAACCCTTT
The DNA here is from genome assembly GCF_000956105.1 of Propithecus coquereli. Classification (NCBI taxonomy): domain Eukaryota; kingdom Metazoa; phylum Chordata; class Mammalia; order Primates; family Indriidae; genus Propithecus; species Propithecus coquereli. The sequence goes on along the minus strand of NW_012151397.1, from coordinate 266,647 downwards.
CTTTCCATATTGTGATAAATTGTTAAACTGTCTACTATCTATTGTGGAATCTTTCACTAATATACAGCAGTGTTTACTAACCTTTGGGAAGACTCACTGAGCAGTTTTAAGACGCTAATGAAAGCCATTCCCAGAAAAACATACACAAACACATACACACACACACACTTTCTTGCAATGTCAAGGGACTCATACATATGCTAAAACCTATCCATGGACCCATCAGGACCACAAATTAAGAAATCCTGACCAAAGGTTATTTCAATATGAGACTATGTAGCATTCATTCACAGAGCTTTGAATAAGAAGATATGGACTCCTATCCAAATTCCACTTCTCAATAAATCTTGATATCCTCATTTATAAAATAAAAAGAAGAGGTATTTTAGGTCCCTTCCCACCTAAAACTCCCTGGGTTTAGGCAAAAAATAAAATCTTTTAAGAAAAAGAAAAGAAAAAGCTCTGTTTGAGAATTACAAAAAGAAAATCAGTTATATTAATAGAATATGAAGAACATTTTATATTTTTCTAGATTATTAGCATAAGGAACCACAAAAAGAAGATGCACGTGCCTCGTAAATTTGGTTAATAACATGATTTTATAGTCTTTTAAAGTCTTATATATTAGGGAAAAGGAAAAGCAAATTGATTCATAAGAGTCATGTTTAGATATGATTATATGAACTGTGCTTGCATATTTTCTTTTGTTTTTTAAGGAGTGGTTTAAGAAAAATAATAAATTCATCGACTGAGTAGAAGTATATGGCAGAATTAAATACTGAGACAATAAGTTCACTTTTACAAATGATACTATTATTTGTAATAAATGCCTGAATATTTGGAAGGAATTGACTGCTATTGACTACTGATACTGGCTCAGCTTTATACATTGACAAAGGAAATATACATAATATCATCGACAAATCTGACGGCCTTTGGTTGACTTAGCTTAATTTTGGAGTTTGAAAAGTAAACAGTGAACACACATCCACTTAGGGATGTCTTAATACACACATCTTCCATCGCTGACTTCGAATGCAATTTTTTGGACTAAAACGTTGAGAGGCAGAATCTAATTCTCTCTGCCCAGAAATTGGGGGAAACCTACAGCAGCAAGGAAAACTAGAGAGGATATATTCCACTTGCAAATATGCCAGAGAATTCCTGTGAGATACAGAAATTGAGACCAGAATGAAGGATTGATTTAAAACTCCCATCCTGTGAAAGAGTATCTTTCCCAGAAATAAGTGGAATACACTATCACAGAATATGGCACGTAAAATTTAAGAAGTCATGACAGAGGCAAGGTTGGGCAATGAACTTCCTGGGGGAACACATCAATCCGATGACCACTGTGTAAAATATCCTTGAATCAATATTTCATGGAAGCATTTTTTTTCTGGCTTACACATGCCATAAAGACAATTTTGTCATTAAGCAAAAGGCATCACCATTTCAAACTTGGGGAAACATGACAAACATCAACAAGAAATACATTAGCTCCTTGTATCAACTGCCACTAACTCAAACGCTGGACTGGATGACCTATTTCACCAAGCAGCTAAGTTTCTAAAGTATCATAATGAGAGTAACATAATTCTAAATTTTACTCTCTCTGTGACTCTGGGCCTGGTCAATTTAGATTGAGATTCATATCAATTTGAGGGAAAGCTTTCAACTCAAACTTTCCTTTTAGCCAAATCTGAAAATGTGTAAATGTTCAGATCTTTCTCTTTAAGAATGAAGAAATGGAAACAAGTCACTATATCCACAACAGATAAGCACTGTGTTTCCAAAGAAGGGCCTATTTTGAGAAGTCTGTCCCTCTGAAATAGACAAATGGTGAAAAACAGG
>NW_012151397.1:262245-263148 GCF_000956105.1 Propithecus coquereli | reverse complement strand
ATGCAATGAAAGAGCAGAAACTTTCATAGAGCAAAAAGCATAGGCATGGAAAAAGTAAAGATAATAAAACTAATGAATGATAGACACCACCCTTCTCTCACTCAAAGACAAAAAAAGTGGGCAAAATATTGGTAAGAGTAGGGAAGACATAAGCAATACCATCAGTGAAGTAGGCCTCATAGATTTGTATCAAATCACCCCCACAACTATATGGAATATATCTTTTTGGAAACCCTAATTTACTAAAATTGACTTTAGTAGAAAATAGAAAAAGTTGTAAAAAGCCTCTGCACCCCTCAAGAGAAAGAAAGGAAAAAGTGGAAGACACAACTGGTTTTACCAGAATTGTGAATACCAGATGATTCCATTGCTACTTGAGCTGTTCCAGAGAGTAGAAAAAAAAGAAAAACTTGCAAATTATGTTTATGAGATAAATATGATGTGATGCTAACAGAAAAACATGACAAGATCACACAAAGAAGACATTACTGATCAATCTTTCACATGGATATCAAGGCAGAAATCTAAAATATTAGACAAAGTGAATCCAACATCATATTAAAAATTAATATATAAAGACTATAAGTGGTTTATTCCAGGAATGCAAAAGTGGATCAATATTAAGAAAGCCATTAATTTAATCCATCATTATAATAGACCTAAGGAGAAAAAGTATTACAAATATCTTTTCAGATCTTATAAGATACGTGACAACATTCAAAATCCTTTCATGTTAAAAGCATTGAATAAAATAGTTACTTCGTAACACACACACACAAACACACACACCATTATTGCATATTCTGTGAAACAATCAAGGTATTCCTGATAAAGTAACAACAAGGAAAGGATTCTTACCATCTCCGCTATAATTGAACATTAAATTAGAATAACTGACAAGAC
>NW_012151397.1:258965-261430 GCF_000956105.1 Propithecus coquereli | reverse complement strand
ACAAATAGAAAGTAGAGGAAGATAGTCTTTGAAAAAAATAAAGGAACAAATGAAAATACATGAAGAAAATAGAGTCTGGATACCATTGTCAAAAAATAATTCAAGCATACTTAAAAATGTCATATGCAGATTATTTACTATTGAAGGAGTCAGGTGGTAGACTACTGTATAGTCAGGCTTCCCCAAGAAACAGACCCAATAGGACATATATAGGTATATAAGAGGAGATTTATTATAGAATTGGCTCATGCAATTATGAAGACCAAGAAGTGCCACAATCTGCCTTCTCCAAACTAGAGAACCAGGAAAGCCAGTGGCATAAATCAGTCCCAGTTTAAAGATCCGGGAACTATTAATAGAAGCTCCAATGCCCCAAGCCAGGAAAAGATGTATGTCTCAGCTCAAGAAGACAGAGAGAAATTGCATTGCCTTTCCTCCATTTTTTTGTTCTATTTGGGCCCTTAGTGAATTGGATGATCCCCACCCACGTTGGTCAAGGTGGATATTCTTTACTCAATCTACTGATCCTAATACTAATCTATTCTAGAAACACCCTCATAGACATACGCAGAAATAATATTTTACCAGCTATCTAGGCATCCCATAGCTCAGTCAAGTTGACACTGATTAGCTTCCAGCTAGCAAAGAGGTTAATCAAGCATTATGTCCTTTATCAAGCTGACTGGGTATGTCAAGGAAAATAATTTCAATTCTCCAGAAAATCTTGAGAGTTTATCTCTAAAACCAATATGATAGCTCTTGGTGTATAAATTCCGCCAGGCCCATTTAGGCCTCCTCCTTAGACTAGTTTCATTCCTTTTCCCTTGTCCAAACTTCTCACCTTATAGCTCCAAACCCAGACGACTTAACACTTTTCAAAAGTTCTCACTGTATTTTAGAGTCCATGCCAAGAAACACCTTTGGGTTTATTGTGTTTCAGCTAATTCAGATGGATTTTTGTTCCTCCAACCAAAGAGTCTTCACTAAAACAATTTAACTGAGTTATTGCAAAGATTAAATGAAATAAGGTAGATAAATTATATGAAACTTAATTGAGACTCATAAGTAGAAATTGTTTTTAAGTCACGCATATAATTATTGAAGGGACTAAACAAGTTAAGATGTGTGCAAAAGCTATAGACGAGGTGGTTAAAGAGTCTCAAAATCATGTCTCATGAAGGACAGCTGAAGCAGCCACAGAGTTTAGCCAGGACAAGAGAATCCTCAGAAGGCATATGGTACTTTTTTTCCTAAATTTTGATGGCCAATCTTATAGATGATGATTCCATAGATAGACATAAAGTCATAAACCTATGAGGAAGTTATAAGAGGATGGATGGAAGTGATGTAAGGGGTAAGGCCTTCTTCAGCATCAAAAGAATTCAAGCATAACCAGCTTATTGGTAATGCTATATACTTAAACCAGATAATACATAAAGTCTTTCCAATCCTAAACTTATATAAATTTGTGAAATAAAATGAGAAATTTTCTCTCTCTGTGCTTTCGTTTCCTCTTCTGTAAAATAGCTAGGATAGTAACTGCCTTAACCAGCTCCAGGTATTAGAAAAATGCACTAAGACCTTAGTAGACTGTATCATGTTCCATAAAATATAAATTGAATAATAAACCTCTAATTAAAATCTCAATGAATATGTGAGATGTATATTTTTAATTCTTAAATGAAATATTTATTGTGTACCTATTATGTGCCAAACATTCCTAAAAGTACTTCAAATGAATTACTAAACAAAGCAGATAAAATAGTCAGTGACAACTTATTTTCACATATAATTTCATAACATGGAAGGAAGTTGAAAAACAAACCAATTCTTAATCCTCTGGGCAACTTTAATCAGCATAAAGCTGTAGCATGAACCCAGGACTCACCCATCTTGCAAAATTGGAAAAAGAAAAAAATGTTGATCAGTACCAATTAGCAGAACCTAGAAGGCCATCCATAAGATTAGCTTTAAGAACGAGAGAGAGAGAGAGAGAGAGACAGACAGAGAGAGAGAGAGAGAGAGGAAGAGAGAGAGAGAAGTACTTATAGAGGATTAATCTCAACCTTCCAATTCCCACCATTAACAAGACCAGCTTTGTCATATGGCCTTCTCAATACCCCTTGCTTGTATCTTCAGGGCTTGAGGTGTCTCAACACTATCTACTAAGGAATTGCTTAAGACCTATTTCCCTAATCATGGATAATCTGATAATTAGATAATTTTATTTTGCTCCCTCCCCACGCCCCGTGTGAGAAGATTCTGTTCATTTGACCAATACATACTGAGAGTCTCCTTAAGAACCAGGCACTGGGATATGGGATACAACAATGAATAAGACAGGTAAAAAAAATTCACCCTTATGGTGTTTATATTCTAAAGAGAGAGAGAGAGAAAGTCTAGTACGTGTGCATATATACATAGTATATATATATGTGTGTGTGTGTGTGTGTGTGTGTGTGTGT
>NW_012151397.1:257989-258462 GCF_000956105.1 Propithecus coquereli | reverse complement strand
TTGAATAACTGTAATGGTGGGTGACAAAGATTTAATAGCTTTTCTGAATAGAATGGTTTTAAGTAGAAAAGAGACATAGAGCCTGTACTAGCTTTCTCTTTCCTTTCACATTTTCAATAATAATATGTGGCTCTGTTTATCTTTTCTGAACTAAGGCCTGTATGCACTGCTGCATTATAGTTACAGCTTCATCAAAGGAAGCAGACAGGCCTCTCAACATTCCTTCTACTACCACACACTCCAGAATACACAGGCTATTTTCATTCTGATGGAAACTACATCACATGAACTAAGTTGTTCTCCCTCTAGAAAAACGAAGCCAAACTACAGAACCCCACCCCTCCATTCCTGACTGCTTCTACTGTTCTCTTGGGTTGTACTTAATCACTATCAGGCTTATTAATTTATTTTTGAAGCAAGAGTATGTAAACAACATGGCATAATATAGCAGACACCAAAACCATAATCTTTTC
>NW_012151397.1:247962-257514 GCF_000956105.1 Propithecus coquereli | reverse complement strand
AAAAGACTAAACTAAAAAGATCTTTTAGTTACTCCTCTAGTACTTTGTCTACTCTCTATGAAAAACTAGAATGAATGATGGAATTTTTAAATATATAAACTACCTTATTCATTTCTTTAAGGAGATTAAAGATACACAATGAGTCATCCTTTCTAAGGCTGACCTTCAGGTTACCACCCACTGATTTTTCTTTCCTTTTTTGCTTTTGCTGGCAATTCATCGGAGCAATAGACCTTTAAAGGAAAAACAAAGTCGGGTGGGAGAAGAAAGGAAGAAGAAAGAAAGAGGAGAAGAGCAAAGAAAAGAATAAGGAGAAGAAGAAAGGAAGACACAAATAAAAAACTCTAAGATTTAGCTGAATGCGATTTAAGAGCAAACTGTGTTATCACCCTCCTTAATTAATTTTTGTTGTTGTCGTTTTGATCTTAACCAAGTGATTAGTGGAAGGTGACTTAAATAAATTTTGAAAAAAAAATTCCTAACTTTGATGTGCTTTTTTCTGTGAATTCATTGTTGTCTTCTTTCTTAATTATACAAGAAATACATGAATCCACTTTATCTATAAAATGTTCAAATAATATACACACATGCCAAAACATAACACTACACTACCTGGTACCTCTATCTGTTTCCAATTCTTCCTCACTATTAACAGATTTTTCCCCATGCTTTAATATAAATATACAAATACATACACAGGAATACATGCCTTCTACAAAAATGAGATTTTGTCATGTGTCCTGCTCCAGAGCTTAGTTTTTTTACACTTTGCTAATCTTTCTAACCTTTGTGGGCAAGTACTACAACATACCAGACTATAATTAACTGACAATTTGTATGATCCAACTCCAAAAAGCTGGAATGATAAAGACATAAAAGTCATCATAGTTTTAACCATCCAAATTTTCTTTCCTCACACTATGTTATTCTCATGTGAATATTCTCTTGCTTCATTCACATTTATTTCTATGTTGGTCTTTTCTAGCCTCCCACCATGTTCTTATTATCTGGTTTCATATAATCTATTCCTCTGAAACCTCAGGAACATTTGGGAAATTTCCCTCTATTGTTGAAAGTAAGCAGTTTTCCTAATGCTCCTACGCTAAATAAATGGGGACCATGTCCCTGGGAAGACAGGTACTTTGTGCGTGTGTTATATTGACCTTCCTTCAGGGATAGAGGTTGCAGATCAGAATCTGGGGAGGTACAGAGAAGGCCTGAGTGACGAGAAAATAATGATCATCTTGTCTCATTGCTAGGGTGTGTATTTAGGCATTATATTAATTTTATTCTGAAATTTCAAATAATGTTGAATGTGGTTGTAAGATTTATACATTAATCAAAGAGTGAAATTACCTAACACACTGAGAAATACTGTTTTAGAGAGATTAGCAAACCTGAGTATTGGCAGCAAATACAAAATCGTTGGGCTTTGTACATTGCTAGTGCTCTGCCAATAGTTCTTGGTTTTACACATTTTTTTATTGGCCACATTCTGAATTATTAGGTTATTAAGTAATGTAATGTCCAATTTCCTTAAGTACTTAGTTTCACAGTTGATATCTCTGACATTCCACTTTGACACTTCTTGTTTAGTTTGTTTTTTGTTGTTTTTATATTGTGAAGGTATATCCTCATTCTTTCAAATGCACGGTTTGCCTTGTGATTATCTTTCAATTTTTTTAGAGCAATTTTTGTGAAATCATGGATAAGTCAAAAATTCTTGTTATTTTTGAATATGAATTCCATTGTGGAACCAATGCAGCACAGATAGCTCGAAATATCGACAAGGTATTTGGGAAGGATGTGGCTAATGAATGCACAGTACACTGAAGGTTTGACAAATTTCATTCTGGTGATTTTAATCTTGAAAATGAGCAATGTGGATGACCTGAGACCAAGGTGGATAATGATGAGCTGAAGGCTGTAGTGGAAGCAAATCCATCTCAACCTACTCCTGAATTAGCAGCAAGGTTTGACGTTATTATTACAATAATATCGGACCATTTGAAACAAATCAGCAAGGTAAAGAAGCTGGATAGGTGGGTACTGCATGAATTAAATGAGCATCAGCAGAGAAATGTCTCAAAGTTTGCCTTTCTTTGCTGTAAAGGCAAACCATTTCTACACCGTATTGTTACATGTGATGAAAACTGGAGTCTTTTTAACAATCACAAGCATTTGACACAATGGTTAGATAAAGATGAAGTGCTGAAACACAGTCCAAAACTGAATATTCAACAAAAAGAGCTAATGGTGTCTGTTTGGGGAGTCCAGTGCTGGTATTATCCACTACAGCTTCATGAAACCTGGTCAATTACAGCAGATGTCTACTGCAACCAATTGGATGAAATGATGAGGATGCTTGAAATTAAGCAGCCAAGACTGGTCAATAGAGACAAGTCAATCCTCTTACAAGACCACATGTCACAAAAAACAATGCTGCTCGAACTACAGAAGCTGAACTTGGAAACTCTCTGTTATCCACCATATTCACCAGACCTTGCACCAACTGACTACCACTTTTTCCAGGTTTTGGACCACTTCTTGCAAGCAAACTGTGGAAAATGCCTTTGGTGACATGGCCACTCACTCTCCAGGCTTCGTCACTGCTGGCATAAGCAAGCTCCTGTTAAGAAGGCAAAACTGAATTGATAATTTAGGCACACACTTTGATTAATTGTACTGCTTTTTGTTTGAGATATAATAAACTTTTGATTCAAAATCAGAATTTCATATTTGATAACCTAATAGTTGAGAGGAAGTGAATTTTAATTGTGCCTTTCAGTGTTCACTTGCAAAGAAGATTTTTAATCCATTAGACACCCATGTTACTTCTGGTCTTGAATTTATACGCTTTCTAAAGAGAGTTTATATAGAGCAATGACTCAGTGCATGAATAATCAGACACTGTAAGTCAAGTGGCCTCGGACTTAAATCCTAGCTCTTCCTCCTCCCAGCTGGGTAACCTTGCTTGTATTACCAAACATCTTTAACCTCAGTTTCCTCATGTGTGAAAGGGGATAACAATGATACTTTCTTAGAGGGTAACTGGACAGAATTTCACTAGATAAGTCATTTAGCTTCCTTATCATCAAGTCTGGCATAAAGTGAACATATAATAAATAGAGCTATTTTTACTTACATTTTTTCATATATTCCATTTTTAGTTTCCTTGTTTTCTTTCAATGAAGTGAAATTTCTTATAATTCATTAATATATACTATTTTTAAAACTGTACTGCTTACTGATATTGTAGAAATGTCATTTATTTAATATAAATATTTTTTGCTTATTCTTCCTTTAATGCTAGCTTCAGAGTTTTGTGTAACTGCTTTATTATTTATCTGTATGTTTTGCTAACACAGGCCACCTTTCCTAGATATAAAATGATGGTCACTCTGCTACAGTATTCAAGCATTAACATAGGTATATCACACATTCTTCCCAAAGAAAAAACAAGAGAGAAATTACACATAGTAGTGAAAAAGTCTAATCTTTGAGAAAATGAATGAATAGAAATAAATGTTAATAAAAGTATGTTCAACGTATATGTCAAAAACAAAGTGATCCTTTTGTGGTTGATAAGTGTGACAACTGAATTTTCATGTTCATGTGTGAGATATATCTCCCTCAAACCTTGTTACATCACATTACCCACATTACCTATCTGACATGAACTTAGAAGAACAAAAAGAAGCAAGAGTAGTTACAGAAGAGATGCATATAATATCGTAGAGCGAGAAAAGTAACAGGAACACCTGCGACACTAGGACATTCTTCAGAAATAGACTGCAGCAAGCCAGGCTTAAAGATTTATGCAATCTCTGATCTTGTGTGGTAGGGGGCAATAAGAAGTACATGGCCAAAACTTTTCCCTCAATAGCCTGTAACAATGCCTGAAATGTCACCATTGGAATGTTTATATTTGTGTTCTTTATCAAAATCAATGTCCAGGGAAAAGAACACATAAGTTATTAACAGTCCTTAAGTAAGAAAAATGATTAAAGCTGACTTAGAGCAAGGCAGTCTGGGTAAGGCAAATAGGCTACGTGTCTAAAAAAGAAAGGGAGAATTTCTGATGTGGTGAGTTATGTGTGTATATGAGAAGTGGAACTAAAAAGACAGATGAAGGAAATAATTATATCTAAGACTAAAGTGAAAACAGCCTGAACAGGCAGAATTGTTTTCTGTCTTCACTTAAGAAAATGCCCTACAAGCCACTGTTATACCTGAGTCCTCCAGAAGAGAACTATAATAGCATCTGTATTCAATAATAAAAGAAAATCTCAGAGACTCAGTGGTTGGGTAACCTTGCAAGTAATGTCACAGCTATGGGCTCCCTGATTTATGGCCATGTTAGGAATTTGGGTCTTCTTCCTGAAGTACTGCAACAGGCTATAAAAGGGCATTCTGAATCACAAGGCATAAAACAGTACATCGAGGGAGGGATATTCTGAGTCAGAAATAATGGTGATAAATCAGGAACAGTAAATGTGGCTATATGGTTTTATTTTGTTAAATAAAGTCTTTTTCTACACTTTTTAGTATACTCTGTTGGAAACTAAATCCATGACAGTTACATACAACTGAAGAGTTTGCCCTTTTTAATAAGTATTCTCTCAAAAATGATACATTATGCTGCACTCTAATATTAGAGAAACAAGTAAATATTTTCAAGGGGTATATATATATATAGCCACATTTATTTCTTTGATAAATTAAGTAGAGTTTATTTGTATTTTTTAAATTAACTACAGTTTACTTATAAATTTATAAAGATGTAAATAAGCCCTGCTTTAATTATTAATGCTTAGTGGGCCCTGTGTGTGTGTGTTTGTGTGTGTATGTTTTAATTTTTAAATCCAAAAGAAAAACACTAATTTAGTACAGGAAGTTCAGAGTACAATCATTGAATCAATCAGACATGAATGTTAATACTTTCTTCAAAAAACATTCTGTGATATCTTAATTAGAACTCAATCAGTCTTAAAATTGTTTCCTTATTGTTTCTTGGATTTCTGGGCAGTTCAATAGATTCAGTCACATAAATAGTTACTTGTAAATATTTGTAAAATTTTTAAACTCAAATAAACATGGGGTACAAATAAACATATTGTCATCTGTGTTGTCATTTGTTTCATCCTAGAGTAGACTGCTTTAAAGCCCTTGAGTGACAGGGCTTTAAAATTTACTCTTTTGAGTACTTTTAAGTGATCTGAAAGTCCATGATGTAAAATAATTTTCAGTTTGTGTGCTGCACAAGTTACCATGTCTTAGTTTTCAGTGACCTAAACCAAATGCTACTGTGTCTTCATGTATACTCAGTTGTAACTCACATGTTTGATGTCTATATGTAAAAAACCACCCTCTTTCACCAAAGAAATTATTCAACAAGTAGAAGCCAACTGCTAGCACTTGTGAGGGTAATAAAGAGAATGGAAAGGGGGCTAATTAATTCTGAGTCTTCAGTTGGAGTTTTGAAATGAATAAAAAATTAGAATTTTGGATGGCATTGTATTTGTTTATTATTTTACTATTATAATATATACTCTGTACCAAAAAAAAAAAAACAAGCAAAAAGTGATTTGCAAAACTGGTTCAGTGTTCCAACTGGTGCACAGCTGTCCATCAATTCAGTTGTTCTCAATTCAGAGAGAAAACTAAAATCAAAATGAAAAATATTATTTTATGGTGCAAGAATGTACAAAATTATCAGTGATTCTCAATAGAAAAGTTACTTACATGAAAAGCTTTTAAAATATGTTCATGTTTGTGATTTTGAGGTATCAAGAAGGAATCTGATTGAAGTATCTTTCAAAAATGTCAATGTTACCAAAAAACTGTGTTCTTTCCTGCTTTATATCAGCCACAAAGAGAGAACATCCAATTGATAAGGCATTCAGATTCTTTATTCTTTGGCCAAAGAATGGAGAAGGGTGAGCTTCTGCTCTAAAGGCACCCTCTACCTGAGCAAAGGGAGATGTGAGAGTTTAAAGAGTTAGATACAGGATGGAGAAGGTGTGTAATCATGTACAGGGTAGAGTTTCAGACATGCAGACACAGTGCATGTATATGCTTTTTCAGACATCACATGTACAAAAAAATGGCAGTGAGTTGCACCTGGGTGAGTGATTATTTAGTATTTTAATGATATGTCAATGAGTTAAAGGTAACTGGAGGTTGCCCACTCTAGTCTCCACCAGCTTTGTGCAGGTCTGAACCTCTGGCGCCAGGCAGGGGGTCATGGGACTATTTGTAGCATTTGGGCCTTCTGGTTCTTGAGTAGCTGTGCTTCTAGACAATGAATACAAAAGAAAAATTGTCAAAAGAAAGAAAGAAAAGAGAAGAAAAAAAACCTGTTAAAGTTTTTCCATTTGCTTTGCCAGGGTCATCCTGGTGACATTGATATGAAAATAGTCTTTTCCTCTATATTTGAAGAAAGAGGGTGGCATGAGTAAAGAAAAGATTATGCCCTAAAGAATCAGATAAGTCCAACTTTTATTCCAAGTATCATTTTTTATTAGTCATGGGCAGCTACTTAATGTCTTTAAGTCCTAGTTTCCCCATCCACAAATGGGACTTAAGGGTGGTGGGAATATTAAATGAGGTAGTGCTTGCATAGTGCCTGCACATGGAAGCATTCAATATATACTTTTTTTAAAAAGGCAAACGGTATCTGATCTAAAATGTTTTTCTAGTAGAAATAATGATTCTGTATTATTACCTATCAGTAGATATTTGTGGCACATCTTAAATTGGAGGTTCGATTTATGGTCATAAATCAAGGATAGAGTCTTATCTTCAAAAGTAACTGATTCATCAACTACTCCTTGATAACACTTTTAAGTAAAAACCTAATTGTCCAGGTAAAGCAATGTTTACATAGATTTTTAAAAAGCAGTTAAAATTAATTCATAAAATAAACATGTATTTTAATTCAAATTCCCAAGTCTAATTATTTATTTACTGAAATATAGGAAACCACACAATCAGAATGTTGATCAAAATCCATAAAAATGAATTTTTGTGTCTGCTTTACATATATAAAATGAAAGCTTCATGAATATTCGAATACTCATAAAATAAAAACATTTTATCTATCAGTACACTTTAAAATAGATTACTGTAATTATTTATTTAGGAACTGAAACTTAGGGAATAAATTAGTAACAGAGGATAAGAGGAAATTCAATTAATTGACCAATTTCTAATAATTGCCCTATCACTTTTTTTTTTTTTTTTTTTGGACAGGTCTTACCCTATTGCCCAGGGTAGAGTACAGTCACAGCTCACTGACTGCAGCTTCAAACTCCTGGGCTCAAGTGATCCTTCCACTTCAACCTCTCAAGTAGCTGGGACTACAGTCACACACCACCACATCCATCTAATTTTTTTGTTTCATAGAAATGGAGTTGCCATACGTTGCCTAGGCTGGTTTCAAACTCCTGATCTCAAGTGATCCTCCTGCCTCCCAAAGTGCTGAGATTACAGGCATGAGCCACTGCACCAGCCTGCTATCATTTTTGATATTAGCATTTATATCAAAAGTTCATTTGATCTTCAATCATTACAAAAAATATATATTATTTTTTATTAAACCATATAAGGAATATTTTTAATTATGATTTTACTTTAGATATTTACCTTACTATAAATAACAAATTTTAACTTCATGCCTTACTTTTTCAAGAATTTTTTAAAACCACCTGCTAAACAGAACTTCCTTTACAGAAAAGTTGCAAAGGAAAAAAAAAGAACTTCCTAGCTCAATGTGCTCATTAAAATAATTTTCCCCCAGTTATTAGTAAATCACTTGCTTTTCTTTGTAGTCCATTTTCAAAAGTTGACATTTATCATCCTTTTAAGAAAATAGATAACAAAAAAGAGATACAGTTCACATTTACATGAACTCTCCATGACATGGTTTATCAACATGAATCCCTCAGGGAACAAATAGGAGGTGACAGAGAAGCAGGGAGGGCCTGGCACTTTGCTAAGTAGTAGAATAGGGAGCCCTTAAAAGAATTAAATCCAGAGATAAACTGAAATTATGTATTGTACATCCTAATCTATATTCAGAATAACCTTTTAGTATAAAATCAAAAGGAGGCTCTGAACTGAGACTATACCAACTAAATAAGCTTTTGTTGCATATACTGTAAAACAATATTAAAAACACCTCTGCTAGTCAGGTTGAAAACAAAAGTTGCTAAAATGAGCAAATTTTCAATGTCCTCTCTTTGGAAAATTCAAGTGACACAAATTATTGCACAAACACAAAAATATATTTGATCACATTACTGGACACAAATTATTTTGAAACTGTTATAAGCAATTTATTAGTTTTTCAAAATATGTCTTAATACTTTGAAGTTATATTTTAAACCAATCCTCAATTATAATTTGCTAATGTGGTTTTACTCTTCAATACATGTCATTGATAATATTTAATTTTAACCTAATACCTTATGCCAGTAATAATTAAGACAAAGTTCAAAAATAGATTTATAAGCTAAATGTTGGCTACTGTTTGAAATTAATGAGCTTACTGATAATCTATCTCCTTCCCAAAAACATTTGTGATGGCCTAGGTACAATAAAACTAGAAACAGCACAAAGCAACAGAAAACTAAAAATTAAAACTCAAAGGAATGACTGACTTAGGAAAACTATAGAAATTAAGCTCAAAACTAAATTCTGAACCTCTTATTAAGAAAAGTGAAAAGAGCAAAAGGTTGGGTTACTTATCAGTAACAATTGGGGGAGAAGAGTCTTAATTGCTATTAAAGTGAGAAAACAGTTTGCATATGTTCAATGAATCTGAAAAAATAGAAAAGAAAGTGTTATGTGATATGTGTATAAGTTTTACTAAATATATTACAAAGCACATTTCATGAGGCAATTCTATGAGATACAGCTGAAATAAGTAGAAAAGGAGAGGGTCTAGAGATAGAACATTTCAAGTCTTTAATTTCAGAATACTTAAAAGTTGACATATTGTTTACAGTTTGACAAGGGATAGATGTAAACAATCTCCCAAGAACCTAAGGAGCAAGTGGTCTATGTATTATTTGAAAGAAAATGTGTCAGATAGCAAGCATATGGACATTTCTGGTAATGTCTTATTGTAAAAGATTATTTTTAATTATGTTAAGTGCCCATTTGAATTCCTGTCTAAGTGTATGGCTACATGGAGGTAGGCTGCAAGAACTCTTTTAGAGAAAAGCTATATTTTTTCCCTGCAAAGTAATTAGATCTGTTCATATTGTCAATTAAAATATCAAAGATCTATATGTTAATATGAACAAAACAACTCTGAATGATCATTTTTAATGAAAGAAATTATCAAATGTTATCTCTACCTCTGAGAAAACAAAATATGGATTCTGTAACATCTGGACACTTACTATCTTTCTTTCTTTAATGCAAAGGAGATACTGTCTATTCTAGTAGAGACCAATCTTTTCACATGTGCCAATGGATCCCATTTTCTCCCATGTGCTCCAAGACTATACTCCATCAATTATTTTTTTTTCTCTTCTACATCAT
>NW_012151397.1:236094-236999 GCF_000956105.1 Propithecus coquereli | reverse complement strand
GTAAGTGTTGTTCATATTTGACATCTATGTAGGACTTTAATATATTCTTTTATGTATTGTTCTCATATCATCACTGTTCATACATTTCAGTTTGTTATTTTTACTCCTGAGAGGAAATCACAAATCATGTTTAATATATTTTTCATAGGAAAAAAACCTTTCCATTTTTCATTATTAATAAGAACAACAAGAGTAAGATTAAGCATTTACTGCTAATGGGGTGAGAGCCATTGACTAAGCAGAATAGCACTACTGCTTTTCCAGCTTTTATCTAAAGTACATGCTGAGTGCCTTTATCCACCCATTTAATCTCTTAAACTTTGAAATCTAATTTCTTCTTTTAAATCCTCTTTTCTTGTTTTGTTTGGTCTTCTAACCCTTGAAGTTCTTTCAGATAAACTCTAAATTCAGTTGAAATAATCCCTATTGATTCTTGTGTTTCTCATAAAGCTTCAAAGCAGGAAAACAAACTCAGATCAAAAGCTGAAATAAATGTCACTGAGCTAATAAAAACAATAAATGCACTTAATATTTAAGCCACCAATAGATATTTGCAGCAGAAAACATACCTTTGATAACAAACACTCTGCAGCATTTACTAAATGCTCAGCTGACCCTTACATGCACCTGGCAGGTGTTGTTAGTATCCCCATTTTACAGATGAGACAACTGACGAGATGCAGATTAAATAGTTAGTCCAAAGTCATTCAGCTAGTGACAGACGGAGCTGAACTTTGAACTCTAGCAGTCTGCTCCAGTCCACGCTCTGAACCTCTAAACTGCTTCTCCTAAGTTCCTAAGGTAGAACTGATCATAGGTAGCCTTCCCTGTTCTATATGCAGCTTCATATATGATTATCTGCTCTCCATATCCAGCTGCTCCCGTGCAATTTAACATCACCAAGT
>NW_012151397.1:231512-236044 GCF_000956105.1 Propithecus coquereli | reverse complement strand
CCCATATCTCCCTTCAGTTAGAGGTGCCTCTTTTCATTTTGTAGGCAGGTTTGGGTTTGGTGTTGGAAAAATAAAGAGCAAATTGATCTAAAAACTTCTATTTTTATCTACGAATTCAGGAAAGGATGGATGGGTCAGGATGTTTGAAACAGTTGATAAGTTTAGAATAATCATCATGGAGACAGGAAATTAGTTTACTACAGATGCATATTAAGGTTGTTAAGCTATTAGAGTGCCCATACCTGATATCAGCCTTCTCATTCTAATTATTTATCTGTTGAGATATTAATGTGTTTGGTAAAGAATAAGACAAGTGGAAACATTCCACTTAACAAAAATGCAACTTTAGCTGTGAAAATTAATTCTTAAACTTGTGATTTCAGTAAATAACTTTGTAGTAGTCTGCTCTGGCTGCCATAACAAAATACCACAGATTAGGTGGCTTAACCACCAGACATTTATTTTCTCACAGTTCTGGAGGCCATAAGTGTATGGTCAAGGTACTGGAAAATTTGATTTCTGGTGAGGACTCTTCCTGGCTTATAGACAGGCACTTTCTGGCTTTGGCTTCACATGGCCTTTCCTCTGTGCTCATGCAGTGAGCTCTGTGGTGTCTATTCCTCTTCTCTGATGTCTATAGGACATCAACTCTATCAGACTAGGGCCCACGATTATAACCTTTTTTAACCCTAATTATCTCTCTAAAAGCCCTTTCAGTAAAGTCTCAGGATACAAAATCAATACACACAAATTAGAGGCATTCATATATGCCAATAACAGTCAAACTGAGAACCAAATCAAAGACTCAATACCCTTCACAATAGCAACAAAGAAAATAAAGTACCTGGGAATATATTTAACTAAGGAGTTAAAAGACCTCTACAGGGAGAACTATGAAACACTGAGGAAGGAAATAGCAGAGGACGTAAACAGGTGGAAAACCATACCATGCTCGTGGGTCGGCAGAATCAACATTGTTAAAATGTCTATACTACCCAAAGTGATCTACAGATTCAATGCAATCCGTATTAAAATACCAATATCATTTTTCACAGAGGTAGAAAAATTAATTTTACACTTTGTATGGAACCAGAGAAGACCCCGTATAGCAAAAACAATCCTAGGCAATAAAAATAAAATGGGAGGTATAAATTTACCAGACTTCAAACTATACTACAAGGCTATAGTAATGAAAACAGCTTGGTACTGGCACAAGAACAGGGACATTGATCAGTGGAACAGAACTGAGAACCCGGATATAAAACCATCCTCATATAGCCATCTAATCTTTGACAAAGCAGACAAAAACACAAACTGGGGAAAAGAATCCTTATTCAATAAATGGTCCTGGGAAAACTGGATAGCCACATGTAGAAGACTGAAACAGGATCCACACCTTTCACCGCTCACAAAAATCAACTCACTCTGGGTAACAGATTTAAACCTAAGGTGTGAAACTATTATAATTCTAGAAGAAAATGTTGGAAAAACTCTTATAGACATGAAGCTAGGCAAAGAATTTATGAAGAAGACCCCAAAGGCAATCACAGTAACAACAAAAATAAATAAATGGGATCTGGTCAAATTAAAAAGCTTCTGCACAGCCAAAGAAACTGTCACAAGAGCAAACAGATAACCTACAGAATGGGAGAAAATTTTTGCATGCTACACATCTGATAAAGGGCTGATACGTAGAATCTATTTAGAATTCAGGAAAATCAGCAAGAAAAAAATCAAACAACCCTATCAAAAAATGGGCAAAGGACATGAATGGAAACTTTTCAAAAGACGACAGAATAATGGCCAAAAAACATATGAAAAAATGCTCAACATCTCTAATCATCAGGGAAATGCAAATAAAAACCACAACGAGATATCATTTATCTCCAGTGAGAGTGGCCTTTATCAAAAAGTCCCAAAACGATAGATGTTGGCATGGATGCGGAGAGATAGGAACACTCATACACTGCTGGTGGGACTGCAAACTAGTGCAACCTCTGTGGAAAGTAATATGGAGATGTCTTAAAGAGATACAAGCAGGTCTACCATTTGATCCAGCAATCCCATTACTGGGCATCTACCCAAAAGAACAGAAGACATTCTGTAAAAAATGACATCTGCACTCAAATGTTTATAGCAGCACAATTCACAATTGAAAAGATGTGGAAACAACCCAAGTGTCCATCAATACATGAGTGGATTAATAAAATGTGGTATATGCATACCATGGAGTACTATTCAGCTATGAGAAACAATGGTGATATAGTACCTATTGTATTTTCCTGGCTAGAGCTGGAACCCATTCTACTAAGTGAAGTATCCCAAGAATGGAAAGACAAGCACCACATGTACTCACCATCAAATTGGCTTCACTGATCAATACCTAAGTGCACATACAGGAAAAACATTTATCGGGTGTCGGGCAGATGGGAGGGAGGAGAAGGGGATGGATTATATACACACATAATGAGCGTGTTGCACACCATCTGGGTCATGGACACGCTTGAAGCTCTGACTGGGGGGCGGGAGGGGGAAGGGCAACATATATAACCTAAACATTTGTACCCCTATAATATGCAGAAATAAAAAATTTTTTAAAAAGTCCTTTCTGTAATAAAAATATGGTCACTTTTGAGGTTAGGGCTTTACCACATAAAGTTTGGAGTGACACAATTCAGTCTATAAGAATCTTGAAGCTGTTTTAACTTGTATTTGGACATTTGAATATATTTAAATATCAACCAAATAGTTATTACCAACAAGCTGTTGATTTCTGAATTTTATATGAATAACTGGAGTAAATATACCTTCACTATCTTACTTCTATATGAACATTACAAATGTAAATTAGATTCTTATATAATTAGGTCATTTTAAAATATGTGACTTTCCATTCAAAATGCAACAACATGTTTTCTGGGTTGAGATGTGGTCTCACTCACGGAATAATCACTAAGAGAAAGAAAACACAGCAGAGGTGGATTTTGGATGAAACGTAGAGGTGCAAAAAAGACAGTTATTTGTAGGATCTATACAGAGTTCCAATCCCTGATTCCAGTCTATTTCTGATATGAATCCCAGCCCTTGGAGCCCACATAATCCTTCCATAAATGCTCTTTTTTAGTTAAGTTTACTAAAAGCCTTCTTGTTACTTGCAGTGTAGATTTCTAACTAAGTCATTTGCACAGACAAGATTTTCAAGAGTTGTTTCTATAAACTGCCTCCACTTGCTCACCTCACACCATTCAAAAGACTACAATCCACATTTTACTTATATTACTTAAGCAACATAAAGGTCAAATGGTGTATCATTTACTGTACTCCATCAACGATTCAAAATCATGTCACATTATAATTTGCTTCATAAGTAGACCATTAACATTCCTCCACAGGCTTTTACTTAGAGTTTCTCCACACTGGCCTTTCTTCTGTTCCTAAAACATGTCAAGCGTGTTCCTTTCTGAAGCTCTGAGGAGGAATGCTCTCCTCATTTACACCCATGAACCCCAGCTACACACACATAAGCACACAAGTACTGTTTGTTGCCTTGCCATGGTAAATACCCATTCACCCTGCAGTTCACAGTTCTAGTATCGCCTCTACATTGATACTTTGTCTGATTCTACCCATGTAAGTTAAGTTCCCCTCTTTTACTCTAATAACATGCTATACTTCCTCATAGAAATGATCACTGTTTGTAATTGTGATGTAATTGTTTAAAGTTTGTCTAAACCTCTACCCATCCATCATTCTTTAAAAAACTGTAGACTCCCTGAGAAAAGATGCTATGTCTATTTTATTAACAGTATACATTCTATACATTTCCCATAACTTATACCTAATAATTGGCAATACTTTCTAATTTAAGCTCTAGATCTATGTATATTCAGCCAAGATTTTTTTAGTACACAAACTATTCTTTGGATATACAGGGAACATTTGGAGATGTTACCTTAATCCTTTCAAATATGTAATTCCCAGAGCCTGAATGGAAAACAGTTTTCTCTTGTATGTCAATGTTCATCTCTTAGTATTGTCTGTCTACAATGTTGTCTTGAGACAATCTGAGGCTAGGTTCACTAGAAAACAGTAATGAGACAGATAATTCCTCTCTGCTACAGACAAGTTGGTCGAGTATAGCTCTTGATTTTCATGTTTGACATCCTTGACTTAGTAAAATTATACCACCCAGGGTGTTAACTGCCTACCTAGTTGAATAATTGTCTTACTTGAATTACTATTAGGTTTGAGTTCCAAGATCATATTATTTTACTGGGTTGAAGAAAATACAGGCATGCAATAAAATTTCAAGCTTAGTCCAAATTTCTAAAGGCTGAATCCATTCAAAAATGTCTCTTTGAGGAAATCAGTGGGTGGATCACAGTGTGAATATCATATTACTAAATCAAAGCTCAGAAGAACTTAATATCTCTAACTCTGGCTTGTATGCAAGTATATTAACCTTACTAGTTTTGTTTGTCAATCTGTAAAATGAAGATTATACCATCTTAATGAGTAAATATTAAATGAAA
>NW_012151397.1:226944-228647 GCF_000956105.1 Propithecus coquereli | reverse complement strand
TCTAAATCTGTTAATTTCCTAAAGGTTTTAATTAGCATCTCATTCACATTGCTAACTGTAAGATAGATATAAACTTTAAGAGAAAAACAATATCACACATGGTTTTCTTCTAAAATTCCTCATAGTAGTGTATTATTTTGAGAAAATTAATATGAAAATTGTACCAAATCAAGAACTTCAGTAGTAGCAACACTACTTCTAAAATGTTACTGATGATTATAAAAACAAATAAAAAAAATAATTAAATGTAAGAAAAAATGCAATGATTGACTTCATTGAAGGCTTTAAGGCCATCTTTGCTAGGCAAATTAGTGTCTAAACTAGTGCTGTCAAATTTTATCATGCATTAGAATCATCTGAACAGCTGCTCAAAGTGCAGATGTGGCTGGACCCCATCCCTGCATTTCTGACTTAGTAAATCTGGGGTGAAGTCTGATAACTTAAATTTTTATCAATTCTCCAGATGATTTTATTTCAGAAACCACAATTTGAAAACCACAGGTTTAAACTGCCATGTAGATTTATTGAAAGATAAGTTCTTTTCAGAAATAACTTCCATTAGTTTCCTATGCTTAGAGAAAGGAGATGGCATTCTTTCTTTGTCGATTAGTTAATGTTAGAATTTCCTTTTTCCCTGCATGGGATTCAGACCACCCTTTTACACCAATTCCGCAAAACAAGGCAATTTTAGGGTCACATGGCTTTCAGATATGTATCCAATAATATTGTAATGTTCCTAGATTATGCAGCTACACATATAATTTGTAGCCTTATACATGTGACTGACTCCCTGTTGTGTTACTTCTAAAATTGGAAATCCGGGATAAAATGAATAAAAGCTTTAGAGTATCATAGAGAATTATATCAAAATCAAAGCAAGAGTACTTCAGAAAGTCTGATTCTGTGGAGTTATTCTTGATTTACTAACTAGATGTACAGCTGAATTTCTTAAAATCCAATTGCCAAAGTAAAGAGAAAACTCTTAGCTTCTCCCTCATAGCCTGTACTTTTACTGACATTTTGGTATTAAAATATGTCTTCTGACTTAATCTAGACCATTTTACAACCATCATCTTTTCTCTTCACGCTCTTTTCAAGATTAAAGGGGCAATGAACAGAGAGAGAAAAATAAGACTATAGTGTGTACTTCTGACTGGAAAGTAGTTACTGTGTCTGATTCACTGCAAAGTATAGCTTGATTGAGAAAAATGAGGCTCTGGCACATACAAGGTTTATCTCTTCCTTTTATTTACAGTTCTTGATAAGCAGGCAACCGAAAAGACAACTCATAAAATGAGCACAGTACATCACAGATAGCTATCATGACTGAGTCTACTCACAAGGTAACGTTTGTTTTCACTATTGCTTTTAAAATGCTAGTTTAAGCCATTTCCTTCTCAATGCTCCTGTTCTCACTGTAAGACATTTTTAATCAAAATAGTGATATCATTCTCATCCATAAATTTTACAAACTAACATACTTTACACAAACATGTAAATATTAGGATTTTCAAAATCATGCAGTACCTTTTTATTCAAAATTTTGACACAAAATAGGTGTGTTAGAGTGGCCACTCAACAATTCTTGAGATATAGTGGCACACAGTTGTCATGATAAAAGCCTTCATCTGGGCTCACAAAATTGTAACAGATATTTGTCTCCTGTAGTAGTTTAATTTCTGAATTTAATTCTGAATTACTTT
>NW_012151397.1:224541-226894 GCF_000956105.1 Propithecus coquereli | reverse complement strand
CTAATTTGATTTGAACAGTAATCCATGTCAATAAAGAAAGAACATGGTTACAGAAAGGAACTTAATAGTCACATTTAGAATTAATATTACTTAACTCTTGGGAAGTAGAACTCAATAATTCATAATGTAAACATTAATGTAATTCATAATGTAAACATTTTTAGCATTTCATTTACTTTCGGAGTATAAACAGCTGACAAAACAATAAAAGTACAAGATTATTTGCAAATTAGTTTTTGAGATAATTCTCCAAATGGCTCTAGGACAGAAGCAAATATTTCAATCTGTTGTCTGTTACTTGAAATTGGTATTTATCTTCTTGGTAAAAAATATAATAATAACTTTTTAAGGTAAGATCTATTTGGAGCTCATTATTATGATTTGTGATACAAATAAACAACATCAAGAAAGTAAGCAAACACAATAATATAGTCAGCTTTACTCTCAGGTTATACTCTAAATCAATTAACAATATCTGTACCCCTTCCTTAATCTCAGATAACAGCATTCCACTTTCTACCCATAATTCTAATGTTTCTAGGTCCCTTTAGTACTCCACTCCAAACATTTTTTAAAATCCTCTCTATGACCTATAATAAATTGATTATATAAACTTCCATCATCCTCATTTCCCCATTTTACTCATTATCCAGATTAAATTCCATGTTTCTTCATTAAAATCCCTTGCATATATTCTAAAGGCTCTTATTGTACCAAGCAAAATCTCAATTCTAGTAATCCAGTTTACTGTCTACTCCATACATGCTTGCGCCATGCAGCCAAAGTGATGGGGGAAAAAACACACAATGCTGGCTGGTTACCCTTTAAATTTATAACCATAAACCTCAGGTAGGCCCTAGGGCAGCAATGAATCTATTATTTCCTATCTTCTCTTCTCAAACTTCTAACACCCCTTCCTTCATCCTCACCTCAGATCATGACTTGCTTCCAGTACTACTGAAACACACAGGCAACCAGAACAGCCCTTCTAAGTACTAATCACTACCATGTCTACCCTCATCTGTCCCCACTAACTTTCATTTTGTTCTTAATAGATGAATCATTTGTACTTCTGTCTAAAGCCAATCTCTCTACTTGTGTGAGCAATTGCATTCCTTTTTCTAAAGAAATGACATTACATTACTTTGGCAATTTTCCCCTCTTTTTCCCACAAACATAATTATTTCCTTTTATCCACATTGTTTTATGTGATTAAATGGCAAAATGATACTTTTACCATCTTTAAAAAACAAAACAAACAAAAATGCTTTTGCCATCTTAAAAAAAACAAAAACAAAAATTGACCCTATATCCCCATCTAGCTACATCCCTTAATACCTGCTCACTTTTATAGTAAAACTCCTTGAAGTATTTATCACTATTTGCATCCTCCTCCCACTCTACCTTGAACTTGCCCCAATTAGGCTTTCACCTTCATAATGTCACCAAAGACCTCCATTCTGCTGAATCAAATGGTCAATTTTTAGTCCTCTTATTACTTGATTTATTAGCAACATTTGATTCACCTGATGTCAGTGGCCACACTTCAGTCTCCTTTGCTGGTTCCTCCTCATCTCCCTAACATCTAAGCTTTGGAGTATCCATGATCTCAGACCTTTTACTTCTCTTCTCTTCATACTCACTCCCTAGGTGATCCCAGCTAACCTTATATTTTAAAATATCATCTATAAAGTAATTATTTCTAAATTTATGTCTATATTAGACCTCTACCTTGAACCCTAGACCTATAGTTCTAATTATCTACCTGACATATCTGCTTGCATATCGAATAAGCATCCCAAATTTAATGAATGTCCCAAAATGAACTCCCAGTATTCCCCCCAAATTTATTTCTAACAGAATGTTAGAAAAATGTCCATATCTCAGTAAGAGCAACTCTAATCATCTAATTGATCAGGACAAAAACTCAGAATCCTGTTTAATGTATATTTTTCCTTCACATCCCAAATCAATCTGCCAACTAATCCTACTAGATTTACCTTTAAAACATCCCCTTAATATGTCCACTTCTCACTACCTCCACTTCTGTCGTGCTCAAGGCATAACCATCTTGGGCCTAAACTAGTACAAAAGTCTTCTATCTGGTTTCTCTGTCCTCTGCTGCTATCTCCCTTGCTCACTTTGCTCCAGCCACACTAGCTTCTTTGATGACTTTGGGGCAAGACACACACAATTCTGCACACCTTTGCCCTTGCTGTTCCCTCTGCCTGTACCAAGCTTCCCCCAGATATCCACATGCCTCATTCTATCTACACCTTTGGGTATTTCTTCAAATAAACCTTCTTGGTAAGTCCTTTTCTGATTTAATATTACATCTCATGTCACCATATAT
>NW_012151397.1:220757-223616 GCF_000956105.1 Propithecus coquereli | reverse complement strand
AAAATGAAAAAATATATCTTAGAGTTAGGGTTAAGAATGTAAAAATATAATATATTTCATCTTACCCAATGGAGAACATTGCTGGAATATTTCTAATTCAGGGCATGGATATATTGGAAAACTCTAATTATTAGAAAATTCTACCTTATTTTCAGTCAATTTACTTTCTATAATGTTTTCTCTTTTGTTAAAGTGTTGCTGTCTGCAACCACATAGCTTAAGTATCCTTCACTCCCCAGAGCCTTGAAATTCTGAATAAATTGATTATTTCTCCCAACTCAATATTCGCTTAAGTTTTAATTGCTTTCCAAATGAACTCCAAACCTGTTTGTCAGTGTCCCTTAAAATATGACCTGAATTAAACACAATATTCCAAGTACAAACATCATCAGTGAAAACATTTTGTAGGATCACAATGTTTCATTTGTAGTAATGAAGCCTAAGAATCAGCTTTCTTTGATAAATGTGGTATCATATTGACCTTGTGGTCTTCCAAAACCTAGGTATTTTTCATACTTACTGCTCTCAAGCCAGGTCTCTCTTTATGCCATTTTATATGAATGAGTTCTGTACATAATACTTAATGGAGAAAATTGTGTGTTTACTGTGTGTTTCATTTAACAATGTTTTTAGCCATCATTCATTAGCTCATGCACAGCACAATCCAACAAATAATTTCAGAGACCACAGAATAAGTTATTGGCTTGCTATAGGCCTGACATAATGAAGCTGTCAACAATTTATTACTCAAGTGAAATAAGCCCTAAATAATAATTATGTATTTATTTAGTGTTATTATTCCTTAAGGCATTTTTCAATCATTGATTACAGCCCATTGTGTAATATAGGCAAAAAAAATGTATATTAGCCTTAATAACCCACTAGGCAGTAGGCATAGGTAACTGCCTTTGCGGTAGTTCTCCAGTCTAAGTTTTATATACTTCCCATTTATGTCTTTGCACTCTAAATGCCTTACCAATGACTGTCTTTCTGCCAGTATCTTTCTTTGAATGGTCATAATTTCTCCTCATGCTGTTGTGATTTTCTTTGGGGAAGTAACTAAAGGCAGTTACAGTGGATGCTACTTGGGTATAAGAACACTTGGGCTTCTTTGATTTATTTTCAAAGGAAGATGGGGAAACAAACTCATATTGAGCATCCTCTATAAGGCAGGCACAAGGCTAAGAGATGCTACAGATATGATTTTGCTTCAGTCCTGTTAGATCTTGTTTTAGAAGACACATTACTTTTGCTTTATAAATGAAAAAAAAATTGGCCTAAGAAGCAAAGAGATTAAGTATTTGGCCCACACAGAATGTGATTCAGCTGAGATGCAAGCACAGATTTTTCTGATTCCATACCCATTCACTTTCCTCTGAAAGAGCTCAGCTGAAATTCCTTGTTTGGCAGGGGAATAGAAACTTTTTTAAGCATCAAAAAAATGTGACATATATTTTTGGGTCTCCAGCATAGCAGGGTTCTGCACAGGCATAAGAACCTCAGTTTCCCTATGTATTAGTGCTAAAGAACTTTAAATATGGATTCCATTTTAGAGGGGTTCCAGATGAAGAAACAGACTTAAATATTACATTAAATTTCCCTTCCTAAAGAAAAGTTGAAAACAAATTCAGTTACATGGCCTACTCTTGAGAGTTTACAAATAATTGAGACACCCCAGAGGACTTCACAGAATCCAGATGCCCTCGGATTGCCAAAAGTTACTTGTGTAAGGCATCTGCTGCCATCACCACTACTAGTTTATAAATGTCACGATCTCACTCCACCTGTTTCCATTTACCTGTACTTGCACCAGTTTCAAGATGAAAATCCTACCCATGCAACTTGTCCTTTCATCTCCCAACTGTTTGATTTTGTTTGCAAAGATTAAGTAATAAGGTGATATTTTGTGTTGTCTTTTGCTTTTGATGGGGTTAAAAACAGTTTGGTTTGTTCCAATTTTCCATATCTTGAAGGAAAGTCTAACAAGGCTTTTGCTATAGATGGATTCCCTTTTCACAGATGGCTAACTTGCTTACCAGTTGTAGTTTGATAGTTATTACAGTTAATTTACTTAGAAAATGAAGGCCTCACTCTGTAGCAAAAGGGCATTTTACACAGAGCTGACAAACTCAATGCCCTCCTAATTGCATTGGCATACTCAGATTGCCATGCCTGACCTTGCTCATAGATCTGAGTCAGAAGTACAGGCAGTAGCCTGTGTGTGGAAACACTTTCTCAACACATTGCAAACAGCAGTCAGATTAATAGTTCTATTTCTTCATAACTATAGTTGGAAGAAAATCAGATGAGAAATGGAGAGGATCATTTCAACCTTCGGAATGAAAATCAGAACACCAAATCCTGAGTTATTACCAGGATGAGAAGAACATTTAATCTGTTTTATAGTATACTAAAACAACCAAAATCCATATAGCTTGTGTTCAAGGAGCACCAGAACAGGTACATGGTGAGAGTCAATTTAGTTGTTCTTTTACACTGCCCAATTTATGGTCAAATAAAAATTTTTTTTCTGTCGTAACTATGATGCAATAGCAATATGTACAATATGTTGTCAGGACTGTTAATGGAGGTAGATGAAGAAATTGTCTACGTATTTGGAGGAACACCAAGAAAACCTCATGACTTTAAAACAATTTTTTCATTCACATAATGCAATACTTTCAGAATATTATTAATTTGTATGTTTTTTCTTTGAAGTGTATTTATATTTCCAGATGGGCAGCATGTTTAAAATAATCATGTGCTGTTAAGATCTTTTCAGATTGCCTTTCTCTTAACAGGAGAAACCCAGAGTTAAGAATTTTTTATAATCTAACATGGAAATAAGTTTGTATAAAA
>NW_012151397.1:218694-220707 GCF_000956105.1 Propithecus coquereli | reverse complement strand
TCAATAGCAGCACCAGCAACAAATTATTTCTAGAAGCAGCAGGACCAAGTTCCAACAACAGCAGCCACTGTAAAGCAGTGGTGGTAATGGCACTTCTTGAACCATTTCTGAGCATCATTTTGGTTGTATTACTGACTGTGCTATCCATCTTGGTTCTCTTCTATTTTTTAAGTCTAGTTTTTTAGTTCTTCCAGACAGTCTGGAGAGTTACTCAATGTCCTTTCAATGCATGACATACCTGTGTAAACCAGCTAGAATTTATTTTGTTTCTTATGGCTAAGAATACTAATTGACACACGTGAATGATGAAAGATCAAGATAACTAGGAATTTTAGGCCTCTGGCTTGAAAATATTTGAAATGTCTGACCATGGTATGCAGACTTGGTAAGAAAGCAAGTCAAAAGAGTGAAGGATTAATTTTATGGAGTAATAAAAGGCCAATAGGGACTTGAAAACTTAATGAGGATAAATAACAGATTCAGAAGAACAAAAGAGTAAGAGAGATTACAGGAGAATGTGATAGTTCAATATAGCAGAAGTCAATAGATCAAAGGTTTCCATGCTTTCCAGGCAACTACTTGGAATCCAGGTGACTTTCTTTGACATTGTCACTAACTATCCATCCTTAAGGTGTGCTTTCCTCACTCATAATAGAGAGATCCCATATCTGGGTGCTGCTTGGTGTCACTGCCTCCTTTCAAACTCTTCAGACAGAGTTTTTTCAGCATCTTGATTCTAGTATGTCTCATGGTTCTCCCTGGCTGAATTGATACCACTTGATTTACTTTACATTTCTTTTAAATGTTTATAGAATAATTTATATCACTAATACCTTCAAATAATAATAGTGCAAAAAAATAATTGGCCAGGATAACTAACAAGTATAAAGTTTCTGTTATTTTTATTTTGCCTCTGAAGAGGCAAGGATCTTGAGTTTACATTTCTGGGTTTATTCAGTCTAATACAATTATCCTTTATTGAGAACCTAATACTTTCAAAACATTGAGATAGATCCTGGAGGGGATTTGGAGCTGTGTGAACAGAACCCAATGTCTGCTCTCATGAAATTTAGGATCTACTAGAAGGAATAAAATACACAATATGTACAAAACAGCTATAATACAATGTAAACTGCTGATAAAAGAAAATGAAGTGTTATTAAATTTTAGACTAAGGAAAAAAATGTTGAGGTTAGACATTATCCAGGACTGGGTCCTAATAAACGATTTCATTTTTGCAAGGAGAAATGGAAGAAAAAGACAGAGCATCATGAGCAAGGACAAAGTGGCAGAAAAGAACAACAAAGGGTCTGTGGATGGCAACTGCTAAGCTTGGCTTCTGTGTGCAGTGGAAGTAGTAGAGTAGTGAGACTGACATAGCCATGTAGCATCAGATTATGGGGAGCCTTGAATGGTAAAAAAGAACACAAGCAGAAGTTATAAAAGATTATGGAATCCAAGAGTGATATGAGACATTTGATTTAAGAAACTTTCTCTCAAAGCAGTGAGCAGAATTAATTGGGAAGGCTGAAGGCCGGAAGTGGGAAGACAAATTAGGAAGCTATTAATATTACAGTTGTCCAAACTATTGGAAATGATTTTCTGCGCCAGGTCAGTGACAATATTAACAGAAAACAGGAGAGGGAAGCAAGAGAAACTGCAGACTAAATTGACCTTTTCTTAAACTTTGTTCCTAAGAAAGAGAAGGAAAAATTAAAAATTAATTATGAAATTTCATGTCTAGTTGATTTTAAGAAATAGGAAGCCATTAACCCAGTAAGAGATCATAGAAGAAAATGTTTGTGGCAAAAAATGGGTTTGATTGTGGACCTGATTAATTTGAGGTGGTAGAGAAAAATCTGTGTAAAAGTATCCATCACACACTTACTGAGTATGGAATTCAAGGGATAGGTGGAGGGGATCATTGTATATTTGAGATTTGCGTGAATATAGATGATAGTTGAAATTGTGACAATAAATGACTTGGCAGAGAAAAAGAAAGAAAAAAATGTA
>NW_012151397.1:187473-206074 GCF_000956105.1 Propithecus coquereli | reverse complement strand
GAGCTGCCTCTTAATGTACTCTCATCGTTCCTCCTCTTGTAAATTGTCCAGTTGGCTCCCTGCAGTTGCTGGTACCCAGGATGGCCTGCCACTTCATCACAATTTTCTCAAGAATGTGTTCCCCGACCTTGGTCAGCTCTCAGGCTCTACATTCAGAAGTAGGTGAAGACTGCTCTCCAACTTTGCCCATATCTGTAAGTGCTTAGTTTCTAGACATCATTGCATCCCTCTGTAAGGGAGAATCAATTTTCATTGCATTTCTCTGTCCTTATTTTAAACAGTTCTCTTCCCAAGGAAAGGTATTTGAGATATCTTTCCACAAACATCTATCTGCCTCTCCGGGAGAGTCATTTTCAGGGGGAATATATGCCCCTTAATTAGAAATTATCCCTTAACACTGTTCTTTTTCATAAAAAGATGAGATATTGAAATCTCACATGAGCCTCTTTTTCTACTTTGTTCCTTTGGCTTTTTAATTTTTTTCCAAAAAGAATTAGGTGTAAGTGCCTCTTATTAAAGGTATCACAGTACAAACCAAATGCAATGTCATAATGTCATGCAGCGGGTTGTTTCCCAAACCAAACTGGTGAGCTACTTTCATTCCATCTGTCTGCCAATGAATAGGTTAAACAACAACAACAAATTATAAATAGAAAGTGGGGTCATATGATAGACTAGAAAGACAAATCCATAAAAGTTCTAATGTACAAATCAAAAAAAGTCTATTGGAGATTGAATGTCAGTAAAATTTCAGGATACCATGCCTTGTTAAAAAGTCATTGTTAGCCAGTGAATCCACATTAAATCAGGTGTTTAATTCAAAGGACAACTTGAGTTAGATTTAAAAGAAGAGAAAGAAAAATCGATGATTGGCTATGATTTAAAAGAAGTCATACTGGGCATGGTTTAAGATTTGTCACATCCCTCCTGAAGGCTCATAAAGCAACTGATGAGTAATATATTTAGCAATTTTCAGAAACCTTGAGGGTGTAAATGCCAAATGTAACCAGAAATCTTATTTTCAGGGAGAATATATATTTCTTTCACGATTTCATTAAAATTAGGGGAGCAAAGGTGAATTGTATTAAAGGAAGACTATGTGAATTTGAAAGCAGGCATTGTCATCTGGAGTTTGGGGTCAGCATCTCAATTTCTCATCTGATTTGTATTAGGCTTCTCAGATGTAGAAAGATTGTGAGATTAGCTGGGGCTGTGTCACACAGCTGCTCTGCTTTATTGAGAAGGCTGACACAGGGAAGCTGAGAGCTGCCTCAGGTCCTTTGGGCAATGTTTATCTACTGGTTTCACATCACATTATTGCCTTTCATTCAAAGTGGAATGATGGATTTACAAGTAGATTTAAGAAAGTTAAGAAGAAATAGAACAATTTTTCATTATGGTTTATTCCTATGTCTTTCTCTGTCCATTAACCTATCTCAAGAAACATTAGGCATCATTCTTATTAATATTTTCACTGATGACTGGAGCTATTTGCTGACTTTCAGAAATAAAATTATTTTTATTTCCATTTTAGTATAGTATCTATTCATAGATAAACTTCTTATGGTTGACAGTAGTTTGACAATATGATTTTATACATTGACAAAAATTTTTAATACAAGATGAAAATTATTCTATGTGAATTAGAAACCAAAATCATCATGTTGGACTTTGAAACAGACTTTTTTTTAAATGTAGATTCTGTGTTATTCCCTATTGATACATGAAAGCTAACATATGGTATCTGCTTTCACAAACAGTTGAAAAGTTTGATATTTGTTTTTCCTTTTCTATTTTAAAGGGAATATAGGAAAAAGTTTTTATACTGTTTTCCCTTTTGTTAGATACAACTTTTCTGCTTTAAACTAGGCAATTCCAGCATAGCTAGCTGAAAACTGAAAGATGCAGTAAATCAGTCATTCATTTGGCTTTCGTTTCACCCCAAAATTACTTTGAGTTCCTTGTTACTGCCACAGTTTTCCTCTGGTTTTATTATTTAAGTATCATGTAAATATTGTCTGCATCTATATGTTGTCTATCTCGTTTTACTTTTTATACTTCCAAATCAAATTAATGTTAAAATGTAGGTGGTGTCTGTTTCATATTCCCCTCTCCCTATACTGAAATTGCCTCCTTGTGTTCATGGGTAAAATAAATTAAGACCAAGACCACTGGCCAGAAGGCACTTTAGAGATTTCATAGTCCTCTATGGGTAAGACTAACCCAAAAAGGAAGAAGCTTTCACAACGATTTTGTTTGCATCCAAATTACAGAAAGAAACCAAGTTTTCTCCCACCAGTTCCATCTTCTCCAAATCATAACATCATACCATAAAAACCCATATCCATACAAAGTAGGGGAAAGATGACTAGGGACAGCATCAGGTGGAAAGGGAGTAATTTGGCATCAGGCTTTCATTCTCCTCTTTTTTATATGGGGGTAGGAAGGCACCCCTAGAAAGGAAAAAGAGAGGAGGACTGGTCAAATTGCTTTATGAACTTGCTAATGAGAGGCCATGAGACAAATATACTAATGATATTTTCTATAAAGTCTCTATAGATAGATTCTTCTAACAGGATGTACCCAGTCTGTCTAGGGTTGCTTACAGAAAACAAATAAATAACAACAATAAAAATACTCAGAATCTACAAATGAAATAACATGCAAGGCATAAATATGTATACAAAAGAAATGTATGATGATGAAAACAGCCCTCTTTGTGTGTGTAATTTAGTCACATAGAGAGGTCATATGCTAAATCTTGGCCAGAGCATGGAGCAAAGGGGACCAGGAGTGGCGCTGGCTGTGTCTTACCTCTCCATGCCTCCCCTATTCCTCATTGTTACTTGTACCTTTGCAATTGTCAGTAAAGCTGATAGAACATAAAATCTCAGATTCTGAAGTCTTATTTCACAATAAGATCATTTGTGTTATCTCATCAAGAAAAATAGTTCATGACAGCCACCTTTTGTCCTGTGAGATCCCTTATATTATTTTGCACATGTGAGTTGTTGACATTTTACGATCCTCAACATTCATCCTCACACACTGACAGTTCTGAACTTTAGGAGACATTTTGGCACTCAAAACTCAAAATTCCCGAATTCTGTATTATTATGTACTAAAGCATGGAAAGCATGTCCTTCCATTTCATTACTAAGCCTTCATTTGTTGAGGGTTCTGAATAAGTCAACATCTTAAATTGTTTGTTTTACACAGATATTCTAATTTTATCAGATGGTGCTGGTTAATTCTATGTGTCAACTTGACTGGACTAACAGATATCCAGATAGCCAGTAAAATACTATTTTTAGGAGTGTCTATGAGGGTGTTTCTGAAAGAGATTAGCATTGGAATTGGTAGCCTGAGTAAAGATCATCCTCACCAATGTGGGTGGGCATCATCCAATCCTCTGAGAGCCTGAATAGAACAAAAAGGTGGAGGAAGGGAAAATTTGCTCTTCCAGATTCAGACATCATCTTCTCTTACCCTCAGACATCAGTGCTCCTGTTTCTCAGGCCCTCAGGCTTGGACTGAAACTACACCACCAGCTTTCCTGGTTCTCCAGTTCACAGCTGGCAGATCATGGTACTTAGCCTCCATAATGACATGAGCCAAACCCTAATAATAAGTCTTTCTGTATATCTTGTTGGTTCTGTTTCTCTGGAGAACCCTGATTAATACACCATTTAAAATTTTCCTAACACAAAGAAATGTTAAATGCCTGATGTGATGGATACCCCAATTACCCTGATTTGATTAATTGACATTGCATGCCTGGACCAAAACATCACATGTACCCTATAAAGATATATAACTATTATGTACCCATAATAATTAAAAATAAAAATTTTTTTAAATGAAAGTAAAAAAAAACTTTCCTGTCTTTGACAGCATCCTCATAATGAAAAGAGGACAAATATTCCTGTCCCCACTATTTCTAATTTTAATATTAGATTTCTGTGCAATAAATCACATTGTAACTGAAAATTTTATATCAGATTATAAATTTATTAAGTAAATATTAGCCACTTTGAAAGTTAATAGTATTTTGATACATGAAAATTTAGATACTCAATTATTCATAAAACATTTATTTTATTCCTACTATGTGGTAGACAGGATACTATACTAAAAGCTGTGATAAATATAAAGTAAAATCTTGATTCTTTTCTGGAAGAGTATTTAATATGTAGAGAGAGTAAATCAAGTAACTAGGTAACCAAATGTTATTAATAGATTAAGTGTTGAGTACTATGGAAACACAGAGAAAGAACTGGTGAGCAGGGAGGAATCTGCTAAGATTTTTAGGAGGAATCTAATAACATTTCCCTGAATGGGTGACTGTTGGTCTGGATCTTGAAGATTGGATTTAGAAGGTCAGGTCATCCTATGCAGAAGGATGGAAATGGTATTTCACTGAGAGGAAAGACCAGGCATACAAGCAACACATGAAAAATGGTATTTGTTCAGAAACAGACATAAGAGAATATACAGAGTGACTGAAAGGCAAAGGATGTACTAGAATAAAACTGAGCAGTCTCTGGTAGGAAATAATTTTACTTTCATGATAAAAACTCTCATCAGATTAGGTATAGAAGGAATATACCTTAACATACTAAAGTCCACATATGGCAAGCCCATAGCTACATCATACACAATGATGAAAAGTTGAAAGTTTTAACTCTGAGATCAAGAATAAGAGATGGATGCTCCTTCTCAACACTTCTTTTCAACATAGTACTGGAAGTCCTAACCGGAACAATTAGGCAAGAGAAAAAAAAAAAAGGCATCATAATAGGAAAGGAAGAAGTCCAATTGTCTCTGCTGATATAATCTAATATACAGAAAACTCTAAAGACTTAACCAAAAAAGTATTAGAATAAATTCAGTAAAATTGCAGGATACAAAATCAACATACAAAAATCAGTTGTACTTCTATGCACTAATAATGAACTACCACAAAAACAAATCAAGAAAAAATTGAACTAAGGACAAGATGGCTGACTAGAGACATCATTTGCCGGACCATAACAGAGGGAAGGTAGGATTTCAGGTAAAGGAGAGGGGAGAGGAGATGCAGCCCAATTGTAGATCATAGAGGTGCTAGAGCCTGCCGGGGATCTCATGGAGGAAAACTGAGAAGCAGAAAAAGAAGATAAAGAGAAAAAGATGTTGGTGAGAATCAAACCCAGAGAGGCTAGAGTCCATTGAAGGGGTCAGGGGGGAATCCCTCTCTCCCTCCCATGGGCCATCAGTGACCAGCAGGCTACCAAGTTTCTTGGAGACTTTTCCAGTTCCACAAGCTCATGCATGGTGGCAAACACAGTATTCTGTGGGGAGAACTTTCATGATCCCAGAGCTTAGACATTGTGTGCAAGGTTCTCCTCGAGGGAGAGTGACCTTGGAGAGCCAGCTTTCTTCTATTAAGATGCTTTTCCTTCCCTGCCCCTCCCCCACCCATTGTGAGTGGGAAAGCAGTTTGAGCCAAGAATTTGGCCAGTGCCACCTCTATCCAGTGAGCACATGCTACAGGCTGAGGTCTCCACAGAAAGCGGGGCCCACACCTCTTCCCTTGAGGACCTGCAGTGGACCCAGAGTGCCCAATCTGGGAGATTCTTGCTCACCAGTCAGACAGGCAGGCCAAGAGGAGGTTTGAGAGCTGGACTCCAAAAGGACAGTCAGCAAAAGCAAAAATACACAAATGGTAGTGTATCAAGCTAAAGGCCTTCTGCACAGCAAAGGAGACAATTAACAAAGTGAAGAGATAATCCATGGAGTAGGAGAAAATAATGGGAAGCCATTATTTATCTGATAAGGGTTAAATATCTAAAATGTATAAGGAACTAAAACAACTCAAGAATAAAAAAATAAAATAGCCCAATTCACAAAGGGGCAAATGATGTGAACAGACATTTCTCAAAAGATCTACAGATGTCCACCAGGTTCATGAAAAAGTGCTCAACATCACTAATTATTCAAAAAATGCAAATTAAAATCACAATGAGATATCATCTCACCCCAGTTAAAATGGCTATTATCAAAAAGACAAAAGATAAAAAGCATTGGTGAGAATGTGGAGAAAAGAGAATCCTGGTAGAGTTGGTGGGAATGTGAATCAGTACAGCCATTATGGAAAGCAGTATACAGGTTCCTCAAAAAATAAAATTAGAACTACCATCTGACCTAACAATCCCAGTTCTGGGTATATATCCAAAGGAACTGAAATCAATCCATCAAAGAGATACCTGCACCCCCATGTTCATTGTAGCATTATTCACAGTAGCCAAGATGTACCTAAGTGTTTATCAACAGATGAATCAATGAAGAAAATATGTTATACAGTACATATACAATGGAATACTATACAGTCTTAAAAAACAATAAAATCCTATCATCTTCAACAACATGGATGAACCTGAAGAACCTTATGCTAAATGAAATAAGCCAGGCACAGAAATACAAATATTATATGATCTCACTAATATGTGGACTCTAAAAAAGTCAAATTCATAGAAGTAGACAGTAGAATGGTGGTTAGCAGAAGCTGACAAGAAGGGGGAACAGGAGAATAGGGAGATGTTGGTCAAAGGATGTAAAGTTTCAGTTAGACAGGAGGACTAAGTTTTTGATATCTATTGTACAGTATGGTGACTGTAGTTAATAATGTATATTTCAAAATTGCTAAGAGTAAATTTCAAATGTGTAACCACAAAAAAGATAAGTGAGGGGATGGATATGTGAATTAGCTTGATTTAATCATTTCATGTTGTATACTTATATCAAAACATCACATTATACCAATAAAGATACAAAATTAGTATTTGTCAATTCAAGTAATTTTTTAAAACAAGTATTTGTAGGAATAGCAGGTCTCTAGGCCTCTAAGGTTGAACAATTTGGATGATGAGATTAGCTTACATGATAACTACAGGAAGAAAAGCAGGTGTGTTGAGAGGCAAACACAAACTATGTTTTGGCCCTCTAAATTTCTCCCAGTTCTTGGAACAAGCTAAAAGTCTGTATTACTCTGAGTCTTTGTCCATGCTATTTCCTCTTTCCAAGATGCACTACCACCTTCACCCTTTTTCCTGACAAACCTCCACAGTGCATTTTCAGACACAGACCAAATATAATTGTCTAAATATTTCGCAGGGAAGAAAGCACTTTACTGTTAAATATACCTTCCTCTACTGTATAGCTTCCTTGCATGCCACTACCATTAACTTTTAGCTTTTCTTACTCCATTCAAACTGTAACATCCTTCAGGGTAGAAACCATGGTCATTCCTTTAAACTCAGTACCTAACTATCACAAAACAAGCACATGAGCATTGCTGATTTGTGTTTTTAGTTGTTGTTGTAGCTTTTCTAAATTAATGTTAATAGTGCCAAAATTCATTGGCTTCAAATTATGTTTTGTGTTAGTAAAAATCTTGCATACATCTTAAGAATCAGATATAGGCACGGTTAATCCACCTTTGCCTGGGGCAAATTAAATACTGAATACTAAATACTAAATACTGCCATGATTTCTTCTGTGCAGGTAAGCATACATTTAGTACACATATATATACATTGAATAGTAACAGTGAGAAATAATAATGATAGCCTTTTATTTTTCTTCTAGTACCCAAATCACCTGAAGTCAATTAGTTGTTGGTAAATGATGTCTGAATTTTTTGTTTCTAATCAGCCCAGTGAAACAGGAATCAATGAATTTGTCACTTTCTATCTCTTCTAGCTTGGTTGCTTTTGTGCGCCATTGTTCCACAGCTGCAAAGTGTTAATGCGATTGACTGGTAGTGCCTACAAAATAAACTCTCTCCTCCTTTTGATAGACTGTGGTTTGAAGAGCTAAACTGCAAATCTTTTTGATCTAAACAGTTTAAATTACCTTGCTAAAAAAAAAAAAAAAGTATGTCCCTTTAGTTGATTACCTTTCTTAGTCATCTTTCTAGGAACATGCTATTCTTCTTTACTAGCCTCTTTGTTTCTTTAAACTACCTTCCAAATTTTCCAAAGAAGTATAAAAACCGCATAGTGTGTGGAAACTTTGCAATTTCCACTGGGTTCAATTCCAATTAACTCAAATATCAGGGTCAGTCCTAAGGGCTGCATGATATGTCTATGTTAGAACAAACTAATAAGTGAAACAAAAACATCAACAGCTCAGAGCCTGGAGAACGACAAAAGAGGCACTTTTCCTGAAATGTTTATAATCTGAATATGAGCTCTAATGACCACTTTTTGATTAATTTCCAACAGAGATGCCTACCCAGGCATGGGTATTTTCCTACTACAGCCTGCTCAAAAAAGACTTACGTGTTTTGAAACAATATAACAATTAACACTTACAACTGCTGCTTTTTAGTTGCTTTCTAGAAAAGCACTTCTTGGCTTAACGGGTATTCAGCCATTCTGTTAAAAGAATTTCTTTAGAAAAGTAGTTAGTGGATACTATGTATGCCATCTCTCCCATATTCTTATTTGAAAGCTAACAGGGAGTCTTAGTAGGCTTTCATTCACTCTGAAGCACCATTACTGCTGAATACATTAAAAAAAATACTTCCCTTTTTAGTGCATTTTCAATCTGATTTTAATGTGTGATATGCACTTGAACTGAAGATTTTTTTTTCAAAAAAATCATTCAAAACTTCAAAATTATAAATTGCTAATACTGCTTCATCAATACTGTTTTGAAGCAACCAAGACATAAAATGCTGGAAATTTCAGGGCATAAAAATGCTGGAAATTTCCATTATGAGGACTGGTTTAGCTTCAAGTAGTTTTCTCTAGCAAAGCAGAATAATCACAGTGCTTAGAAGATTTTAACATGATGTGATAATGTAGATAGTTATAATTAACCCCAACCAGTGCAAATCTCCTGAGGCAGCTGTATATCATGGTAGGTCTCTCAGATTTAGCACTGTTCAATCAGGGTACCAGCCTGATTGAACGAAGGATGTCTTGGTGATAATATTAGGCTTCCCTCCTTAATGGTTGGCTCAAAGATGTTCCCAGAATGGAAATTCATATTCTTGAAAAGCCTCTATTTTCCCCTAATAATGCTGGTCATTGAGCATTAACTTACTGTTATACAAGAAACTGGCAAATAGACAGCCGATTGTACTTACCTAGGATCAGAAAGGAAAATTACATTTAAGAGTCTATAATGTACTGATAAACAAGTTAAGCACTTTATATATTTAGTCCTCCTAAGAATACTAAAAAGAAGTTATCATTGTTTTCATTGTTCATATGAGAAAATTCCTAATAATCATAGAGATAATAGTCTAAATATGACAGTTGCTTTCTTTGTATATTGCTTCATTTCCTAGTTTTTTCATTTTTTAGCACTCTAAACAAAGCAGATCCTTCAAATAATTCACTACTGTTCATTTCATTCATGTATTTATAACCAATTACTGGTTTTCATAAGAAGATGAAGACCAAACCCCTTAACACAGTCCTAAAGCTCTCTATACTATCTCTCCAGTCTCTCTGTGAACCACATGTGTTTCTTCTCTCTAATGTTCCAGCTAAAGCCTTCTGCTTCCAGTTCCCCCAATGTGCTAGATCCTTCCTGCCCCAGGGAGCATACACTGTTGTTGCTATCCTAAAAGATCTCTCTAATTCTCTCCACCTCCAATTCACCAAGCTAACTTCTATTATTCTTTAATTCTTAGAATAAATCTCATTGTAGACTGCACGGTAAAATAATTACCCTGCTTTATGCCCCCATAGCACCTCTATTTAGTTGCCAGAGAATATAGTTCAATTACAATTAATTAACTTTTACTGAATTATCTACTTTTCCTACCACCTATAATTGCAAGATCCAAAAGGGCAAGAGCTATGTCTGCTTTATTTACTGTGGTATCCAAATATTATGGCCTAGAACAGTGTTTGACACATAGTAGGTGCTCAGTGAATAGGTGTTGAATTAATAAATGAACCATTCACTGCCCTTCAGAATGAGCTTCCTTATTTAAAAATCCTTATGTGAGTTTACTCTGAGTTAACATTTACAAAGATTTTTTTTCCAGTTTTTTCCTTACCTTAAAAGTGCTTAGCCACCTTTCTGTGAAAAATAGGAATTCACAAAGTTGTAACATGTTAAAAATAAAGTAAAATAAAACACTGTTGTTTTCACTCTGGAGGCTCTAGATTTGTATTATTTTTGAGACAAGTTTTCACTCTATCACCCAGGCTAGAATGCAGTGACATCATCATAGTTCAAACTCCTGGGCTCAAACGATTCTCCTACCTCAGCCTCCCAAGTAGCTGGGACTACAGGCACAAGTGCCACCATACCAGGCTAACTTTTTCTTTTAAATTTTTTTGTAGAGATGGGGTTTTGCTATGTTGCTCAGGCTGGTTAATCAATCCTCCCGCCTTGGCCTCCCAAAGTGCTGGGATTATGGGAGTGAGCTACTGCACCTGGTTCTCATGTAATTTATTGAATACGGTACTGAAGGTGAAAAAACAGAATGGTTGTAAGGGTACTCAAAATATGGTTTCTACTAAATGTATATCTTTTTCATACCATTGTAAAATTGAAAAATTGTTAAGACAAACCATCATAAGTTGGGGACCATCCATATTAAACTTTTGTATTTCATTTCTGAAATACCACCACCTTCTTCCTATACTAGTTTCTGAATGATTACCTCTAATCTCCTTAGTAAAAGTAGATATCCAGGAAGATTTGTTCCTCCTTCTTCCAATGAATGTGTGTATGTATGTGTATATGTGTGTGTGTGTGTGTGTGTGTGTGTGTGTGTGTGTATAAATGGATATATATAGACACACATATATATTTTAAGTTTACGAGATAATTGTTCCTGCCTGAACCTTTCTTTCAGGATTTAATTTTCTAGAGGATATGAATCATTTTAGGTTATTGTTAATTACATTATAGTCTCGTCAATAAACATAATGATAGCAGGTTTCTAAGAATCTTTAACTCCCATCGAAAACTTGTTAGGTGTTGCATGTTGGTTTGCTTGTCCAAAAGTTACAACTAGTATATTTTTGTTTTTGTAATTGATGTTATTTGCATAGATAAAAAGTCATTGCTAGTAAGTTCTTAATAATTTCTTACAAAAGAGTGATATTATCTCACTTTGGGGAAAGAAAAACTAAGAGTCACGATGAATACATTTTGATTTGGAATTCACTTCTCTTGGAAAATTAATTAGAGGTGTTAGGTTGTTGCAAAAGTAATTGATGTTTTAGCATTGTTGAAATTTGCCATTTGATATTGGAATACATTCTTAAATAAATGTGGTTATGTTATACATCATTTTAATGAGCATTTCTCGCTTTTTTTGTTAATAACTTATTACTTGCTGTTTATTTCATATTTATTTTAGACTGCGGAAATGATGTTAGACAAAAAGCAAATTTGAGCACTTTTCTTATTCGAGTTCAAAATGGGTCATAAAGCAGCAGAAACAACTCACAGCATGAACAATACATTTGACCCAGGAACTACTAATGAATGTACAGTGTAGTGGTGGTTCAAGAAGTTTTGCAAAGGAGACGAGAGCCTTGAAGATGAGGGGTGCAGTGGCCAGCCATCGGAAGTTGACAATGACCAACTGAGAGCAATCATCGAAGCTGATCCTCTTACAACTATGTGAGAAGTTGCCGAAGAATTCAACGTTGACCATTCTATGGTCGGCATTTGAAGTAAAATGGAAAGGTGAATAAGTTCAATAAGTGGCTGCCTCATGAGCTGATCAAAAATCAAAAAAATTGTCATTTTTAAGTGTCATCTTCTCTTATTGCATGCAAAAACGAACCATTTCTTGATCAGATTGTGACATGTATGAAAAGTGGATTTTATATGACAACCAGCAATGATCAGCTCAGTGGCTGGACTGAGAAGAAGCTCCAAAACACTTTCCAAAGCCAAACTTGCACCAAAAAAGGTCATGGTCACTGTTTGGTGGTCTGCTCCTGGTCTGATCCACTACAGCTTTCTGAATTCCAGCAAATACCTTACATCTAAGAAGTATGCTTAGCAAATTGATGAGATGCACTGAAAACTGCAATACCAGCAGCCAGCATTGGTCAACAGAAAGCGCCCAATTCTTCTCCACAACAATGCCGACCACATGTCGCACACCAGTGCTTCAAAAATTGAATGAATTGGGCTACAAAGTTTTGCCTCCTCTGCCATATTCGCCTGACCTTTCGCCCTCCTCCTCTGTAGTCAATCTCTTTCTGCAGCCAGTCTAATTTACCCCTCAGGGATGAATTCCTGGAACCTGAAACATTCTGCTCTGGAAAAATAGGACGGGCAGATGATAATATTATTTAGAAGTCTCTGTAAAAATGATAAAGATGATGATGGTAAAATCTAGGATATTGCTGCAATCTCAAGGTAATGGAAAGATAGATGAAAAATTCCACTGTAATTTTTAAATGAAAGGCTCCCCAGGAATTCCCATGACCTTTTCAATGTCTTTCTAGCTTCTTAATGTGGTCTATTTATTTATTTTTATTAATCAAATAAATTAGCTTTGAATCTCTACCATTCTACAAAGGAAATTTAGTTAATCCTATTACTGTTGTGTTTTAAAAAAACTAAGATATATAGGAAAAGGTACCAAATGATAAATAAAGTAAGTTCTATTATAAAAATTAACTGTGCTATAAAGGAAAATTGCTGTTAACAGAATAGTAACATACTCTTCAAAGCTAAGATTTAGTAATCCAGACTAGAGATCAGGGCACAGTTATTACAACATATAAAACTAAGTTTTATTATATAAATACATACTTAATATACTTTACCATAATATAAAGTCAAATTATTCGAATATAAATTTATAGCATTAAAAAGTTATAGGCCGGGCGCGGTGGCTCATGCGTGTAATCCTAGCAGT
Organism: Propithecus coquereli; assembly: GCF_000956105.1. Classification (NCBI taxonomy): domain Eukaryota; kingdom Metazoa; phylum Chordata; class Mammalia; order Primates; family Indriidae; genus Propithecus; species Propithecus coquereli. Next base: position 193,176 of record NW_012151397.1, on the reverse strand, counting down.
CTGGGAGGCCGAGGCGGGTGGATTGCTCAAGGTCAGGAGTTCAAGACCAGCCTGAGCAAGAGCGAGACCCCGTCTCTACTAAAAAATAGAAAGAAATGATCCGGACAACTAAAAATATATATATAGAAAAAATTAGCCGGGCATGGTGGCTCATGCCTGTAGTCCCAGCTACTCGGGAGGCTGAGGCAGGAGGATCGCTTGAGCCCAGGAGTTTGAGGTTGCTGTGAGCTAGGCTGACGCCACGGCACTCTAGCGGGCAACAGAGTGAGACTCTGTCTCAAAAAAAAAAAAAAAAAAGTTATAGAAAGGTGTTAGTATGCATTCAGAAAAGATCTAAGTTCAGTATAAAGCTGATGAATTCTGCAACTTTAAATTGCCTGAATTTATTACTAAAACACTTGAAATTTTTGTAATTCTGCTCTCATCCTTCTAGATCCCCTAAGAGCTGTCAGGTGCATCCTGAGAAACATCATTGCTTTTGTTTTCATCAGTTCACATATTCATGGCATTTCCCCATTGCTTGTCAAAATAATATCTGGAGTGGAAGAAATAAGTATACTGCATTTTAATATAAATTTTTTAGGGAAACATGGTTAAAGGAATAGTCTATTAAAAGTGAGCTTTCTATCTTTGACCTTTTGCTACATTGCAAAAACATTTCTGATCTGCTTAAAGAATTATGGACACACCTGTCATCACTGTATTGTTAATGAAGAGTTTATATAATAAAAAACTTGCCAAAGTTTTTTAAAAGTTTGGATATTTATCAATTTAGGGTCTACCTCATAGTCAATGAGAATAAATATAACCCATCCATTCTATGGAATAATAATGAAAGCTTATGAGAACTGGAAGTGCCTATCACCTTGAACATATAGTTCTTGTTTATCAATAAACATACATAAGCCAATTATATATTCTTACCAGCTATAAGTAGGCCATCACCAACTTCACTGGGTGACCATGGAATCAAAATCTATATTTTAGTAGATCAAATTTTTTTTCACAATTCATTATAAAACACAATGGTTTACCTTTCCAAGATATGACAACTATATGATTTTGCATCCTCCCCTACAGATGCTGAGAACATTGAGAATTACATCATCCTCCATATAACACATCTGAAGTTTTTAGGCCCTACTGCCTCTGATTTTAGTCTGTGATTAGGAACTTTTTGTTCTTTTGTATGAAGTCACTCTCAAGAGTTACTTACGTCAACACAGAGTACGCAGTCCCATAAAATGGGTAAATGGAATATACAATTCTATGAACCAGGCATCAAAAGTACTAACAAAATCATAAATATTTGGGAAAAAGAGAATATGTTCTTCCTCCTAGTACATTACATTTTTAAAAAACATTTTTAAGAAAAATTGAAAGTAATTAAGTCTAAATAATGAAAAGGGTTGCAAATATCATACAAATTCTTAGAGTATTTTATAACATACTTTCTTCTATGTGAAGACCCAATGACATACAGTAAAAAGGTATCTGATACCCTGAAAAAGCCTCTTAATTGTATACAATCTATAAGACTTTTGCTTCAGAATTTCAGATAACCAAAAAGAATATATTTTTTTAAAAATCTTGATTTCCTGAATTCTTAAAAATAATGCATGTGCTATTTTTTAAAAGAGAAACAATTATTAGAGTACAATAATAATGTATGTAACAGTGCCTAGGAGAGTGGCACAAAACAGACACAGGAAAATTAACATTCTCACAAAAGAATGTAAATAAAATTTTGTAAAACACAACCATAGAGATTTTCCAGATATACTAAAATCTCCTCTTCAAACAGCAATTTTCATACCCTGAAATTTCATCTTATTTTTTACTTATTACTGATCTTTAAAATCCTAAATTAATATTATAAATGGCAATGAAGTCAAAGCAGAAAATAAATTTTATATGTTTTCATGAAAATTCAGGGTAAGTCAATGTAGAATTTGATTCAGTTCTCTTTTTGAAGTACAGCCAGCCAAATCCATGTTGGTTCCTCATCCATGAATTAAACCAACCACGGATTGAAATATTTCAAAAAAAAAAAAAAAACCCAATAAAAAATACAAATTTTAAAAATATAGCATAACAATTGCATGCATAGCATTTACATTGAATTAAGTATTATAAATAATCTAGAGATAATTTAAAATATGCAGGAAGATGTGCTTAGGTTTACTGCGAATAGTATGCCATGTTATATCAGAGACTTTACCATCTTAGCGTCGGTGGATTTTGGTTTCCTTGGGGGTCCTGAAACCAATCCCCTGTAGATACCGAGGGACACCTACATATAATTTCATTTAGCTACATAACATCCTAAATAATAAAACGCCCTCAAGTTGCCTGCTGATGTCTAAAATGCCTTAAACAAAGGACAAATTGTTGACTCCACAAGTACAGATTAGACTTAAAATACGTAAATGTAATTTAAAAAGAGTAACAATTTAACTTCAACTCACCTCAGAGTTAAAGGGAATGATCTGTGAACCTCTCTGGAAGCCAGTTTTGATAGATGTGGAAGGAGAAGAGAACACTGAAGAGGGCTGCAGGGTGAAGAAAGAAGGAAGGTGATGGAATGAAGGGTAAATGAGTTAATGAAGAACAGACGTTGCATTCTATCAGCAAAGCCTCGCTTTCAAACACTTCTTTTCCTATGGGAGTGACAGCTGTGTGCATATTTTTAGGATTGTGAAGGTCAAGAGGCACCAAACTAGACACTTTCTCATATGTTCATTTTTAGCTTTTCTAAATAAAAGAGTTGGTCTAGGGGTGGAATTTAAAAGATCAAGAGAAAGAAAACCCCGTTGCAATTTCCCTTACAGTTTTCGTCTAGCCCTGGAATTACAGAAAGGATCCCCCAGCCTCTTGTTTTACAAAGAAGCCTTACTACTATCAGAACACTTTTACATCTAGTCCTATGTATATAAGTCACAAAAACCTGAATTCATGGATATTTTCCAGGGCTATAATATAAATTTTTCAAATTTAAAAGGCAATTTCTTTTTTTAATTCATTCACTTCATTTTCCAGTTAAAATAAGACCAAAAAATATTACAACTATTCCTGGGATTTACAAGACATGGTCACTTATTTCCATTCTGAATTCTCTTGCCCTTCTAGCCTTCTTGCAGTTTGCTGAAGGTCAGGCTACATGAATATTTGCTTCTATTGATTAGAATCGAATAAACAGCAGGTGGTAAAGTTGAGTAAAGTTCAGAAGATTGCACAGCAGACACAACAAGACAGAGATGCAAGGCACAATGGATTTGCAGAACAGCATGGGCCTGTGTAATTTAGCATGACCTTTCTGGTCTTCTATGCGGGAGTGTACTATTCATTGACAATTAGGAGAATTTAGTATGAACTGTGTGAGGTTTACTGAGTCTGAAGTTTTATATTGAATTTCTTGGCCTGATTTCATCGCAGCTACAAAGTTTGCTATTGGCAGATATTTGGATTTTTATCTGTAAAAACAGGATCTGTATCCTAATCTCTGTTATGCTCCTTTTTTCCTTTTCTTTTTTTTCTGGTCTTTTCTTTTCCCCAATTTCAACAGTCCCACCATGGGAAGAGCCCACTTAAGAAATAAATTTCTGAAGATTAAAACTACTTTAAGGGCATCTTAGTATTTAACATTTGTAAAGAGAACTCTTCTCTTTTGGTCCAAGAAAGACAGTAGCTGAAAATAACTAAATTGCAAAAGCAAAAACAGGCAAACCAACAAAAATCAACACCCAAAAACCAAGAGAAGAATATGTACACATTCAAATTTTTTTTTTCAAGGAAGTGAATAAGTGAATTCATATACCTAGTTAATTTTTCCTTATAGTATAAAATACTTTGTCATGGATCAATATTTACCCTATCAATGATAAGTAAACGTTGATTTCTTATTAGAGTTCTCTTTAATAAAAATTCTCTCTCTGTGACTGAGCATTTGCCTAATGCCATTAGTCTTACTTTAGTTTAGTTTCTTTCCTGTGTATATTCTCCAGCTCTTTGGTATTATTAGCTCTTCGACTTATAAATTGATAGAAGTTTTACCATTTGTGCTTAGTGGGTACCCAAGCATTAATTATAATGCATATTTTCTAAAATATATTTTTTTACTTTGAAAATACATCAGGATTTCTTAAAGAATAATTTATTCCTTCTCAAAATGTAAAAGAGTAGGTAGATAGTATTTCCCCATTATGTTGCCTGTTTTTGAACTTTATAAAATGGATTTATATAACGAGTATTCTTTTGTCCGATTTCTTTCACTCAACATTATATCTGTGAGATTCATTCTGTTGTTTTATTTTTCAGTAGTTATTCTTTTACATTTCTATGTATTAATAGTATTTCACTGCGTAATGTATCATAATTTATTTATCCATTCTGCTGTTGGTGAATACTTGGGTTATGTTACAGTTTTTAGTTATTATGAATGAAGCTGCTATGAGCAAAAACAAAAACAAAACAAAACAAAAACAAAAGAAAAAGAGTAGGTAGAAAGGAGTAACAGTGAAGACAATTGACTGAGTTTACCACAAATGTCTCTTTTCTATTGTGCAGGTATAAAAAGTGCAAGGCAACAATGCTGAACCATTTAGAGAAATACTGTGTTTAATGTGTTTAAGATGCTTTGAAAATAAGGAAATAATTTTTTCTTTTATTGATGCTTTGGGAGTCGCACCCAACAGCACTATGGTTGTGACTTGAATTGCATTGGAAATTGAATTCCGCATGCCGAATTAATCTTTAAAAGCATTCAAATGGTATAATTTATTGACAGTATGAAGGTAGCATATGCAAGATAATTAGATAGCATTTTCCACCAAGAAATTAAATGAAAACTTGATTAGAATCGGGTTCTATTGATGCTAATTGATCTTTATTTAAATAGTTGAAAACTTTCTATTCTCTTTTTTTAGCAGCACTCTATTACCAAATCTATTTTTATTTCTAATATTAAAGAAAAGGTAGCAGCATCTATCTTACAGCTTTTGTTTTGTTTTCATTTAATCTTGCTATTAAAAAATTAGAAACTAATTAGAATTTTGGAGCTAGGAAAGGTATAATTTGATTTGGTCTACTTTAATATTTCTGGACTGATTTGGCTGGCCATGTTGATCAAATAATTGAACTTGCTTGTTAAAGAAAGTAAACAACACAGTCTCAAGCAGCTACTGGCTGACATAGTCACAGTTTTACCAAACGGAAGTCTGATGTGGAAATGTTAATTCCTCATTTGCCTTTCCAGACAGCCCTGCCTAAAATAGTTATACCCATTATCACAGAGGACCTTCTTATAATAATATATTATTATTATATTACATTCTTCCCTCCACATGACATGTACTTCGAATAAGTTTTCAAGTCATGGTGACATAAACAGTTGAGTTCAGTAAAAGAGCACTGGGCTTGGAACCATGTGCTTTCGTTTCACCATTAAACAGTTCGGCACTCCTAGATAAATGACAATGTGTTTCAACTACATTTTTTTTCTCAGCTCTAAAATGAGGAGTTGGACTAAATGGTCTATAGAGACTCTTGGCAGCTCAAATTCCTGCAACATGTTCCAACCATACTCTTTTGCCCAATCCATCTTTTATCAGTGGCTCCATTTGTAAGATCGCTGGCCAGCCAACATTTGCAATGAAAATAAGAGATAAATAAAGTTAATTTTCACTGCAAAAATCAAATCAAAGT
>NW_012151397.1:181589-184617 GCF_000956105.1 Propithecus coquereli | reverse complement strand
ATACACATATATTTATGGAGAAGTGGGGTGGGGTGAGAGAGAGAGAGAGAGAGAGAGAGAAAGAGGGATTAATTATGAGGAATTGGCTCATGCAACTATGGAAGGTGGGTGGTCCACCATCTGCTGTCTGCAAAGTGGAGACCCAGGAAAGCCAGTGGTGTAACTCAGTCCCAGTTCAAAGGCCTGAGACGGGGAGGAAGCCAATGATAATGCAAATCTCATTCTGAAGGCAGGAAAACATGAGGTGTCTCAGCTCTAGCGTTGAGGCAAGAAAAAGTGAATTCCTCTTTCCTCTGCCTTTTGTTCTATTCAGGTCCTCATCAGATTGGATGGTGCTGCTCACACTGGGGAGGGCAATCTACCTTACTAGATCCACCAATTCAGGTGCAAATCTCATCCAGAAACACCCTCATAGATACACTCAAAACTATGTTTATCCTGGGCACTCCATGGTATACTCGAGTTGACATATAAAATTATCCAACACGAGAGGGAAAAAAAATATTCCCAATCTACCACTGCAGTTCCTTGCAAAAGGAGACAACCAAAGACAGGCCAAAAGTTCATAGTAAAGTTCACAGAAGTCATTTCTGGAGTGACCAGTCACAAGGATCTTTGAAAGAATATTGGCATCTTGCATACATTTTTTGTAGTTGCAACCTGGTAATTATCTAGAGTTATACAAATATACTCAATAAAAAGTATGTACTCAGGACTTAAATTTGTGTGTAAATTTGAGCATTTATAAGAAAAGACAGAATTAGCTTAATTTGTACAAAACCTCTTGTGCAGGAGGCAATAGATAATGCAGAACTCAGAAGTATATCACTGGAGAATATTGAGGTAAAATTATGGAAGAAATGGGGGGTGGTTCTTTCTGAGATTTAAAGGAAGAAATATCACCCTAGACCACAGGCCCATGATTCTAATGGGGAGGGTTTGGAATAAAATACTAGAACCACATTTAATATGTATTGTAGTCACTATATATAGTTTTCCTTCCACAGCATGGGTTTAGCCACTTAATTATCCTTTAGTTGTAGTCAGTTTTTCAGGTCTTTTTAGAATTAGCTGTTAATATATAAACCAAATGAACCCAACTGACAATTATAGTCATAATACCAATGCCCAGTCTAAACACACCAAGTAGGCATTTTCCTTCATCCATGCTGCCTTAATAAAGAATAATTCCATCTTGCTACCAGTAATTTTGTATAGTCCTAATGAACAAACAACTATAAGCAGCAACACCTTCATTTTAACCTGTCAAATCACTAGAGAATAAAGTCGAGGTAAAGGGTATTTGGGGAACAATCAAATAGGTTGATTGGACATACTGCATTGACAATTAATTTGATTTATATATTTATTTGTTCATTCTTTAACAAATGTAGATGGAGCAATACTTTTTGACAAGCACTCTGCTAACAGCTAGGTAACAATTATGTACAAAGTAAGCATGTTCTTTTTAATTCAGAGTCAGTGGGAGAAGCAGACATTAAGAAAGTAAACTCAGAAAAATAATCTAGAATTGTGTTAAGAGTTAAAAAGAAAAGGAAAAGTCTTATGAAAGGGAATAGCCAGGAGACTGGGTAGACATATTCTGCTTCGAAATTAATCAGTCACATAAATGATTTGATGTCATAGAATATATTTTCAAAAGAATAATTGAATTTTTATATTTCATAAGTATATGCTTTGCTTATTGGAGATTTTAGTGGTGAAACTAACACAAGTTAGCAGTTCTTTTTACCTTTCACTGGTCTTTCTTCATGCTGAACAAAGTTTTTCTGTTTATTTAAATTTTTTTTTCTCAAAACCCAACAGCTTGGCTTAAGATTTCCCCAAGCATTTTATAGGGCAAGAAGATGATATAAATTATTCACTTTGTAAATGTTTTACTAAGGAATTCTGCCAATTAACAACAGGAATATGTGTTTTAGAAATTATTTTCTAGTCCAATAAAAATTAGTCTGTTCATGGGCATTACATGCTGTATCATCAGAACTTACCTATATGATATGTTAGTATTTCTGTGGTATGTTGAGCTTATGTTTCTGTTTAGGTAACCAGTAATCTTAATAACAGCAATAATAATGATAAAATGTTCTATAATTTAATACTTATTTGGAAGATCTATATAATTATATGCTTTAACCCAAAAGAGCATGCACAGTTTAATATTTATTAAGCCTTTACTCTATAATGCACACTGTGAATCTTCAGATCAAATATAGTTTGATTACTCAAGCTTAAAGATCTTGTTTTTCACACCAGAAAATTACAAAATTACCAATAATTCAAGTCTGTGGGTGCATATGTATGTGTGTATCTTTTTTTATAGCCCCCGATTCTATACAAATTTGTGTCTCTTTAATGAGAGAATTCTCTACAATCACATTTGTTATAATGACTGATGTACTTTATTTCATTACTTTCATCTTATTTCATGTATGCTTATTAGCTGTTTTCAACATTTTTTCTCTTCTCATAGCAGCCCTGAAATGTAGCATTATTATATCCACTGTAATGGGAGAACTGAGGTTCTGATTTTGATGTGAATGCTTAGTGTTTTCATCTTTGGATGTGATTTGGTTTTATCACGTTAAGAACACATATTTTTAGTTTACAGACTGTTTATATCAGAACTTGATGTTAAATTTTAGCAAATCTATTTATCATTGTTAAAAATAATTACATTTAATTTTTCTTTGATCTATTCGTGAACAGAGTTACGAGTTTGTTTTTTTTTTTCTTTTTTTTACTGGGGCATTCGACTCCAATGAGTTTCTAATATTGACCATTTGCCTATTCCTGAAATAAAATCTCCTTGGTCAAAACATGGTATTCTTTTACTATGTGCCGAGTTTTCAACTGTATTATTTTATTAGTAATTTTACATCTATAATAATGAGAGAAATTAGTCTTTGGCTTGCGTTTTGTGCTTCCTCGGGTTTGGGTTTCAAACAAGAATCCCCAGTAGCATCTTTATATAAATTCCCACTGGCTGGAGTAGCTTATGCAACAA
>NW_012151397.1:179285-181539 GCF_000956105.1 Propithecus coquereli | reverse complement strand
ATGGCTTAGATATAGTACAACTTCATGTTTTATCCTTATTTTCCTAAAAATATTAAATTGAAATACAGACAATCATAACTGCTTTTATTAGGTACAATGTGTTTCTCCTTATGTATTCCTACCAGAGAACTGGCTTTCTGGTAGCATTTGGTTATGAGGTTTGGGGATTTAAAAAACTCCATTAATCTTCTAGGTTCATAAGCTAATGAGTAGCATTTTTATACCATCATTTCAAAGTGACATCTTATTACTAACACCAGTTGTTCCATTACAGTTAGAATTAAAGACTAAGGAAGCTTGTTTGAAGGAAGCTTAATGTGTATTTTTGTGCCCAAAGAGTACTAATTTGCCACAGCAAATATATGACTAAGTACAGCAGTTATTCATCATTTTGACTTTATAGCAAAATGAGAATTTGTGGCCATGCTATTAAAAGGCACAAAGGGCATCTTCAATGTCTTTTTCTCCTCCCAGACATCCAGATACATTAAGATACTAAAGAGATGCAGTCATGCAACCTGCTATGATTTGAATATGTTCCCCAAAGTTGATGTATTGGAAACTTAATCTCCAATTTAACAGATGGGACCTTTAAGAGGCGATTAGGTCATCTTCCCTCATGAATGGATTAATGCTGTTATACAGGGAGTGAGTTAGTTATTGCTATGGGAAGACTCAGCAAAAAGACCCTCACCAGATGCAGCCTCCTCGACCTTAGACTTCCCAAGCTCTAGAACTGAAAGAAATAAATTTCTGTTCTTTATAAATTACCTAGTCTCAGGTATTCTGTTATAACAGCACAAAACAGACTACGATACAAGCTTAGAGTATTCAGTGGTTTACAGAAAACAATTTGGGGGCTGAGTCATGGAATATGATAAACAATCTATTCATTGTCAGTCATCAATATGAAAAGAAATTAGCAGTTGTTTATATGTAAATAAATAAGCCCATAGACACTGAAACTGAATTGAAGAGTACTGAACAATGAAACTATATAATCATTTTATTTCTCTATTTCCTGGAGTAGGAGAAATCTCCCTCCCCTTAATAAGCTTAAAATAATCAATATATAAAAGATTCAAAAAAACTATACATTTTGTTGTTTTTTTCAGAGTATCTGACCTTTCCAAGAGTGAAGTCAACTGACTAATCATCTACTGAATGCCAGATATTTGACTTGCTCTGGATCCACAGGTCAGAGCTCTTACATGGTCATGAGAAACTAAAATGGCTTTGACTGATTATATACACTGACGGTAGCAATAATTTAAATACATTTGTTTTTTTTTAAAGATTTAATTTTTAAAATAACTTTTTATTAGTCCACATACAATATACAGCCAGGATGATTATACTGTGAATATTTCATCTATTGTATCTGACCTGTAGGCACGAAATCAATGCATAGTGAATATTAAAGAGTTAATAGATGACTAGTTAAAATGTTGCAGTAGGCAGTGGTGTGTGTGACAGAAAGCGGGTTGGTGTACTCAGATACTGTGGCAGAAAAATACATTACAATTACGTTGGTGCAGGGAAGAATTAAGTATTGACTATATTTTTCCTATTTTCTGTAATCTTGAAGCTCTGGCATTTGAGGTCTTGCTGACTGGGGAGAGACAGCCCCTCCCAGGGCTAGCCAATTTTTAGAGATAGCAAATGACCTGCCCAGGAGCACACCTTTCATGTGCAAACCAACCACCAAATGCTTATACCCCCAACCATCTCCTTTACGTAACTCTCATATACCAAGCTAATATTCCCTTTTCCCAAAATCAGCTCAGGGTAGGGTACCAGACAACTAGTCTAGAGCCTGTCAAAATTATTCAAACTATCCAATCCTAAACCAGCTTAGCTGCTAAACCTGCCTTACCTATTCATTGCCACAAAAATCACAATACAGGTTCTGATACCTGCTTTCTCCTTGCTCCTTTTCCTTCCTGATCAACTCTGAGCTTCCCCATGAAGCTCAGGTGTGCTGAGCACTGGTGTGTTGTGCGCCTCCTTTTGGGGACTAACAGTAACAAACTATCTTTTCAAAGGTAATCATCTCCCAACCTGTTGGCCTCACCATACCTGAATAAAAACAAAATCTCAGGTGCATTTTAAAACAAAGCAATTTTCAGATCATGATCAGTTTTGAAGATGCTCTCTTCAAGCCAAAATGTCAACAAGTAGGAGCAGAGGTGTGTTGGTTAGAGTTCTATAGAGAAATAGAATGATTAGGGTATGTCTATACTTATAAATATCA
>NW_012151397.1:139372-176014 GCF_000956105.1 Propithecus coquereli | reverse complement strand
TTATGGGTTCAAAGTGTCAGGGTGGCAATCTGTTCTTGGTGTGCTCTTGGCCGAAGAATGACCAGACACACCAAAGTGTAGGTCCAGCCTCTTGGCAGACTGTTTTCCTAGTCCTTTGGGTCCTTGCTTGGAAAAAAATCACAAGCAGGGCCAGTGTGATGGAGTGGCCACAAGCATGAAGCAGTTTCACGGAGTGGCTTTTTATTATAAAATGAAACAGGTCTGTCTCCACAAGTGAAGAGAGAAAGACTAATAAACTGACTCACTGACTTACTGACTAATTGACTCTCTCTCTGGGAATTCTCCCAGTTGTTTCCTTTTATTGGCCTGGTCAGGGAAAGGACTCTCAGGTGTGGGATGTTACCATATGATTTACAGGTGTTCTCAAGGTTGTATCTGTGTATGCAAGCTCCTTCTCTGAAAGCCCTACCAGGGGAGAATGAATCACAATGTACATTTAAGCTAATGACATAATTAGCCTTAGGTTACTCTATGTCACTTTATAAATCCTATTATGCCTAGGCTGGAGAATTCCCAGATTGGTAAAGCATTCCCTCCTTCCCCAGGTGTAGCAGTTGCTTGGGATAGCATGAAGGGTGGGGCAACACCAAAACAGAGTGCCCATCCTTATCCTTCTTTCCAGGTGGGGCAATTGCTTGAGGAAGAAACAAGGTAGGGCACCCTTGTCCCTAGAAGAGCCAGATCCTAGCTATCTACCTAATAATAGTCGTATATCTTTACATGTGATGTTTTGATATAGGCATACACTGTGAATTAATCAAATCAGGGTAATTGGTGTATCCATCATCTCAGGCACTTAACATTTCTTTGTGTGAGGAACATTTCAATTCCACATTTTTAGTTATTTTAAAGTATACCCTAACTTATTGTTGATTATAGTCACTTTGTTGTGCTATCAAATGTTATTCATTCTATCTAATTATCTAACTAAATTTTTGTACCCATTATCCATCCCTGCTTTATCTTGCTCCCTTCCCAGCCTCTGGTAACTGTCGTTCTACTCTATGTCTCCATGAGATCAATTGTTTTTAATACTTAGCTCCCACATGCAAGATTTGTTGCTATGCCTGGCTTATTTCACTTAACATAACGTTCTCTAGTTTGATCCATGTTGTTGCAAATAGCAGGATTTCATTCTTTTTGTGGCTATATAATATTCTATTTTGTGTGTATGTACCCCAATTTCTTTATCCATTCATCTGTTGATGGATACTTAAGTTTATTCCGTATCTTGGCCATTGTGAATAGTGTTGCAATAAACACGGGAGTGAAGATATCTTTTTGATGTACTGATTTCCCTTCCTTTGGATATGTACCCAGCAATGGGCTTGCTGGGTCATATGGTAGCTCTATTTTTAGTGTTTTGAGGAACCTCCATACAGTTTTCCATAGTGGTTGCACTAATTTACATTCCCACCAATAGTATACAAGGGTTCCCCTTTCTTTACATCCTTGCCAGCATGTTGTTGCCTGTCTTTTTGATAAAAGCCATTTTAACTGGGGTGAAATGATATGTCATTGTAGTTTGATTTGCATTTCCCTGATGACTACTGATGTTGAACATTTTTTCATATACCTATTAGCCATTTGTATGTCTTCTTTTGAGAAATGTCTATTCAGATCCTTTGCCCATTTTTTAATCAAATTATCTGATTTTTTTCCTATTGAGTTGTTGGAGCTCCTTATATATTCTAGTTATTAATCCCTTGTCAGATGGGTAGCTTGCAAATATTTCTCCCATTTTGTGAGTTGTCTCTTCACGTTGTTGATTATTTCCTTTGCTATGCAGAAGCTTTTTAGCTTGATGTGATCCCATGTGTCCAATTTTGTTTTGGTTGCCTGTGCTTTGGGAGTATTACTCAGGAAGTCCTTGCCCAGATCAATGTTCTATATCTTCTTTATTCTTTGTCTTTCATGACATTGACAATTTTGAAGACTATGGCCAGTTACCATAGAGAATATCCCTCACTGTGTATTTTCTGATTGTTTCTTCATGATTATACATCTTGGCTGGAATAACACAACATGATGCTATGACCTTCTCAGAGTATCTCATTCAGTGGTATATCATACCCACCGCTCCTTATTAGGGATGCTAATTTTGATCATTTGTTGACTGTTGTCTGTTTTCTGCACCACATCGTTACTATTTTTTTTCTTTTTTTATTAGTATTAATAAATAGTTTGTGGAAACATACAGTCATGAATCACTTAACAACAGGGATATGTTCTGAGAAATGCATCGTTAGGTGATTTTATTGTTGTGTGGACTTCATAGAGTGTACTTACCCAGACATTGATGATATTGCTCCCTACACACCCAGGCTATATATGCTACAAACCCATACAGAATGTTACTGTACTTAATACTGCAGGCAACTGTAACACAATGGTAAGTATTTCTATACCTAAACATATTTAAACATAGAAAAAGTACAGGACAAATACAGTATGATAATCCTATGGGACCACCACCAAATATGAGGTCCATTGTTGACCCAAACATCATTATGCAGGGCATGAATGTATTTTGTGCCTATGTAAACATATGCTCATCATTAAAAGTCCCCATCCCCAGAAGCTATTAATTATTCTTGCTGAATTAAATGTTACTATTATGGTTATAAAGTGGTGATTCTTTATACTCCATCATTTTTTCTATATTTGGTGGTTGTCATTCTGCTGTTGTCATCCTCAAGATTAAAAAAAAAAAGTAGACTATTTCATTTAAGCGAGTTCTCAATCTGTTTATACCTTACTTTCCTCATCTCCAGAATGGTCAAGAATTATATATTTTAGGGTTTCTTTGAAACTGAAACAAGATAATATATATAAGTAAATTAGCATAATGGCTAGTATAAAGTAACATGCAACAAACGTTAGTCTCCTGATTTATTCTTTCTAACAGATAGTTTCTAATTTATTTATTTTAGAAGTTCCTGCCTCACTTAATGTATAATAGATATTCTAATAAATTATAATGTTCTAATAAAATTATTTATAGATAAAAATCATTGTGTAAATCATGTAATTTCATTCTCCTCAAATTAAGCAGATTGTTAATATGACCATTTGTTGAAACAACTGAAGTTTTGTCTCGATAATAATCTTTGGACTTTCTGATTAATAGATGTGGGGCTTGCTTATACAATTCTGTATAAGATGTTTTTGGAAGAATAAATACAAAGTTCAGTTGCAGTCTTGGACATAGATTTCATTGTGCTTTATTTTTAGATGGTTCTTTAATTTCTGTTCCCTTTCTAAAGGAAGACTCAATTTCACTTTGCCCGATATATATTATTTCCATTCTTCTGCTCAGTATTTTCCATTATTTATTTTTCTAAGTATAAAATTCCATTTGTGGTCACCCCTGGGGTCATGGTTATCAGAAACAGAACTACTGAAACAAATATGTGGAAGAGATTGACCTCTCATATCATATTGGTCAGCAAACTACAATAATCCAATAAGGGATTTTAAAGGGCACAAATTTTAAGGTCCCAGAATCACTGTAGATATCAAAGATTTCTGAGTCCCCTTTCAGTTTGCCTTGGGCCCTTTGCTAACATACCATACAAATCATTCAACAGTCTTTGAACCTTTGATTTCCCTCTGGTTTTACGGATGTGAGCCATGCCATACCTGGGACAAATATGTTCCTCCCTAACCTGTGTGTCTCTGTTCCTAAAAGTCACACTCAATTGGCTAAAGAATGAATACAATGTGTTTTATTTTTAGAAAAGAAATATTTCATGCCCAGGTAACCTTTTAGGCAGATCTCTTTTTATGATATCCCATTAAAAGAACTATAAAAGGGGCTGCTTCCCATATAGACATTCTGAAATGCTACTTTAAAGGACAGCCTTCTACCAATCATATTATCAGTTTTCTGCCAATCCCACAATAACAGAACAAAGCTCATTTTTTTCCTTTTAATCCATTTATTCCCTGTTAAATCCCAATTCTTTCCCAATTGTTGCCACTGAGTGCTCCCTATCCATCAGTCTTCCTATTCTTCCTACACCAGCAGCTCTATTCACACCAGGTCATGGTACTGGAGTTGATGCTGCATAAATAGGGCCTTATTTTTCGATTGCACCTAATCAATGAGACCACTTTTGTCTCATCTACATCAGGTTTATACTTGCTGCGGTCTTGCTTATACCCAGTTAACCTCACTTGAGCCAAGGCAATGACCCCTGAACTACCAAAAGAACTACCTCTACCTAGAGAGTTCTGCCACTCTACCTCCTTCTCATACTTAGTGGAACCTTGCAGTCTCCTTTCAGGCCCAGACCAAATGGTTGTCTTGCGTTTCCACTATGAAATAGGATTTGAAGGCTTTACTCCTCCCAGGATCCAGCTCTAGACTTAATCTAACAATTTCTTTTACTCCCTTTTGCTGCTGGTCATAAAGAGGAAAGTGGGACCCAGAAGATAACTAGCACCAATGTATATCTCAAAATAATATAATTCTTCTCTGTCCCACGATAGGACAAAGTTCAAGCCCTTTCCACAAGAGAAAACTGAAGGGAAAAACAAAAACAAAAAATATAACTAGTTCAATTAAATGTGTGCACACATTAAATCTCTTCATTTTTTAGCTGGTGATAGAAAACACTTAAGCAGGCACCAGTTAAGCATGTGGTGCTGTGTATTCCAATCAATTTGATTAAAAGGATAGAGAGACATTTGTCAGCACACTCTAAAATATATAATTCTATAATAATAAGAGTACCCTGGTTCCTAAGGTTTCTGCAGTCAGCTTTCTTTATAGCTCCTGCATTCCTATGATACAAATGTAAGTGACCCAACAGCATTCTCTTAAAAACTTCCTGTGCCCTTTGCCCTCTGAAGGCAAAGACATTCACTTTAGCCTTTGCACAAATATATAACAAGCAGGAAGCCAATGTCTCTCCAGGTGGGAGGAACTATTGCTCTGTCTCCATTCCTCAGGAGGGATAATACAGCTTCCACAAAATCCCTGGGAGTTAAACAAATGTTTGCTAAAAATAACACTGGTATTTGAAATTCATTATTGGGGACTGGTTGTAATGGATTTCTAAGACTGTTCCTTGGATAAATCTTCTGACTACCCCCTGATGAGCAGAAGTGCAGCAACTCTTAAATTGCCATGATTAACCTGAATTCTAAGTTGTCAACACATTCTATACTATATATCTTTTCCAACTTTGAAGCTAACAAGCCTTTCCCGGAAAAATACAAAAATGCCACACATCACTGTAACACATAATTATTTATCACATCACTTCACTTGATTCCCAGGAGTCAGATTGCCATGCATAACTCTGAAATGATCTACATAAACTGTACACCACTATACAATATAAGCTATCATCTTCACTGCTATCATCATCATCATCATCATCCGTAACAATCTGGCATTTTCCCTCCAGTAGCTCCCTACAAATCACCATTTTCTCTCCTGTACACAGCCACTGTACTTCCGGACCCTTATTGCTTCATGCCTTAAGATCACAATGTATTTGTAAACATTTTTTCTAATTCTGTGACCGCCCAGTGTCCAATTCACCCTATATAGGACCATTAGATTTAGCTTGCTAAAAAGCTACATGCACTATGTTTGAAACACTCTAAGTCAATTCAATATTCACTCATTGAGAACCTACCCTGTGCAAACATTCACTACAAGGGAAGCAAAGATGAACAAGACAGAAGAGCAAAATATGTATACACAGATTACTACAGTCCTAGGAAGAAGTGACAGGTGACAGAACAGAATTAAAACACAGCTCTACAGAAACTCAGAGGAGGTAAGGCTTAATTTGGGTTAAATAGATTTGGAAAACTATAGTCAAGGTTGTGGGGTCTGGAGGCAGCTTCAAAGAAAAGGATAAATTTTATAAGGTAGAGATAGATAGGGAGACTTACAGGAGGAGAAAATGATGAGCAGAGACACAAAAGCAGAAGAGCATAGGTTGTATATTTAAAACGGCAATAGCATGATTATTCCGAGAATGCAGAGTGTGTGAGAAGTGTTTCCTATACTAATTTTCACTGTAGATCTATAGATCTCATTGCCTCCTCAGACCCATCCACCAATCATTAGCCAGCACCCATATTAGAAATAACAGAGAGAGAGTTGAAAAAAAATGGAGGAAAAATTAAGATTCCTTTACCCTCTTATCACCTGCTGTATGAAGATTTTTTAAAAAATTTTACCAGACCCAAAATTTTAACTTACCTTAAGGTGGAAGAAAGCAGTTCCAAGAGACCCTCAGTTCTTTTGGAAGAAAGCGAAAGGTAATTCAGGTGACTAGTATGAAAAATGCTGAGGACAGTTATTTTCCTTATAAGGTAGCTTACTTGCCACTCTCTAAATTTAATCTAATAACCTACCTCTGCTTCTAAGAGTCACAAGCAACCATGAGCGCCTCCAAACAAGAAACGGGTCATGCTCTCTTTTCAGCCCTGCTATTTGCCTTGCATTTTACTGGCTTCAACTCTGACACAGATTGTTCCCATTGCCTAATCTCCGGTTGCATTACATAAAGTTGTGGAATGAAAAATATCGCCAAATTTATTTTATTTTGTTCTGTGAGTTTTGTTTTATGTTTCTCATTCTTTGATCATTGTGATTTTGTGGCTTCTATCAAAGCTCATGTTTTTATCAGGCATACTGTAAGAATTCAAACAGAAAACAATTCTTTGATTTAAATTTATGGCCATTGAGTAAGAACAGAGCTTATGTTAAAAGTTTTAAGTTAGGTACAGAAGAGATAAGAAATCCAGCTCTTGGTGCTCCTCATTAGCCAAATAACAGAAAGCTGACTTCTGACTAAGGTAAGTAAAATGTTTAAGTCCTCAACTGTCAACTCCTCGGTGTTGTATATCAGGACAAGAGGAACAAAAAGTCCAATTCCTTCTCATCAAAGTGGCTAAAAGAATATTCTTTTATCATCTTGATGATTCCTCTTCCACTTTCAGATTTTTTCTTTTTGTGTCTCACTTTTTTTATTCATGAGCATCTGTGCCTCATACCAGCTACTGTGTCTGGAGTTAGCGCTGGAACTGCTTCTTGGCCTTTTATTATATTAATACTTGAAAACTCATGTTTAAGTATAAAATCTTTATAAGTTAAATTTATTTACTCTCACTTTTCCAAAGAGATAAATTAATCCTGTGCCTTCATTTTGGCACACTCACTGTTGTATTGTGGAAGAATCCTTTCTTGATGTATTTATTTAATTATTTCCATTTTTCTATTTTAATATGCTTTGATACCTTTAATATTAATGTAGCCTACAAAAACGTGTATCACAGTTTGATGTGCATAATTTTAAAAATTTTCTTTCCATTACAGCTCTTACTGTAGTTCTTAGGCATACAGTGACTGCTTCAAAGCAAGAATTCTGCAACCAGATTGCCCAAGTTCAAATCCTGGACATCCACTGTTATGTGACCTTATATATCTCAGTTTCCCCATCTGTAAAATGTGGCTATAATACGTCGCAGCATTGTTATGAGCTCAGAACAGTAACTGGCACACAGTAAATACTACATATATGTCATCTTTTATCATTAACATTATTACTATTTTTTTCACATAACATTGTTTCATAAATTCTATCCATGTTGCTGTATACAGCCAGGCTGTGGCTTCTAACTGTTGCATCATATTCTGTAGTATAGCTACCATATTTAATTTATCCCAGCTAGACTTGGTATTGAATATCCCTTTATATGCTGACAACTGTTTGGGTACTTTTTATGTGAACAGTCTGTCCCTACCTTGTCTATGTTTCGTTGTGGGTTTCTTTTTTCTTTTTCGTATTTTTCTTATTTATTTGTAAAGTTCCTTATGTCTTGTTGATATGTGTCTCTTTTTAGTTTTAGGTATTGTAAATAACAGATTCTTATATCTGTCTGTTAATTTTGTTCATGATCCCCATAATTTTTTTAAAAATCTTCAATTTTGATATAATCAAATTAATTACTTTTTTGGCCTCATGATTTGTACTTTTGAAGTTTTTTGACATTTTCCCTCAACCTTAGCTGACAAAAGTAGTCTCCTATATTATAGTCTATTAACTTTGCAGGATTAATCTACCTGAAATCCAACTTGGTAGTATTAGGTGGAAATTCAATTTTATTTTTCTCCATAGAGTGATCTAGTTTTTGAAAACGATTTATTAAACAATCTGTCCTTTCTTCATTAATTTGGGCTGGGATGATTTCTTTGAAACACTCTGCATGACCAGACGCTGGCTGCCTAATGTATAAAATGCCATTATAACACTTAATTCTGTATGCTGTTCTCTAAGCAGACCATTGAGTTCTTTTGGTCAGGTGTGCACCCAAAGCTTTCATGAATAATCACCTAATCTCAAGTTTATGTGGGCATTTCTTTCACCAAGCTCACATGGCAGAATAATCTCAAAGCAAATATTCATTTTGCCTTCTCACTCACTCTTAGAGACTGGCCTGCTTGTGAAGGACAAACTTAAAACAGGGCCTAGTTTGGCCCTGTTCTTGGATTCGATTTCTGAGAACTGGTCTTCAGTTTTTCCTGTGCCAAAACTTGACTTGGAAGCCTGCCTTAAATTTCTATTATTCTAGCTACCATTGCTTCTTCCTTCTGAGTCTCCACCTCACAGGGATTTTATTTATTCAACAAATTTTGAGCAACTGCTATGCATTCAGCAAAATACAAAGTACTAGTTAAACTGTGTCATCAATGCAATGAACATCAGTGAATTACAAAGACAGAGGCTCTGATCCAATGGAACTAATAGTGAGGAAGAAACTAATTAAACAAATAATCAAATATGTCTATAAATTGTAAACTATGGCTGAGAAGAAAATCAATAAGGTACCAGGTGAGAATATAATGGGGTAGGTGGAAGCCTCACTTAGATTAGAAGTTTTAGAGACATTTTTAAAGTAGTGAAATGTAAGACGCAGGCTGATGAAGTAGGAGCTACCCAGACGGCGAAGCCACATGCGAAGGCCCTTAGGAGGGAAAGAGCTTCGTGCACACGTGTGAAGACCTGACACAGCCTAATGGCTGCCGCCGAGGTTTTATGTCGTATTATAGGGCCATGGTTTGAGGTCATTAGAATTGAAACGATTTAAATATTTCTAAAAGGAAATTCTCACCATGCCCAGGATTCCGCGGCATTTCTGAAGGCACTTGATAAGTAAATTTTCAAAAAATTCTCAGAGAGGGGGCGGGGCCGCGAGCGGCAAGGAAGAGGATGAGCCTGCGGTGCCTGGTGCCCCGGGCTGAGTGGCTCGGGGCCCTGAGCCATTCCTGAAGCCATGCGCTGCCCGGGACATTGGCGACCCCGCGTCCGGCATGGACAGCTGCAAGCCCAGCCCCCTCATCAAGCCCTTTGGGGCTCGGAAGAAGCGGAGCTGGTATCTTACCTGGAAGCATAAACTGACGAACCAGCGGGCCCTGAGGAGATTCTGTCAGGCAGGGGCCGTGCTTTTCCTGCTGGTGACTGCCATTGTCAACATTAAGTTGATCCTGGACACTCGCCGAGCAATCAGTGAAGCCAATGAAGACCCAGAGTCAGAGCAAGACTGTGACGAGGCTCTAGGCCACCTGGAGCCCCCACCGCACAGAGGCAGCAGTCCTCGTCAGGTCCACGACAAGGAGGCGTACTCGAGCTGCAGCAGAGAATGCGTGGCAGTAGATGGCACCACGGTGCTGGAGGACGAGGCCTGGGAGCAGGGTCGGAGCAGTTATGTCATCATCCTCAACGAGGCCACAGGCCATGTGATGATGAAGAGTGTGTTTGACACGGGATTACCTCAGGAGGATGAGGCCGTGGTACTATTTCTCACCATGATCCGTCCGCCCGGCGGAGTGCTCATCTGCGCGGTTAAAGTGAGGGATCCTTCCACCTTAAAGACACAACCAAGCCTCTGCTGAGGAGCCTGGGCAGCCAGACTGGCCCTTCCCTGGGCTGGAGGGACTCCTGGGCCTTCGTGGGATAAAAAGGATGTCCTATCCACAGGGAGAAACGTTCGAAGTCACCTGCCCACTTTTCCTGCGGGTATCCCGTCCTGCGGAAGACAGATATGCTGCTAAACTCAGATGAAGAGGCAGAGTGCCTGCCACTGGGCAGGCATGGAGCCGAGCCATCGTCGCAGGCACTTCTGCAGCAAAATTGAGGGCTATAGGAGTGAGTGTAGCCGCAAGGACCCCACACCCATTGAGTTCAGCCCTAACCCACTCCCAGACAACAAGGTCCTCAACGTGCCCGTAGCTGTCGTTGTGGGGAACCGACCCAACTACCTGTACAGGATGCTGTGCTCTCTGCTCTCAGCCCAGGTAGGGATGGGGGTGGGGTAGAAGAGATAACAATATTTGGTGGCAGACATGCTAATAGTGGTGGTGGGGATGGTGTATGGAAGAAAAGATATTCGTGAAGGGAACCAAAAAGAAATAGATATGCATGAGGAGAACCAGGAGAGGTGAATACAGAAGAGTGTAGAATATTTCAAGAAGGAGCATGTGATCAATAGTGTCAATGCAGAAAAGGTACAATGAAAATAAGGAGGGGCAGCATCAATTAATTTTGGCAATTGGCACATTTATATCCTTCATGTGAGCAGCATTTTAGGAATAGTAATTGGTAGTAGAAAGACAAGTGGGTTGAGGAGTGAATAGGAACAAGGAAGAAGAGACAGTGAATGTAGATTACTTTGGGAGAATTTTGGATGAATAGGGGAAAAAAAGATTAATTCTATTTATATCCACCTCAATTCTTCTTTGTCCTCATACCCATGAATCTTCATTACTTTTAACAGGACTATTATAATAATCACTGCCCTCTAGGGATGAAAGAAAGAAAAAGAAGGCGGCTATCAGTAACAATGGCAACTTAACGACAATGGCAATGATAATATTTAATTCCCACAGCAACCCACTTATGTAGGCCCTATTTTTATTCAACTTTTTGTAGGTGAACAAACTGAGACTAAAAGTGGCATAGTGATTTTATCAAAGTCATACAGCTTGTAATACAAAAATGATTGCTGTGCACCTCGAGATCAAATTTTGTGTAACCCAGAGTCAGCTTGGTTCATTCTACCTCTCAGGAATAAGACTGCCTTGAAGGTTCAGGAATTTTCCTTTTCTAGACCCACCTCTACTGAATTTTAAGTCTTGATTCTGTGTTACGAAGTTTTTCTTTCCTGTCTGATCTGTACTAGCTCAGATGAGGACCTCAACCCTTTTTCTTTAATTTTAACCAGAAAGAACCCCATTCCATGTGTATTGAAAGGACACACTTTACAGAAAGTTTGCTTAGGTGGAGAGCAGGAAGTAATATCATAACAAAGAAAACAACTTTGTCTTTGATATTTTGGGTTTTTTTAAATTCTTTGGACAATTCTGCCAGTTTAAGCTCTTCCTTTTCTCTGTGTTGTTTGATTCCATCTCTCTCTTACTCTTCTCATTGCTACTTTTAAGACCCCAAATTCTGGCTTATTATCTTTTTTTCTACAGAAAAAAGTAATTTTGTTCTAGCATTTTCATTAAATCTTCTTCAGTCCCCTTTCCCTGGTGTTTTTCCTTCCTATTCCAAGTGACTTAAAGTCACATATCTTTATTTATTTTCCTAAATAAGGAAAGTTTCTTTTCTAAAAAGAACTTTGTTTTCAGTGAATAAAAATACACTCTTTTTCATTCAGTTATACATGTAAAAGGTTTTGGTCATGAATCTTTTTATATATAATCACAATTGATTAAATCAGTTGTTTTTGCTGACTATAGCCATATGTAAGGCTTCATAATCACAAATGTGACCTCAAAATAGCTAAAGCAAAATTGGTAAACTGCCAAAATTCATGGTTAACAATTTAATTATTTCTCTAATTGAATATATGTTTAATGACATTTCCAATTTATGATTTAGTACAAACATGAACTTTGTGAGAACCCATAGATCTAGAATTTGAATAAAAGTATACTTAATATAAGCCACAGTATAGGAAAGCAGGAAGTAAAACAATACTGAAAGAAAAAGGTAGTCCCTAAGCGATAGTATTCTCTTATGTTGATGATTCCATCATATACATAAGAAATAGAAGTGACCATCAACATATTCTCTGTCTCCATGAGATCAATTGATTTAAAATTTAGCTCCCACATATAAGTGAGAACATGTGAGATTTGTCTTTCTGTGCTTGGCTTATTTCACTCACCATGGAGTGAGAAAAATGACAATTTACTTTCAAGTTCAGTTGAAATCTACATGAGGTCTAGAATCGTTTATTCGTTACTGGACCCCCAGTGCTTGAGGAGAGCCTGGCTGATACTAGCCACTATGTAAATATCTGTTGAGCGGCTAAGGTTTAGTTCTCATATAAAAAATAAATTTTGGGATTTAAGATCATTTTGACCCAATAATTCTCATACTTCTCCAATAATTTTAAGTTAGGTTCAGATGGCTAGGGAAGTTAGGAAAGATATTTAACAGCTTCGATAAATGAAACTAAAGTAACATCTACCAAATCACTATAATATTTAATTTGGATAGTATAACAATTATAATATGTCAAAACAGACCAAGAGGAATTAAAATATGAAATTGATCTCCAGAGAGGAAGAATCTGTTAATGTTTACTGCATTACGCTGTGTTTATGTTTTATCAATGTCATCTCATTTAATCCTTTGCAACGTAGGTAGGTGTGGCAGGCAAAATAATGCAAACCCCCCAGCACCAAAAGATGTCCACATCCTAATCTCCTGAACTTGTGAATATGTTACTTTACATATTCAAAATATTCATTTTGAAGATGTGATTAAGTTCAGGATCTTGAGATGGGGAGTCAGGTCTAATCTATTCACACGAATCCTTAAAAGTCGAGAAACTTTCCTGATTGTAGTCAGTTAAGGAAAGGTACAGTGGTGCTGAATTTGAAGAGGAAGGGATACATCCAGGATGTAAAGATCCAAATGGTATTTAGAAGCAGAAAGGGCAAGGAAACAGATTATTCCTAGAGCCTCCAGAAAGAAATGCAGCACGGTTGACACCTTGATTTTCACAGGAGACCCATGTCAGATTTAACCTGTTGTATTCATTTCCTATCCCTCTTATAACACATTACCACAAAGTTTATAGCTTTAAAACAACACAAATTTATTATTCTACAATTCTGGATGTCAGAATTCTGAAATTGATTTTACCAGGCTTAACTCAAGATGTCAGCACTGGCCAGCAATTGCACCCCTCCAACCTCTGCTTCCATCTTCTTCTTCTTTGACTCTGACCCTCTAGCTTCCCTTTCATAAAGCCCCTTGTGATTACATTGGGCCCACATATAATCCAGAATAATCTCCCCATCTCAGAATCCTTAACTTTATCACATTTGGAAAGTCCCTTTTATCATATAAGACAAAACAGTCACAGGTTCTGGTGATAAGGATGTAGACATATTTAGAGGGCTGTTATTCTGTGTACCACACCTACAGAATAAAATTATGTATACTGTTAAAAATGTATACTGTGAAAGTCACTACACTTGTGGTAATTTGTTATAGCAGCAATTAAAAATTAATGCAGTTGCATTATCCTTAGCATACTGATGAAGAAAAAAAGTTTCATGGAAATTAAATATCTTATCCAGTCATACAACTAAAGAAGGCTGAATTTTCTGAGAGTTACATTGCCTTAGTCCATTTATATTGCTATAAAGGAATACCTGAGGCTGGGTAATTTATAAAGAAAGGAGGTTTATTTGGCTCACAATTGTGTGCAGGCTGTACAAAGCATGGTGCTAGCATCTGCATCTGGTGAGGGCCTCAAGCTGCTTCCATGTATGGTAGAAGGGGAAGGGAAGTTGGTATGTGCTGAGATCATATGATGAAAGAAGGAAAAGAGGGAGAGTGAGGTGCCAGGCTCTTTTTAACAACCAGCTCTTGCAGGAACTAGTAAAACAAAAATTGTCTCATTACCACAAAGCCAGCACCAAGCTATTCATGAAGGATCCACCCCCATCACACAAACACCTCCTACCAGGCCCCACGTCCCAACATTACCACACTGAGAAGTAAATTTCAACATGATATTTAGAGGAGAAAACAAACCACGTCCAAACTACAGCAGTCATCTTTGTTCTAAATACCACACCTAACTTGGACGTTAGCAGAAGTATGAAAATTAGAATATATTACTAAAAACTTCATTTATCCACGGATTCAACTAACATTTATAGAGTGTCCACTATGCACCAGGGCCTGTTCTAGATGAAGGGTGGTCTTGCTTAGTAAGCATCTATCTTCCTAACCTTCCCATTAATAATCCCTAATTTATTAAGCCTAATTTCTATACAAAATAAATTTATTTTAATATTTTCTCTACATCCTGACATTACACTCAAATATTTTATGCAATCTTTCAGAAAAAGTTACACTGAAAACCATATTTGGAAGTTAGAAAGTGAAGTGGAGACTTATAAG
Source organism: Propithecus coquereli (assembly GCF_000956105.1). Classification (NCBI taxonomy): domain Eukaryota; kingdom Metazoa; phylum Chordata; class Mammalia; order Primates; family Indriidae; genus Propithecus; species Propithecus coquereli. Next base: position 161,534 of record NW_012151397.1, on the reverse strand, counting down.
ATAAATCAGAAGGCTACTTCTGGGCTGCTAGAGTAGCTTCCTAAGAGCACCTTCTCCAATCCATTATTGTCTTAGTTTGGGTACACGGGGAAGAGACTCTGAGACAAAAATTTACATGTAGGAGTTTTCATGAAGAGTGTTCTTAGGAACAAGATTTATAAGAAAGTGAAGAGAGGAGCATAGGGAAGAAGGGGAAACTGAACTGTTACAATGGCAGCAGGGGACTGAGGAGATCACACAGGGAGTCCTAGAGCTGAGTTGACCCTTCATATGTGCCTGGGAAAAAGGGCTGAGTCCCTAAAACCCCATATTGACCAGTCATTGGATGCAGGGCTGATCCCAAGGAGAGGGCATGACCATTTGTAAGGCAGGTCCCATTGGGTTAAGACAATCACTAGAGAGGTACTCAACTCTGAGCCAACAGCGGCCGATACTCCTGGAAGCTGGGGAAATGAGTAACTAGATCATGAAGGAGAGATCTGAGCAGTTCACCACAGTGTCCATTCATTCTACCCTCTGCATAATTTAAGTCAAATTAATTTTTATAATAAGTTTGCCCCATTTAAGATCAGCTCATAAGTTCTCTTTTCCTGATAAAACTTGTGAGAGGAAGATTAGTGGGAGAAACTACAGCTTTCCCATAACTTCTGATCTTATATCTGCCATCAATACTTATCATCTCCCTCTTCCACAATCCACTCTAGATTCCCTTTACTCTCAGCCAGCACCACTACTGGTCTAGGTGGATTACCTTGTGGGGCAGCTCAGAGTCTTATCCCTGAGTCCCTGGACACCATCCTCTTCTCAGACCATATCTGCTCTAATTGTATACTTATCACCAAAACTGGCCAGTGCACACCAAGAAATGCCCTGATGGAACAGTTGGGAGCCAGATGTATTCTTCCTGCCTCCATTATATAACATCAGCTTTCCCTCCCTGTGGTAATCAGGGTTCATTATCCTTGCCAACAGAGTGACTTCTTTCTGTTCTCTTTCCACAAGGCACCTGAAGTGACCAGACAGCAGCCATAGCTTCAGTTTGAACCCGATTTGTGCTATTTCTCCTGGTAGACGCATTCCCCTTCAGAGAATAAGAACTCTAGTTTTTCAGAACCTAAAATGTGGTGTCAGGAAGCATAAATTCTCCCAGTTGGTCACTGGGAATAATGATAAGTGGGACCACTCCTACCTTCACCTTTTGGTTTCTGGATTCATGAAGTCTACATCCCCATAGTAACAATTGCCTTTGAGTGCATACTGTATCTTAGAGGAAAACACCACATTCTCACAGAGTATCATTTCTAATTGGGTGTCTTAGCTGCAGCTTTAAGATGTTGTTCCATTGCTCTATAAGACTGGCAGCTTCTAGGTAAAGCAATTTGTGAAGTAGTGTTGCACTTTCTTTGCTACAAACAGAGTCCCTTGCTCCCAAGTGAAGTTATGTGAGATACCATGTCAGTGGATCATACACACTCTGTCAGCACACAAATAGTGTTGGTTGAGGCTTAGTCGCAGGAAATGCAAACACATGCCCAGAGTATGTAGTGTTGATCCTGGACCTTCTCTGAGACCCAGTGAAAGCTAAAATCTTCCAGTTACTTGTGAATGGGTCTGAGTAGTATTCCTAAGTGATGGGAATTATGAGTTGTAATAATTTGTCCTATACTTTTGAGGGGATGCCCCAGCAATCCCCAGACTACTCTCCAGGTGGTGTAATTAACCAAAAGGTTTTTGTAGGGTTTACCCCACCACTAGGAATGCCATAATTAACTATTTCCATAGCTTTCTGTGAGTCAGCACACACACACACACTCTCTTGCACATGCATATGCACATGCACTTCTCTGATATTGCCACTCATTACCTTGCTTCAGATGGTTATGTACTATTACCTGGCTTCTATTATTTCACAATCCTACCATTTCCATTGCTATTAGGGAGCCCAGTTCTTTATCACCATCTCCTATCATCAGCCATAATCTACAGAGGACAGCCACCACTGAGCTTCTTAGTGATGCTGATTCCTTCCACCAGAACATTTCTTATTGCTTTGGAAAATGGAGTGTCCTCTAGGCTTACCTAGTACATCTCTCCAGCATGGTCTTTGAGTCTTTTGATTTCTTCTTCCATTGTCTGCCACAGAAACTCTGGCATTTCTACTTCATTAAGCATGGACCATTGCCTTCTCCAAGCCCCTAAGAACCAACTTAGCTGCATTTTAGTAGCATTTCCTGGGTCTTTGACAAAGTGTTAAATCTTATATCAAAATAAAGCACCCCCACTTCAATAAACTATCTTATCTAAATATGTTCTGTTATCCCTGGACTCAGTTATCCCCAGAATCCAGTCCTATACATTTTCTCCAGGCTCTTGCTGATGTATGTTGACTAGGTCCTTTCTTTTCTACAGAAGGTCCAGCATTTACTACAGCTGGGTTATGTTGATACTTGAAAGGAGGAGAGAAGGAGGAGAGCATGTGTTGTCTACATTGTCTTGAAGAAGCAGGTAGAGCACTAGTCTTCAACAAGGAAGAGTGGGCCACTTTTGCGGGCTGTGTTCAGGTCAATGTGGGGATGCAGGTTTTCAAGTATGTTGACTCGAATGTCCCCATCCCAGATCTCAGGATTCCATACCTTCCCAATAAAGTTTTGACCTGGATATAGTAGGGCAGATATGCCCTCATAATTAAGTCTTAGGCCTAATTTTCAGTAGGTTCTGTGCTTCATTTAGAGAAGATGAATCTACTCCTATGAATTTACCTTTATTCAACTTAAGCAATAAACACGTGGATCATTATTACTTTCAACATCTATATCCTTGAAATTTTGAACTATTGTAATTCCTTTATCTGATTCAACTTCCTCCTCTTATAGCTGAACCTATTGATCTTATTTTACAACCCAACGTAATTTAATGTTGAATCTATTATTCTTTCATAGTTTCATTTCCTTCCCAATCTAGTCTAAACCCCATTTCAACTCTTTTCTTACCAGCTTTCACAATTCTCAAGGCCCTCCCAACTTTTACCATAACAAATTCTTCAATATGCAACCTTGAAGAACCAAAGTATCCGTTCTCTTATTTCTTTCTGCCAGAATATTGCACACTATCCTGGAGAAAAATCACATAACAGTAGAGATCAGCTACAAGAAATTTGTAACTTTCATCTGTAATAGTCATCAACGTTTTCCACCCATCATTTTACTCACCATTATCTCATAGTTTTCTTTGTCAATGAAACAAAGTTGCTTCAACCCAAATCTAATATAATTAATCCCTTGTTCCCAATAGATAATATAACTCCCTTCTTTGTAACAATTAAAGAAACAAACTTGAGTCCTTCTGATATTTTCTCCATGAGCTTACCTCCTACATGTGAACTATAACATTATTAGGACTTTCTTCCTCAGTAAGAAAAAGTGATATTTATGTTCTTTTGAGCACAAGCACCCTCATCTGCAATTTATATTTAGGACCTTTCTAACAACAATAATAATAATAGCTTTTATCTATTTAATGTTTACCATGTGCCAGTCACTAGGCTAAGCACTTTAAATTATTATAGCATTTAATCTTCACAACAACCCTAAATTATCCCTTTTAAATAAGCAACAAAACTGAGGTTTTCCCAAGGTTACACAATATTAAAAGATAAATCTAAGTTTCAAATGTTAGTGTTCTGGTACCAGATCACACATGATTAGCATTGACCTATATTGTCTCTCCTCTCTTGCTTATTCCCAATCTATTCCTATTCTCTTATTCCTTCCTTTTAATCTCTAAACATGCTAAAATATTTTATCCTAAAACTACCTTTTTCCAGTTTCAATCTCCCTTCAAATTACCAGTCTAGCTTCTTCTACTCCTCTGCCACCCAGATCCTAAAAAAAATAAGATAATTTACACTTTCTGCCTCTACTTTCTCATCTCCAATTCCTTCATCAACCCTCTACAGTATGCCTTATTCTTTCATCACTCTAATAAAATTGTCATCAATAAATTCCTTGAAAACAAGTAGTCTCCTGTCAACCTCATGCTCCTCAACCTCTCTACAGTATTTGATTCTTTTCTCATTCTACAGTCTCCTTTTGACTCATGATACCATCCTCTCTGGCTTTCCTTTAAATTCTTACATTCACTACTTCTTAGCTTTATTTCTTGTTCTATACTTTTTGCTAAAATATTGGCCTGCTTGCCCTTTTCTCCCATTATCCCTCCCCTTCGTATACATTCCAGTAAAATACTTAAAGAGCTGATCACTGCCCTGAAGAAGCTTATTAACTAGCTCACTGAGAAGTATGTATAATCGTCCAAACACATTTACAGAACCTGAAGTGACGAGACATAAATCACTATGCAAAGTATTATAGTACATTAAGTGTTTGAGGAAGCACAGGATGAAAGATTTAATTGTTAGGATAATTCATTATGGTATATTTCTCAGAGGATCTAGGTGTTGAAGAAACTGAAGTAAAGAGATTCTCTTATCTACTTAACTTGAAAAAGGTGATAATTCATTTTTTCCCCATTCTCAAAGAAAGCCAAAGAAAACAATTCAACAAGATGTTTTAGCAATAAATCCTGGGTGTTTAATGACCCTTCAGCTGTTTTCACTTAGTCATCCATGAAATCATGAAAAGAATGTCTGGTTAAGTGCAAATCCAGTCTTTACCAGCACTTTGAACATAATTTACATCATGACTAATTGAATAATATCTGCTCAGCTTTCACCAAATGCTGAAATGGATAGACTTGAAGATAGCTAAATATTCTTTTCATGGATGACTTATTAATGTGCTCAAAACCATTGTATGGATTCCACATGATTTTTTTCTTCTCAGCACAGTGTTATAAGCATCCAGAGTTGGCGTCACACAGAGTTGATTCAAATCTCTATATGGCCTTTTATTAGCAATTCAACTTTATATTTATTACTTGAACTGAGTTGGTAATTTTTTCATATATATGGTAGGAACAATTATACACAGATAATAATTACAAAATATCGTTGTGAGAATCAATGAGATAATTTGTATGAAAGAGCCTGACCCAAAGAGGGTGCTCACTAAATGTCGATCTCTTTCTTTCTTCCATCTCCAGTGCAAATTGGGAATATTTTTATTTTTGACTGTTTTACCTATACATTTATATAGAAAATAGAGGAAATAAAGCATTAGTTTTGAAAAAGAATTTTTAAATAAGGTTATTTCCAATTTGTTGGCATTATGAATGTGCAGCAATATGCCTTGCACCTCTCTCTAGCATATTGTGTTTGACATTCCCAAGAAAACTTAAATACATATATCTTCCATTGAAGTCATTGTGTGCTATCACTGTAAGAGTTATGATAGAAATAATTACAAAGATATTGCCAATCTATCACTATGATGGCTCTGCACACTTTTCTGCTGCTTATTCTTTCTTTTCTGTTCTATTTAAAGAAATATTACATGGTTCTTTTTACTATAAAGAAGATAGTAAAAATTAGAAATTCAAGTAGGAAAATGTGCCAGGAAAATTATTCATAGGTAAACTCAGTGAATATTATAATTTGGAAAAATATATAAGTGTTGTGGAAGTCCATATAAAATATGGAAACGACCTTTGCAGATAAAATGGTTAAGTTACCAAGATATCCCTAAGACCTAGTAAGAATAAGATGCTGTTATGGAGAAGGATTAAAATCAATAGCCACTGAGGAGCTCTAAGGTAGGCTAAGGTTAATTTAGTCATAAAATTAGTGGTTCTTGGGGAAAATAATGAATGTGTTTTCTTTTTTTGTCCACTGAAAACGGCCATATAGGATACCCTGCAGAAACAGAGATGTCTATTTTTCTAGAAGAGAAAGAAGTGGATTTGAAGGAGATCAATACTGCTTGAAGAGCAGCAGAAACATGTAAGTTATAATACCAAGTCCATTTAGGATTCATTCCAAAGGTGAAGGAAGTGGCAAATGTTAGGAAAAGTTTGTATCAGCTATATTTCATGTCTTCCTATAAATTGGGGTGGGACCTACAATCTACAGAAAAATGAATGTAGCTCTGTATAGAAAAGGACCTTTAAAACCATAATGTAGGTCTTGTTACTTTTATTTTCAGAGAGCAGCAGTCTTATAGAATGTGCTAGAATTTTTTTCTCTCTGACCCATTATATCTCACAGTTTTCAGTTTTCAGCTCTAAATGGTATGTCTCCTCAGCAATTTCTAAATTTTTAAACTTAAGATTGCTTTGCATTTAAGATGCTTTGGCAAGGGACGTAATGAGAATGTTAAATCTGAGCAAAATTTCTTGAAGTTCTAAATGAGGCCATCAAAGAGAACATTCACCATATGGAACCAGTGATTGATCTGAAGCCTGGAGTCTTGCTTTTAATCTCTTGTTTCCCAGCAAAGAGAAATTTTGTAGAATCTTCTCTCTTCTTAAAGACTTAAACTAAAATACATAGTTAAAATAGAAGCACTATACTTTATGTATATTTACAGAACAGATAGTAGTACATTTTTATCCAGATCCCAGTAAGGAGGGAAGGCCCTGTAAATGGCACTCCTTAGTTGGGGTTCCTGTTCTGTTACTACTCCTAGGTTCATTGCTGAATAGAGATCCAGTGTGAAAAATCATAACCATTGCCAATTATCCAATGTCAAATAAAATGGCATCCTAGGTTCATTTTGAATTTAATAAACTTGCCATGGAAATATGTTTAACTGTTCTTTATGAATCCTGCTGCTGTTTTTTGTATCCTGAGTATATCTTATCTTTTCAATTACAATTATAAGCAACAATATGTAAAATTTAAAAAGACTGCCTCCAGAAGATTCAACAGGAAAAACATATGCACATGAGCTGAGAGCAGTTAGTTAACCTATTAGAGAATTATTTATTGAACACCTTCCCATATTGGTCCTGTGGTAGATATGAAAGATGTAAAACTGAGGGAAACATGATTCCTGCCTATGACAAATATTTTCCAAAAATAGCAGCAACAATACCACCTAACCTATATGCTTATTTTTTACTATGTGACTTTGATATTCCTCCTATCAGAAGATAGGGTCTATGTCTCCTTCCCTTGAGCTTGGTCGGCTTCTGCCTCAACAAAGACAGTATGTCAGAAGTGATGTAATGTGATTTTCAGGGCAATGCCCTAACAGTGCCATGTTCTTCTGCCTTACTCACTTGAGACACTTGCTCTGGGGGAAGCCAGATGCCATGTAAGCAGTCCAGCAAGCCCAAAAAGGTCAACATGGAGAGACTACATAGAGAGATCCCAAGATTATGTAGAGGGACATTAAAATAAAAGGAAGGAGAAAGAGAGAGAGGAAAGAGAAAGAGATGGGGGAAGAGAGACCTAATCAGCTCCCAGCTGCTCCAACTCCCTATGTTTCAGCTCCATCTACTGTCTGAGTAAACTAAGTAAGAGTCTGTTATAGACTGAATTGTACCTCCTCTCATTCATTTGTTGAAGCCCTAACCTCCGAAGTGAGTGTATTTGGAGATAGGGCCTTCAATAAGGTCATAAGAGTAGGGCCCTAATCCAATCAGGATGAGTGTCCATATAAGAAGAGAGACACTAGATCAATCTCTCTCTCTCTCGCGTGCGCTCTCTCTCTCTCTCTCTCTCTCTCTCTCTCTCCCCCCTTCTCTCTCTATCTCTCCATACGTGCATATAAAAAAGTCCATGTGACGACACAGTGAGAAATTGGTATCTGAAAGCCAGGAATAAAAAGGCATCACCAGAAACCAATCCTGCTGGCACCTTGACCTTGGACTTCTTGTTCTGATAGTGCATGAAGACTAATAAAGACTTTGATCTAGAATCATACAGCTAAGACATTCCCAAGTTCCTGACCCACAAAAATAATGCAAGGTAATAAAATGGTGATCCTCATTTTAGGTCACTGAGTTCTGGTGTGATTTGTAACACAGAAATAGACAATTGTAACACTGCCCTTGAGGTGCTTATTGTTTATCAGGGGAGATAAAATATATAACTAATTATATATTAAAATGCTATGTTAGTTTTATATCAAATTCTATATACTAGGAGGTAAGGAAAGGGATAATAGAAGGTTTTTTGAACTGCAAATTATTTAATATTAAATAATTGGCCAGAGTGGATAGACCAGAATAATGGAAGCTTAGTTGGGTTCAAAGTGGAAAAAGAGAGAAATCATTGAAGACTCACGTGGGTGATGCTATGGACTGAGCTGTGTTTCCCCAAGAGTCATACGTTGAAGTCCTAACCTCTCATGTGACTGTTTTGGAGATAGGGCCATTAAACTGAAATGGTTGAATGAGGTCGTAAGGGTGGAGTCCTGATCTGATACAGCTGACGTCCTTATGAGACGAGGAAGAGATAGCAGAGCTCTCTCTCCATCATGTGAAGACCCAGTGAGAAGGCAGCTATCTACAAGCCAGGAAGAGAGTCCTCACCAGAACCAGAACCCAATCATGCTGTCACCTTGATCTTGGATTTCTAGCCTCTAGAACAGTGAGGAAATACATTTCTGTTGTTTAAGTCACCCTATCTATGGCATTTTGTTATGGCAGCCCGAGTTTACTATATAAGTGACTTCATAGTTTTTTTCAGGACTTAACTAAATTGAGCACCAAATCCTTAGTAGATGTGAAGAAAAATAAAAATATGTGTATCAATTGTTTGATCTGCACAATAGTCTATGAGCAACCCAAAGCAGGAATTATGTAAAGTGTCTCCAGCACCTAGATCGTGGCCTGTTCTGAGCCATAGTAATTGCCATAAAAAAGGGAGAGAGTGAGGACAACCTGGTGAAAACTAAAATCTTTCAATGATATAGAACCCAATATCTTCTAGTAGAAACTCTAAGATAACCCAAAGAAAGGAGTTGTCCAGAAAGAAAAGGTGGAACTAATCAAGTAATAGACTGGGACCTGCCCAAACAGAGGAAGCTTCTACGAATCACTGGGTTAACCAGCATAGGCATATGTAAAAATCTCGTTTTATTTGTGCCTGTGCTTTAGGCCACTCATTCTCAAAACTTTCTTCCTACTCATTATTCCCTAATAATTATTCAATGCTGATAGAACTATTTGTTGTGATCAGTCTGGGGTGCGTGGCCTCCCCCTAGTTCCCACCTTGCTTTCTAGCCTCCAACAGCTTTTTCTCTACTGGCTTCAGTGTTTCTCCATAGGCTTGCCTGTACTTGCTGTTCAATCCTTAAATATTAATCCGTATCTAGTTTTGGACACTTTTAAATGTACAGAGTATAAATAAATACATCTCACTCAAGTCTTTTTAAGAGAGTCTAAAACGTGTTAAAGACCAACTACATGCAAAATAATCATTAAACAGAGAAAGGCCATTAATTGTGGACTTAAAAATTCAAAGGGGAGTGTAAAGCAGGAAATAAAAGATAAGCAGAAATAGAAATTCACGTCCAAGATCTCACAGCACATTTTTCTTTGTCTTTGTGATTGTAAGCACTCATTTATAAGAAATAGATTCTTTAGTGAACTTACTCTAGACCCAATTTTCAGCTGCCTTTTTTACTATAATCCAATGTCAAGGTGGAAAGATAGACGAGGCCAATTCTTAATGCCCCTGGCTTCTGCTCCTTTGATTCCACAACTCTAGGGCAGATTTGGACTTGCCAGTTTGATTGTGTATAGGGTTTCATGGGTGAAAAATTGAACTAGAACATCAGTTTTCTTTAGCCTGAATATTACTTTATAGTGGTTTGCTATTTAACCTTATGTGTAACTTGAGCAGTCATAATCCACAATTTCCCCAAGAGGGAGTTACTGTTTAATGAGATAGTACTAGGTTTCTGAATTTACTTTTTAGATACATATTTCCTACTGGATCTCTTACTGGATTTCTGCAGCAGTGAAACCTACTTGAATGTGGATTATATATGAGAAATGCATATTTTTTTCTGAATACAACTCAATTCCAAATGTGTGATAAGAGTTGAGTCCTAGGACGATGAGTAGTATCAGCAAGATGGCTAACTAGAGGTGACTGGTGCTTATTCCTCCCACAAAAAAAATCCCAAAACAATAAATAAACAACTAAAATTCAACATAAGAGTCTGAAATAGAGCACTGGAGCATAGCAAGGAACTAGTTAAATCCCTGTGGAGCACAGAAACCCATGATGGGAGAGGGAAGCAAAGCACACTGCCTCTGCCACCTCTTCTTCCCTGTCAGGATCAGCTCAGAGCCATCAGGGACTTCCCCAAGCAGGAAAAAGGTAAACAAAAGGCCCAAGCAGCCTTCATCACAACCTCAGACATCTGCAGTCCTTGCTACAGAAGAATCCAGCAGTCCCCACAGGCCCTGAGCAGAGTTTGATGAGCTGCCTGGAAATCATGTGACTGCTTTGCTCCAGAATAGGAGCTCACATTGTGTACCCTCCCACCCTCAGTAACCCTAACTGCTACAGCCCAGTGCCATCTTGAAGCCAAAGCCACTGCTACAATGCAAGATGTTCTGGAAGCCAATAGTTACTGCATCTCTCCATCTCTGAGGCTTTGCCATCATTCTACCATGTTCACACAGGTGGCTGCAGTATCATGATACCAGCTGTTTGGAGCCTGCACCCAGCAAAATGACCACGACTACAGTGCCCGAGTACACACACGCCCTGCCCTGTAAGGAACTAGCAGTCCTGCACAGTGGTGACACCAAACCTGGGCCAGACAAACCATTATGCATGCATGCCTCTGGCCTGAGAAGCAGCCTGACAGACCCACCTCCAGCAAGCCTGCACCCAAGCCAGCCCCACCAGCACACATGCATGCCCCCAGTCTGAGAAAGAGTCCACCAGACCTGCCCCCAACAAACTCGCCCCTGAGCCATGAGAAGCCCCTCGCCTGAGAAGCAGCCCAGTAAACCTGCCCTCAGCAAGCCTTCCCCTAGAGCAAACCTAGCTACCAATATGTGTGTCCTCAGCTTAAGAAGCAGCCCAAAAAATGCACGCCCGTGAGCATACCCAGAGCCAAATCAGAGAACATGCATGAGCATGTGCCTCTAGCCTGAGAAGGAGCCCAGTGGAGAAGAAACAACCTACAGGATGGGAGAAAAGATTTCCAAACTATACATCTGACAAAAGGTTAATATCCAGAATATACAAAGAACTCAACAGCAAAAAACCTCAAATAATCTAATTAAAAACTGGTGAAAGACCTGAATAGACATTTCTCAAAAGAAAACATAAGCCAACAGTTTTATGAAAAAATGCTCAACATCACTAATCATGGGGGAAATATAAATGAAAACCACAATGAGATATCAACTCCTTCCAGTTAGAATGGTTATTATCAAAAAAACAAAAGATAACAAGTATTGGCAAAGATGTGGAGAAAAAGGAACCCTTATAAGCTGTTGGTGGGAATGTAAATTAGTACAGCTATTATGGAAAACAGCATGGAGGTTCCTCAAAGAATTATAAGTATGATCCCATAACCCCACTACTGAGACTGTATATCCAAAGGAATTGAAATCAGTATGTCAAAGAGATATCTGCACTTCCAAGTTTATTGTAGCACTATTTACAATAGCCAAAATATAGAATCAGCCTAAGTGTCCAACAACAAATGAATAAAGAAAATGTGGCATAATTATGTTATTACTATTCAGCCATAAAAAAAGAATGAAATCCTGACATTTGCAACAACACAGATGAATCTAGAGGACATTATGCACTACATAATGTAGTCATAATGAAATAAGTCAGACACAGAAACAAAAATATCATATGTTCTCACTCATATGTGAAATCTAAAAAAGTGATCTCATAGAAATAATGAACAGAACAGTGGTTACCAGAGACTGGAGAGATCAGAGGAAAGGGATAATAAGGAGAAGGTGGTTAATGGGCACAAAGTTAAATTAGAAAGGAATAATAAGTTCTGGTGTCCTGGTACATAACAGAGTGACTATAGTCAACAATAAGGTATTGTAGATCTCAAAATAGCTAGAAGAGAGTATTATGCATATTCTCACCACAAAGAAATGATAAATGTTGGAGGTAATAGATATGCTAATTACCCTGATTTGATCATTACACCGTGTATCCATGTGTCAAAACATGACATCACACCCTATAAATATGTACAACTATTATGTGTTAATTTAAAAAATTGGACAAATGATCTGAACAGGCATCTCAAAAATGAAGATATACAGATGGCAAATAGGCATGTGAAAAGATGCTCAACATCATATGCCATTAGGGATTTGCAAATAAAAACAATGAGAAACCACTATGCACCTATTGGAACGGCTAAAATAAAAAACAGTAACAATACCAAGTCCTAGAGAGCATGTAGAACAACAGAAACTCTCATTCATTGTTGCTGGGAATACAGAGTGGTACAGACACTTTGGAAGAGGTTAGCAGTTTTGTATGAAATTAAACATCTTAACCTATGTTCCAGCAATCACACTCCTAAGTATTTACCCAAATAAGCTGAAAATTAATGTGCACACAAATCCTGCACACAAGTGTTTATGGTAGTTTTTTTCATAACTTCCAAAACTTGGAAGCAAACAAAATGCCCTTAAATAGATGAATGGATAAAAAAACTGTGATACATCCATAAAATGATATATTATTCAGGAATAAAAAAGAAATGAGCTGTCAAGCTACAAAAAGACACAAAACTTAAATGCATGTTGCTAAGTGAAAGAAGCCAATCCAAAATGTTTACATACTCTATGATTATAGGTATATGATATTCTGGAAAAGGTAAATATGGAGACTGTCAAAAGAACAGTGTTGCTCAGTGTTCTGGAAGGATAGAGGGAAGGGATGAATTGATAGAACGTGATATTTTTAGGAAAATGAATCCATTCTTTAGGACACTTTAATGGTGGAAACATGACATTTTATGTTTGTAGACCCATAGAATATTCAATACGTAGAATGTATCTTAATGTAAACCAAGGACTTTGGTTTGTAATAATGTCTTACCATTGGATTAATTAAATTATCAGTGACAACTGTTACCTGCATACCACACTAATGGAAGATATTAATAATAGTTAAAACTGTGGAGCGAGGGGGAAGAGGGAATATTTGGGAACTCCATTTTCAATTCAATTTTCCTGTAAACCTAAACTGCTCTAAGAAATGAAGTTTATTAATTTTTTCAAAAAGCTCCTGAAAAAAAACCAGTTGAGTCATGCATTGCCAAATAAACTAGTACATTTCTGTGCCCTAACTACAAGCCACATAACAACTCTGAGGTACAGACAAACCCTGAGATAAAATAGGATTGAATCATGGGTGATGAGCTGTGAAGACATTACTTTCCTGTGTTTTTGGTTAAGATAGGTGACATCTGTAGATGGATTAATTTTGGGGTTTTCTATTCTGTTCCATTGGTCTATGTGTCTGTTTTTATTCCAGTACCATGCTGTTTTGGTTACTATGACTTTATAGTATATTTTGAAATCTGGTAGTGTGATGCCTCCAGCTTTGTTCACTATACATTATATGCATCGAAACATGACTAGGCCCTCCATAAATATGTAAAATTATGTGTCAATTAAAAAATTTTAAAACATAGATGATATCGATTTTATTATGTCCTCCATGACTGCTTGCAGACATGGGTGGGCAGAACCATTCTGGCTACAATTCATCTCCAGAATCAACTTTGAATACAACTGGACAAAACAGATCATAAATATTTACTAAAAGGTCTCAATGAAAATACAAGGTGGCTCAAATTGGCTCAAAAGGTAAAGAATTTGTTTTGCAACATTGTACTAGATGTAACTATAATTTTAAAAATTTTCGAACAGCACACCCTGAAATCAGTATCATTGCTTAGAAAGTTATATGTTACATCATCTAATTCATATGTATCATTTAGGATTTTCTGATGCTTACAGAAAATAATCTATTGTATAATCTGATAGATGGAATGCTGATCATTTCAAAGTTCAGTCTCTGACAAATATTTTAACATGCAACCTTGTCAGTGATGCTTCTGGTTTATAATTACTTTTGTTCTTGAAAGTGTTTGAAAATGGAATTGTCATGAATTTGTGTTTACAACTGTAATGCAGCTAGATTTTAGCTTCTGAAAGGAAATAGTTTCTGGGCTCCAATGACTCCACATGGCTTTAGCCTATTTCTGTAGCACTGATATGTTAATTTGATAGTGGTTCCGCTGCAAGTTTGTGGCCCTAGACTTCACATTTACCCTGACTTCAACTGGACTTATTAAATAGCACTCAGCTTTTGGGCATTCTGGCACTTCCCTGTAACTTACATGGCAATGCTGCTCACTCACATCACACGTTCACTCTTCCCATCCCATTCGCTGACAACCTGTGAATAATGAGTGAATCTCTGCTGGGTGATTGCTTTGTGAAGAGAAATGAATAATTTACCTGATAATCATGGTCATCTATCAGACTATGCATTTTTCCCTAATAAGTGATTTTGCTATGCATTGCTAAAATTATGCTGAATATTTCATGAGCTGGATGAGTGCATTCTGGCATCTGTTTATAATGTCAACTAACATTTTTTTTTTTTTTATGGAATGAATCCTTAGGAAATGAGGAAAACTGGAAAACTGGGTGTTTAAAAAGATATATTACCTTTCAGAATGTGGGCTCTCTTTGCCTTAATTATAAAAAGGTCTCCAGAGGTTTGAGAGTAATTCACTGTTTTCAAATCTTTCATTCAAATGATCACATACTGCTCAGCATATTGTGCATCATTTGCACACTTTTTGGAAGATCAATTTGTACTTAATGCTTTGAAAGATGGGAATCACAGGAGTTCAGTACTTATATTCAAGTATTCTCGATGAGTATCATCTGAAGGTCTGAGCACTAAAATCTCCTATTTAAAAACCAAGCTTCAAACCTTAGGAAGCAAGCTAACTTGCTATTCTCTGTTTGAGAATATTAAAGGCATAAAGGAATATTTTATTCATTGAGTCATTGCAAATGAGGAAATGGAAGATTAAATGGGAAAATAATCTAGAGCAGGGAATTTTAAATAATTATGTTATAAAATAATACCTGCAATTTATACATTTCTAAGGAAGTATAAAATATGATCTGCATAATAATTTGTAGTTTTAAAATACATTTAAATGATTATTATGTTTAATATATTTTTAAATAATCTGAAATTCAGAATTTTAAATTATTTTTAAAACAGATTCATCCTAAAATACCTTTTAATTTTCAGAAGCTTAGTAGAAGCAAAATGGAGGTAAATGAATTTATAATAGTTTAGTTTGCATATCCATAAAAATTTCATTTGGTGTTTTGTTTTTGATGTATGATAATTATTTTGGCTTCTTTCATTTAAAAATGTGGAATCCAGTGGAATTCAAGTAATCATAGTGTATTGCAATTAAGTTTTTGACTAAAATGTGAAGACAATGTCTTATGTAATTTTGTGTCAGTGCTTAGCATGGTGTTTGGTATATATTGGGCACTCAACTAACTATTGTGTGAATATTTGGCAAATGAAAATTAATACAAATATACAATTTTCCCATTATCAATAGAACAGTGAAAACGATAACTTAAGGATAAGGTTATGGCAGGGCTTAGTCCAAAATGAATTAGGTTGAGGTAAAACGTAGGTCAAATTTAGTACAAATAAAAACAATTCTGGTCACATTATAAAAACAGACTCTTGCTTTTAGCAAAACATTTAGAGTTTTTTTGCTCTTCTCTCCTGGGATTTGGATATTAGTATTTTTATTTATTCTGTTTAATTGAAGGATAGCATAGATACAGAAAAGTGTACAAAGTAATCTCATCTAAAGTGTAAAACATTATATATATATATATGTATATGCCTAAGTAAAAATCAAGATATAAAATATTTCCAGAATCCTATAAGCTTTTCACTATCCTTCATTTATTATCATTGTTTAGTTTTGCCTGTTCTTGAACTTCAGATAGAATCATAGAATAAATACGTCTTTCTGCCTGACTACTTTCTGTCAATACAGTATAACATTTATGAGTCTCAACCATGTTGGTGAATGTACCAGAGTTTTTCATTTTTTATTGTTGCAGGGCATTCAGTAAACAAATAAACATTTGTTTATCCATTCATCTGTTCATGGGCATCTAGTTGTTTGCAGTTTTGTGCTATTATGAAAAAAAAGGCTGTAAACATTTTATACATATATTTTTGTCTGTGCATTCATCTGTATTTTGTATGTAACTAGTAGTGAAATTGCTTGGCCATAGATTACATATATGTTTAGTAGAAGATGCTGAACATTTTCCCAAAGTGGTTACACAGTTTTACACTGCTATCAGCAATGTATGTTTCATTTGCTCCATATGCTTGTCAATACTTCCCATTATCAGTCTTTTTTAATTTTAACCATCTAGTGGATAAGATAGTATTTCATTGTAGATTATTTCCATTTTAAAAATAAGAAAACTAAATTTGGATCAATTATATGGCTTTCCTAAAATTGCATACATAGTAGAAGCTAGGACCTCCATCTTGATTTCTAATTCTGTAGTCGTTGCTTTACTTTTCTTATTAAACAATGCTATTTTTCCTTTCTCCCTTTCTTCCTCCCTCACTTGCTTGCTTGCTTCCTTCCTTCCTTCCCTTCTGTGACTTCTTATCTTTTTAATTTTCATTATGAAAAATTTCAAACATGCAGAAAGGAAGAGAGAAAAGTACAAAAAAAATCCATCTACCCATAACTTAGAATTAACAATTAACATTATGCCATATTTAATTTGTGCAGTTTTTTGTTCAAAATTTAAAAGCAAATTATATAGATTATGACATTTCACCCAAAATTTATTGTAATGATATTTGCTTACACAAAATAAAAAAATCCAGTTAAACAATAAATTCCTAATTTTATCTAACAGTTACAATTAAAGAAACAATCAACAGAGTAAATATACAACCTATAGAATAGGAAAAATATTCACAAATTATACATCTGACAAAGGACTAATACCCAGAATCTATAAGAAACTCAAACAAATCAGCAAGAAAAGAAAAATAACCCCATTAAAAAGTGGGAAAAGACATGAACATTTTTCAAAAGAAGAGATACAAATGGCCAATAAATATGAAAAAAATGGTCAACATCACTAATCATCAGGGAAATGCAAATTAAAACCACAGCAAGATACCACCTTACTCCAGTCAGAATGGCTATTGTTAAAAAATTTTAAAACAGTAGATGTTGGTTTGGATGTAGTGAAAAGGAAATGCTTATTCACTGTTGGTGGGAATGTAAATTATTATAACCTCTATGGAAAACGGTATGGAGATTATTCAAAGAACTAAAAGTAGATCTACCATTTGATCCAGCAATCCCACTACTAAGTATCTATCCACAGGAAAAGAAGTCATTCGATAAGAAAGACACCTGCAATTGTATGTTTATCACAGCACAATTCACAATTATAAAGATGTGGAATCAACCTGAGTGCCCATCAACCGAGTAGTGGATAATGAAAATGTGGTATATATACACCATGGAATACTACTTTGTCATAAAAAAGAATGAGATCATATCTTTTGCAGCAACTTGGATAGAACTGGAGGCCATTATCCTAACTAATGTAACACAGGAATGGAAAACCAAACACCGCAGGTTTTCACTTAAAAGTGGGAGCTAAGCAGGGGCATACAGAGTGGTACAATGGACATTGGAGACTCAAAAGGGAGAAAGGTAGGGGTAGCAAGGGAGGAAAAACTATCTACCCAGTGCAATGTACACTATTTGGGTGACAGGTACACTAAAAACACAGACATTACCACTATACGATTCATCTACGTAACCCAAAACCACTTATACCCTTAAATCTGTCGAAATAAAAAAAAAAAATTCTCCAATTATCATAAGGATGTCTTTTCCGGCAATTTTGTTCAAAATAAATTTGAAGACTACACATTCACTTTGCTACCACTCAGTCATACTTATAAGAATTCAAATGTAAGTTTTATTATTATATTTTATCATCATCATTACCGTTATTGCTATGTGGCAAAGTATTATATTGAGCCTGTATATTAAAGGTTTTTCTCTTCATAAACCCTTTTAAAAGCCTAAGGATTATAGGGCATGGCATAGTAAACATTCTGTTAAGTATTTGACATTTATTATAACTCTGATGTATCAGACACTGAGTATAATGCAAGACAGTGGATACTGCACCAAGATACTAAATACTTTATCTTTAAACAAACAAAAAACTCAGAGGTGCTCAGGTAAAACGATATGAAATTTTCAAGTGTTATTGGGCAAAAGAATTAGCAAGTTAAAGAATTGATCTTGGTTTCTGTTCTTTAAAAGGATTACTATTAACTATTCATAGCCTTTTTCTCACATAGAATTTCCACTCTCGGTAGGAATCGATTAGCCTTTTATAGCTACTATTATTACTAGTGGGCAGAACACCAGGTGAAAGGAGTCTGCATTCATTCTAAATAGAAAATCAAATGAACCATATACACCATTCACAGTGCAAAATGGATTAGATTTTTCTTGTTGCTCCAATTAAAATTTGAGTTTGTTTAAATATTTATGGCATATCTAGAGCAAATATGTACAATAGAAGTTTACTCTATTTTTTGGTATCTATTTCCTATAAAAGCTTGGGCTAATGAGTATGCCGGAAAGAACGGCCCAGATGCTCATAAAATATCACATGGCTGACCAGCTGGTTTGAGGTTGCTGCTATTTTTCATCCTCACTGGTCCTGAAACTATTTATTATCATGTATTACTGCTCAATTACTTTTGGATTATTTAGATTTGAACAATCCTTACTTTGAAAAGGAAAAAATGAAATGAAGGATTCCTACCTGTTGGATAGATTTCTTCAGAGTAGAAGAGAAAAATGAAGATGGTTTCTTAAGAAGGAATTACTCATGGCTCTGTTGACCTTCTCTAGATAACATATCTGATAGCTGTTTCTGTAAAGCATTGCTGATCCCCATTTCCTCACCTTTTACTCTTTTCTAGAGGCTGTACCAGGAGGAGAACTGGGACAACCACTTCTAAACAGAGGAAGTGATTACTCAGTCCTGGGTCTTTAGGACAATAGGCCTTGATTCTCACACAAGTGATTCAGTACTTGATAGGAATCCAGTCAGTCCCATGCTGGAAACTATTTCAAGAGCTAGAGACAAGTCCAGAAAGCAATTAAGATTCATTGATTTGCCTCTGATGTTCAACATGTTGGTAAGAATATTTTTCTGGGGGCAAGAGGAGTGGGTGTCAGGACATGACCTTTATTGAGCTTATCTACTGGAGTGAAATTAAAGTCTGCACAAAACCAAATATTTATTACTAAGACTTCTGCATAACAATTAAAGTCCTAACAGTTTTCTTTTTTTTTTTTTTAAGCAATCAATTCAATTAAAACCCACTACTTCAGAATCAATAGCTTCTTTGAAGCCATAGTAACACTTAAATGTGTTTAAGATTCAAATGCATAAATTTCCTTGGTTGGAAAGCTTCCAATTTGCTGAAATAGAATTAAAAAAAATAAATAAAAAGGGAAAAAATGTAGTCTGCTGAATTCAACATCGAACAGCTGTTAGAATAGAGTCTGAAATAGATCGTTTAGAGTATTTAGTTAACGAAGGAATCAAGGAATCCAGCCATCTTTTAACAGTCTTCTATTGTCCTTTCTTTCCAGTTTTGAGGATGTGAGGAATTATATACCACCAGCAGTAATTATTGCCCAGATGAGAGCAGGAGGGCAACTCTTCCTTACCAGACTAGTTTTTGTTTGTTTGTTGTCTGTTTAGAGATAGGGCTGATTATAGCTCACTGCAGCCTCAAACTTCTGGGCTCAAGCGGTCTTCCTGCCTCAGTCTCCTGAGCAGCCCGGACTACATGCACTTGCGCACCATTACTAATTTTTTTTAATCTTCTAGAGACCCGGTCTCACTAAATGGCCCAGGCTAGTCTCGGACTGCTGGCCTCAAGAGATCCTCCTGCCTCAGCCTCCCGAGTTGCTGGGATAACAGGAGTGAGCCACTGCGGGAGGTCACAGATGGTTTTTAGACGTGTTTCCCTCCAGTGAGGGACCCCAGGACACCTTCATGGTATGCAGCAGCAGCTGTGCCCATACTTCCGTGACTGGGCTTCCCTTATGTCCGGTATCATGTGTGTGACTTTGTGAGGACTGCAGGCTGACTGTGGTGAGGAGACCACTTCTGTATTGCCTTTCAGTCCAGCAATGCCAAGGAAGTGGTATGGTGGGGAAAACACCTCTGTTGAAACCCAGAGACCCCTCACTCCTGCTGCTCTGCCATTGACATGCGCTGTCTCCTGCCTTCTCGATCATTTTCTACTAGAATTGAGTTTTGTTGGGAGAAAAGGAAGCAAAATCTCAACACTTTAGGAGTAGCTGAACCACACAAGTTTGAGGCATTTATATGGATCTATTTTTCCTTTCCCCAGAGTGCTAATATTTTTACCTATGAATTTACTGTTACAAATTCACCATACCTTAAATTATGGAATTTCTGCCAAACATAAGTGCAATAAAATTCTTTAGTTCATTGTGTTTGCTTATGAATATGACTTTTGGAATTGAGAAGCTCTATTTACAGTAATATGACAGTTTAACAACAGCGATACTAGGGGAAAGCAAGAAGGTGATACAGAATCTGTTAAGAAAAAAATTAACTCTGGTAAAATGTGAAATTTTAGAGATGTTGAAGTTAAAGTTTAATAAAAATTGTAGAGACTTCTGTTAAAAATCTCTCTGAAGTCAATTAAAGGCAATTAGGTGAATAAGAAAATAACATCATTAACTAAACTAGGAAGTACAGCAATCCAGGACTGAGAACACCCACTTGGACAAATATTTAGTGAGAAATAAAATTCTCCTAGTTTTGTGGCATTATTTCAATTTTGGAATTCTTACAGCAGGTGTGTTTCTAATATTGCTATAAAACTGTACTTAAACAGCGAGACTGATTCTAAAGCTCATATGCTTTCTCCTGTGCTTTCCTTTGGTAGCAGCCTTTCTAATAATAGCAATAAGTATGATAACCTTTTCATATCAGATCAGCAAATATTGATGTTTTTCAGAACTTTTTAGGACAATCTATTTTTTATATATCATGTATTCTAAAGGACCTTTTCTGTTTTAATTCTAGCCAACCCATGATATATTTCCACTTCTATAAAATAATAGGTTATGTAGGAAAAACTACTAGGAATAACTAACATGACTTTATTTCTTGCCTTTCATTTGTCATATTTGACCACATTTTATTTAGCTGTTTGTTTGATACTAAGTAGCTGTCATGAGGGTAATAATGATTAAAAGGCACCATATAACACACAAAGTTTACAAGAACTTATCTGTGTAGGCAGTTTTCCTCCACAAAGAAAGAGACATAGAGACATACAACACCTTGAATGTGCAGACGTTCCTAGACCCCAGATCCCTCACTAGAGAGACTCAAAGCGTCCTGTGGCATAGTCTGATTGAAGTGAGGATCTCAACAAATTCCTCAACAGCTCAAACCCCTGTTTAAAGGTGGCATTTATATTTTCTTGGCCTCTCTTAAGTATTCTGATAACTCTGGCTAAGTATTTGTTAATCTGCACATTCCTGAATGTTTCCAGAGTCTGCATGAATGGACTGGCAATCTCCCAGGTGCATCATTCCTTAGCAGAAACTTGAGCCTGGCATGGTGTCCATTCCCGGATAGTCAATGATATTTGAATACTTACGATTGTTTATAAACATCTCATTCCAAAAGGACTTCGGATGGCTTAATTTTTATTGCTGTAGAATTTAAAAATAAAGGGTGATAATTATATATATATATATGTATTTTTTTTTAATTCCAATGCATAGTTTTTTTAAATAACAGGCTCTCTGTTTTGTGATCTGGCTTTTGTTTATCCTTTGGCTCTAATTCTAACCTAGTAAACCTAGGAATCAGTTTGAGATATTTTAAGCTCATAATTATTTATTTACCGTGTTAAGAGAAACAAAAAGCAGGCTTTAGGGCCGGGCGTGGTGGCTCACACCTGTAATCCTAGCACTCTGGGAGGCCGAGGCGGGTGGATCGTTTGAGCTCAGGAGTTCAAGACCAGCCTGAGCAAGAGCGAGACCCCGTTTCTATTAAAAATAGAAAAAAATTGGCCAAACAACTAAAAATAGAAAAAATTAGC
>NW_012151397.1:136426-137907 GCF_000956105.1 Propithecus coquereli | reverse complement strand
TATTTCTTTAAATAAAACTAGAACTTTAACATTTTCTAAATGTCTCTAGTTCTCCCTTATTCTCTCCAAGGCTATTATGAATATATATGTATTTCTTTTTTTATGGAGAATTGTCATACTTCTTTTTAAATAATTTTGCCAAGGTATCTTAAAACCTTTACTTTTCATACGTCTTGCAGCATCTCCAGTATATATATATATATTTTTTTTTCTTTCTTTCTCCAAAAGTGCTTTCTGTGTAGGCTTTTATGGTAGTATAACATCAGAGGCTTAAGTACATGAATATATTTTCTTAAATTATGCTCTAACATCGAAATGTCAATGTGGAAGGATAAACAATTCTAGGTTCCAAGTTGTAGTCCTTCAATACTTAAAAAAAAAAAAAAAAATGACTCACTTGTCTTATTACATACAGTGTTTCTATGAAGAAGAGTGCTGTTCATCTGATTCTTTTTCCTTTAAAGATGTTCTCTTTCTGGAATCTTAAAATTTTCCCTCTGTTTTTTTTTATAGTTCTGCACTTCATTATAATGTGTTTAGGTGTAAGTTTTTTTCTTTCTCCTGTTTAACACTATGTGCCTTGTTTATCTGATGCCATTCATCTTTAATTCTGTGATATTTTTCTCCATTGTTTTCAATATTCACTCCTCTTTATTTTTAATATTTTCCCACTACAACTTATATTAGCTATATTATTCCACATCTGTTCTATAATCTGTGTGTCTTAAATTTGTCCTTTTTATTTTCTTTCATTTTTTCTGATTGTACTGTGCTTTATTCTGGGAGCGTTCCTTAGACTGATATTCTAACTCATCATTTTTCAGCTTTCTCCATTGTACTATTTACTCCATCTATTGCATTATTTATTTCAACTATTATAAATGTTATACCTAATATTTCTAACTTGTTAATTCTTAATGTGTATTTTTATACTGATATTATTATTAATATATCTCCACCTGGGCAGACAGGGGATTGAACTACTAAGCATGAGAGTAGTCCGAAGTGGAGTTTGGTTCATGGTAGCAATGAGAAAACAGATTCATGTCTTTTAAGCTTTACTCTTGCCTCTCCCTGCTATAAGTTTGAAATTATGTCTAAATCCTCACCACAGAAATTAAGAAGACTGACCATATCTTGGTAAATGTGCCCATAAGAATAATACAAAAGCATGTAAAAATTCTATGTGGGTGAGGTTTTAATTAAAATGATTGTAATTGACCATCTTTGCAGTCACTCTCGTTTCCATCTGTAAACTTCTAGGGCTCTTAGATTATAAATTATAAGGACATCCTCCTTCCAAAACCATTTCTTCTAATGAAAAGCCCTCATCCAAGGAGATACTTAGTAGAGAGATAAATGGCAAAGATTACCCATTGTCTTGGTAATTCTTAGTGCCTTCTGTCTTAAGGCTTCTCACCTTCCTGGTCCTAGATCTCAGTAGGGGTAAATAATAAAATTAAGAGCAAATTTTTTTTATT
>NW_012151397.1:123428-135521 GCF_000956105.1 Propithecus coquereli | reverse complement strand
AGGATAAAATGAGATATACCATGCAAACAGAAATCAAAGAGGAGCTGGTGTATTTATAGCAATAAAAGACAAAGTGGACTTAAGAACAAAAGATATTACTGGAGATAAATCTTATATGCTCATAATGAGGTCAATTCACCAAGAAGACTTAAAAATCCTAAATGTGTATGCATCTGGGCATTTAATCACAGAGCTTCAAAAAATGAAGCAAAACTGATAGAATTGAAAGTAGAAATAAACAATCTGCTATTATATTTGTAGATTTTATCATTTTATTTTAATAATTGATAGAATGAGTAGACAGAAAATCAGTTAGTATATAAAAGACACGAACGAGACTATGCACCCACTGGACCTAATTAATATTTACAGGATACTCCACCCAGCAATATCAGAACATACAATCTTAAGTTGTATATCAACCACCAGAATAGCCCATATGCTAGGCCTTAAAAAGGACTAATATATTTTAAATGATTAATATCATACAAAAGACGTTCTCTGATCATAATGGAATTACACTAGAAATCAGTAATGGAAAGATATCTGGAAAATCTACAAATATTTGGCAATTAATTTGGAGAATTAAATACTTCTAATTCAAGAGTCAACGAAGAAGTCAAAAAGGAAATTAGGAAATATTAATTCTATTTCTTGAACTTTTTAGTACATGGAATTTTGTGTTATGAAAATTCACAAGCTGTACATTTTTTGTACTTTTCTGTATATATTTCTCAACAAAATGAAATGAAAAATGGAATGGAAAATTTTCTAGAAAAATATAATTTAGCAAACATAATCAAGAAGAAATAGAAAGGGAATTTGGAGCAAGACTATAGCTTCAGTGGATAGCCTAATTAGGTAAATTTCCCAAGCCCCCAACAGAATCAAAGAAAATAAGATAGCAAAGAAAATAAATCCCCAGACAACATATACAAGAAAACTAAATGACATATTGTTTCCATGGATTCTAAATACACATGGTCAAATATCAACAGCAACAAAACATGTAATGTCAGCAAAGTGCACAACGACAAAAGCAAAGGAAAAGCAAAACAACTTTGAGAATCCCAGATATTGAATTGTTGGTAGGCATTCATCTCTGAAGCAAGGTCCCTACTCAATATAGCTAGCAAGTCAATCTGAGAAGAGTATACAAATCTAGAAAGAACTTAGGTTAGAGCAAGGAGAACAGAAAATTCAGGTGGTGCTGGGGTGATATGGGCCTTATGAACTTTTGAAAAACTAACCAACTGAAGCTCTCTCAGCCTAGAATGAGCAAAACAGGGACAAGAGTGGCTAAGAAAAGGGATAGTACAGATAAAAAAATGAGGAAGGAGAGCAGAGGAGATACAACTTGCAAAGGTCATATTTTTGAACAGTTCACAATAAGCACAGAAGAGGGAGCTCCAGAGCCGTGAAACTAGAAGCATCTCCCGACCCATACTTCCCTCCTAATTTTCATTGAAATCCATCTTACTGATACAGTACTTGAGCAGCAGAAAAAGGTGGCAGTCAAATCCCAAAGCTATGTAACAAAGTTATGTAAAGTCTTACCTTTTAAGAAGCCTAGGGAAATCTTTATCAAACCAAGGCCTTTATTAAGTGTTAATCTGTGTTATAAGATCATGTGACACATGAGAGACTAAGATGATGTATTGTGTGGAGCTTATTAGCATCCATCATTCTCAAGTTTTGGTTGAAAAAATAATTTTATACCAATATAACTACCCATAATATACATAAAACTCAAAGAGGTGGAATTTTTGCTTCATGGTTTCTCATAGTTAAAATGCATCACTGGGTCAATAAAATATCTTAAAACCTTTAAAGAAACTTTCGATAATAGCAGAGAAGATAGAAGATGTTTCACAGTGATGGATGACAACATAAACCTAGATCTATTAAATTCAGGAGCTTACATCATTAATGTCAGTAATTATTTCAAGCAGTGACTGCCCAGAGGAAAAGTGGTCTGTGCCGCTACAGAAAACAAGATTGCAATAGCTTTTGGCCATTGCACAGATTTACAACTCTACGAAAACTCATTAGTCTGGGCTTTTCCATTCTTTCTTCAAACACCTATGGTGAGTATAATGAAATTGGACTAAATAGCCAAAAGAAAGAGGCATGTGCTTTTACAAGTGGCACTTATAGGTAGGGTTCAGGTTCTGATTGAATATGAAGTCTTTTGACGATGTTTCCAGCTGGGCCCTGAGTTCACATTTTTTCAAGCTCAAGTTCTGGAATTTTCAGCGTACATTTTGCTTTCCTTTTCAATTTCACTGATTGGTGCCCCCTTATTTTTTAAAAAAGTATTTGTTTCTATTAATTGTACAAATAATAGTCTTGTCTGGTGTAATTACAGGAATTTATGTAACTGACAAAGAAAATCCTTTCAAAACAGAATTTGAGATAATTATATAAACTCAGACATTAAAAATATGTATTTTAAATAGCATCAACAGGAACATTTTCAACAGAGGAGGAGATACGACTTTATTAAAATAAAGCAAAACATGATAAAAATTCTGAAATGCTGTTACACAGGTTTTGATAAATTATTAGATTACTCTAACTTTTTTACTGTTTTACTTATCCCAATTCCAATTTTCCTTTGAGATATTAAAAGAAAAACTTATTTCAAATAAAAACATAGAAGCAAAATCTTTTGGCTTGTACTACTGCAGTAGCCTCTTCATCTAATCTTTGCACCTTCACTCCTGCCCCACCTCCACGGTAGACCACCACCCGTTCTGTGTATAACGTAAGACATCTTCTTGACATATTTATCATACTCTTTCCAAAATCCCATCAAAATAATAGCAAATAGGTAAAAAAAAAAAAAAAAAAAGATTTAATCCATAACAGCATTGAGGATTGAAGTCGGCAATATCAGAAGGCCAAAGATTATGATGAAGTTACACAAGGTGGAATGAAGGGACTGTATTGACAGATAAGCCAGTGTTGGAGGTAGACCTTGAATAGACACAGAGAAAAATGCACCAAAGGCAAAAGCTGTCTCTGGTACAGCCATCAGGTATAAAGCACAAGTGAGAGAAATGTGGCAGAAATCAAAGATTGGGCACTTTCTGAAAACACAGAACATTATACTTAGAAAGAGCTAGTGTCCCTGGATTGGGGCAGGAGGAGTGTGGGTAGATGTATAGCCAATCCACCTGTTTGGTTTACATGCACACAAAGTAAAATCTCCCAGTGGAAAAGCTTAATACATGTTTGTTGAACAAATTAATAAATGAATACAGAAGGATTACTTCCATTATACACCAGCCAGGAGGAAAATCAATGGCCTACATTGCTATCCTGGAAGCACTTAGTGCCAGATCCACAGTTAAAGAAATTTTGTGTGTGTGTGTGTGTGTGTGTTAACTCTCTTTTTTTTTTTTTATTTCAGCAAATTATGGGTGTACAGATGTTTAGGTTACGTGTGTTGCCCTTGGTTCCCCCCCCACCGAAGTCCGTGTTTCAAATATGCCCATCCTTCGGGTAGTGCGCATTGCACTCCTTGTGTATACAAATACCCGTCCCCTCCTCCCTCCTTCCCCCTTCTCCCGCCGCCCTCCCCGTTAAAGAAATTTTAACTCCTCCAACTCCTTACATGAAACTAAAAAAGTTAGAAGGAAAAAAAATCCCCAGCGGCAACCTTCCTAAGAATTCACACTATCTCAACTTCCAGTATCAATTTACTATTCCCTCTATCTTCTACACCCCGGCCTCAACCATTACTGCAACAGCAATTTGTGACTCCTCTCCACTTGCTTCTAATTATTGAGTGATGTGTTCCCATCCCTGCTCCAACTTATCCCCTGGGAGCCATAGCTCCTTCCGCCCCCACAGAATGATTTCAATCAACCTTAGATAATTGAATTTCTAAGTGATAAAACTCTTTTGTTCTGCCCAAATTAGCCATCTTCTTTTAGGAGGTTAGGTCACATTGATCAAGGATCAGGCTGAGAAGCTCTTTGTGTGACACACCTCTGCCTCCCATGTTAAGACTTACTCAAAAGCAATTTCCTTGTCCCCTTGAGAGTCTACTGAAACTTGAGCTGTGTTTTGTCTTCCTTCCTCTGCCATAGTAAGAGTACTCTGAACTGATCTTGGCCAACCTTTATTACCCAAGTCCCTTAATCCTGATATTTGCACACACATTCGTCAATTGTAATCTTCTAAATTGTTTAGGGAATCTTAGGCACAAATGATTCCAGTGATCTGCTGAGAGGACCCAGAATTCCTGAAATGAATGGCCCTCTAAGGTGAACTAAATTGTCATTATTACCATTGTATATTCAAGGTATTTAGAAGTTTTTTATTTATATAAATAACATGCTAGCTTTACATACTATTTTGTTAGCCGTTGGAATTATTTTAGCAACTCAATTATTTTTTATTCTTTCAAAGCAATTGTGAATATTATAAAGTTAGATTGGCTTATTCATATGAAGATATCAGTCCTCTTTCTTTTTAGTCATACCATGTTATTTTCATCTCATACCCCGTCACTTTATTTGTTTGCCTTACTTATCTAATTTTTTCAATGTATTCCAAAGGCTAACATTTGTTAAGTCATTGCGCCTGTAATCCCAGCTACTTGGGAGGCTGAGGTGGGAGTATCCCTTGAGGCCAGAGTTTGAGACCAGAGTGGGTGATACAGTGAGACCCCCTTCTCTTAAAAAAAAAAAATTCTTAGGATACTTCTCAGTGATTTGAACATCAGTCAGTTAACACAGGAAATTTTACGGCTTAAAAAAGTTGCAAGAGTTTATTTGATAAAGGAACTTAATAAATTGATGCTGTGAGTTTTATGTTTATTAATGTTTTTACTCCACTGCTAGAGATTTTATTTCCTCTTTTTCATACTTTTTTTGTGTTCCCTTGCATGCATGCCAGAATCTCTGCCCCCTCCATCACACTTATACTAAACATTTAGTTTGTATTTTTTCATTTTTTCCTTTATGCTCATGTAACAATATACTGATACACACCTTCATGTAGACACATATAGGTTTTAATGAAAAATAGGCTCATACATATACTTTTGGTTTTCTTGGTTTTTGCATTCAAGAATACTTCACAGGAATCCTTCAGGTTAGTAAACTCTTAGGTCATTCACTTTAATGGATACACCGTGATTTAGTCAGCCCTTCTCCTATTGATGGGGCTCCCCTTGGTTTTCAATTTTTCATCATTACAAACAACACTGCTGTATATACTACACCAGTGTCTTCTGTACCAGTGCCTTTATTTCTATGGGAATAAACTCATTGAGGAAGGATCGCTTAGTCTAAAGGTATATGTATTCTAATTTTAATAGATGTTGCCAGATTGCTTTTCAACAGTTTCCTTCTCTGCCCACTATACATAAAAGTACTGCTCTAGAGGTTTCCTTTCTTTTAAAGTACAGAATTTAAAATTTCTTACTAAATTTCAAATGTTTAATATTTTAAAAGGCTGATTACTGATAAATAGTATTACTTTCCATTAAGCACTGTTTAATACAAATTTATGAATTCAAGCATTATAGTTTCTCCTAATTTTCCACACTTAACTGTATTAGCAATTTTGCTATCGAATAAAACAAAACAATCTAGACAGATGGCCTTTCCTACTATGTTCCTGAGAACTTAATATTGTTAAAACTCAATTTACTGCCAAAGTTACTGTAATGGTTTCAAATCTTGCCTTGCAGTGTTCAAGTAAAGTATTGCTCCTCTCCCTATCTCAATGCTAAAAGTAATTTTACCATTGATTGGGAGTTTCGTTTAAACTGAAATTAAAGAGAATGGGAGTAGGATGAAGCTACATAACCACATTTCAGTCATAATGGATTCTCAATAGAAAAGATCTTAATGGGCAATAGTTTTTATTGTTGTTGCTGTCCAAAGGCAAGCTGCTTGAGGATAGTCTTTCTTAATACCTGAGTATCATTTTTGAAGTGTCAAATATCCATTAAGTACTGGTTAATTATCATTATAGACCAGATTCAAAAGTTCTCAAATTTGTTTCGCTAATATTATCTGTAAAAAAAGAGTAGCTCAGGACTATCACAGTCTTATAAATTATCTTAAAATAACGTTTTCTTATTGAAACTGGAATGCACATGTGTGTTTATACAATAAATGAAGTTTCCACTGACAGCACAATAAAAATATTATCTCTATCAGTATTCCACATCACCTACAATTCTCACCAAGATTTCCTTTTAATAGAGGAAGTCAAAGGCAATTCATATTTTAGTACCCAGTATGTTCGTAGTCCTTTATAATCTCATTTAATAAGGTTATTCTGAAAATGCCAGTGGAATCTGGGAAGATCACCTGAAATTTTCAGCCACCTGTGCCTCACTGTGAATCAAGCTTCAGTATCATGGTACAGAATATTAGAACCAATAATTAGACTAGGATAATCCCAAGAAGTCATGTAGGTCAGTAACCCTTGTTTTATATCAGAAGAAACTGAGGCCTACACTCAGAGGCTGAGATTGAAGGGGTAGTTGTTCATGGTACCAAGACTAGGATACACATTTACTGGCATTCTGTCCTAGTGTTCTTCATTGCACTACATAATAAGATTAAATTTGAAAGGAAATTATAGTTGGGTAAGCTCTAGACCATGGAATGTAGAACAGGGGTGTTGGAAGAACAGAAAGGATCAAACCCAATGGTTCCCTCTAAGGAAAATTAGCAGCAAATATAAAGGAGGTGGGTGGGTGATGGAGAGAGGTATTGATAACAAATTCCCTACACAACCTCTTTGTCAGGGCCATCACTGCAGCCATACAGCATTTTAAAACAGCATTAAATCTATTGTCAAGATCTCCCAACGTAAAAATACTGTATGGATGGGGGCCTTTCAAGGTTACATCCTTTCATCTACTCTCTAAGGCTGTTTTATAATAGTCAAGAGAATTCTGTACAGTGCTTTATTTCAGCTTCGCTCTCATTAAGGACTCATAAACTTAATTACCAAATATTCCTTAAGAAACACAACTTGAAATAATTACTTCATTAGAGAAATTTAGCAGTGTTCATTCTAACTCTCTCGAATAGATTCTTACTCTAGAGTTGCTGAAGGTTTTACTTGTCCTTTTATTCTGAATGTGAACCTCTTCACCTTCACTTCTTTTATCAAATTGTATTTCAAATACCATTTAAGGGGAAAATTTTAAAATCCTGCATGAAGTCATTTTGAAGGATGTTCCAAATTAGCTTAAAGCACAGCTTAGAAAGTTCTAGAGATGTGTATTATTGGTAAATGAGGCATATGGTATAAAAATAAAAACTTGGTTTTAAAGAAATTGTTTTTGAGCATAGCATTTCACTCATAATAAATATATTTATTTAATAACATTTGTTGAAAACATAAAAAGTGATTTCTAAACCCATAATTCTTTAAAGAGAAGAATTTTAAATAAAAGAATTTTAAATAAATCAAGTTGGTCTAAAATTGGTTACTGAAATATTCAAAGATATTTACATTTCAAGATGAATCACTACATCATGTTACTCTTTTGCTGAAAAATCTTCATAACTTACAACCTACAGTAGAAAGTCTGAATTATGTGGCCAATTAAGCTTATCTTTTCTAACAGTATTTTTCCTTAAACAAAACCTCCACTCTAGTCACAGGGCTTTACTCAAACTCCTTTATTGCTCCTTCTACCATCTCATTCTCCTCAAGTTATTCTCAGTATGCCCTCTTCTCCATCCTGTGTGCTCCTTGCTGTTTTCTTTTATTCCTACCCCTTCTGGATGAGCAAATTAAAATTCTGCTTCTCCCATGGTCACTCAGCTCAAGTAATGCCTCCTTCCCCTGACTCTTCCTACCTCCAATTGCCCTCGATACTGCTCAAGATTTACAAAATATGAAAATTGTACCCTTGTCTTTTTCTATTGTCTATTTCTATTTGGGTGGTAATGTTGTAAAGATAAAATGCATATACAAATACTTTGAAAACAAATCACTATACAAAGATACAGAATATTTTTTATAATTTTCCTTGGAATTATACTGTCTTTCATTGTTGATATATTAGGCACATGCTGAGTATTGAGTGCTTGTCACTTCTTTTTTCTCTGTGGTAATTTGTTTGTTTGTTTGTTTGTTTTATTTAGCCCTTTGAGGAGAATTGGGCTTTCTGAAATCCTACTGAGAGTATGGCTGAGATATTGCTCAAGTATGCCTGTGCCGTAATCCAGTTTTCTTTCCCAGAGCAGGGATGTAGCCTCAGTGATGTGGAGTCTGGGTCAAGGACCAGCAGAGCCCAAAGTTTGTGACCATTTCTTTAACCAGAGGAACATAAATGGTTTGAACAAACTCTTTCTGAGTAATAATATAAGCCTCAATATATTAATGGTAACAAAAGAAATTGAGTTTTTGAATCTTAGACCACACTTTGGGGAGTCACTAGCAAATAAGCTTCTGTTGTTACTGACTTAGGGGCCAAGAGACTCTACACTAAATGTGCTGCATCTGCTCCTGTTTGATGTGGCCTCAAACCTGATAAATTTCTACATCCTTGGCTAAATAAATCAGGAACTTAATCTAATCTTGTGTGTGTGTGTGGGGGGGTATGTGTGTTGTCTTCCTGACAATCCTTAGCCCAAGTGAAATACTCTTCTATTATTTGCACACTAAAGTGCTTTTTCTCAGTCCGTTAACCTTCCAGTCAGCACTAAGTTTACATTCATTGTGTGCAAAAGCTTGGGAAGATTTTTCAGTGTACAAATGAGCCTAAGTGTCACAATGAAAAAAAGTAGAAATAAGTTATATATGCTAAAACTTATCATATAGAATATTCAAAATATATAGCTGTCATCAAATTTGACTTCACTGGTGTCACTGATACCCTAATGGCAATCTTTAAATGTCTCAGCCTTCATCTACAGAAACAAGGCTTCCTTGGTAATATATATAACTGCTGGTCAAATGGTATCTACCATGCCTAAAACTGTTTGCTAATGGGCAAAAATATTAATGAAACTTTTTAATTAAATTTGTGCTAAAAAGCCTTGCATCATCTCTTACACTGGGACTCAATATGAAATCTAAGAAGACACTATGAAGTTAACATGCCTATCTAGTCATAACAAAAGCTATTCAGAAAAGCAGGCACAAGGGGGGAAACTCAAAGAGGGTGACAGGGTTTTTAATGCTAGATAAAATAGCAAAAAACTATGATTTCAATCACTTACTGCAAGATTTATTTCTTTCTCAGGTCACAGTCCGTTGTGGGTTGGTAGCGAGGCTTTGCTCTTCACAAATTCAAGGATCCGGGTTTCAAGAGCACCATGGAAAGAGAAAAGATAGCTCATAGGGAAGGCACCCTTGCTCTTTATGCTTTGGACTGCTCATTTTATATTGGTTAAGCTGATTAAATGTCCTGCAATATAGTTAACACAGGAAGAGGAAACTGATTGGTGAACATTCACCAGTCTCTGCCATACCTATCATCTATTTTAATCAATATTTTTTCAACTCAATGATGTCACGTTAGTAAGCACAATATTAATTTGAAAAATTTACTCTGAGGAAAATTAAAAGAAAAATTTAGGCAATTATGGAGATAATTTTACCAAAAAACATTTTGGTTTTCATTATCTGATTATTTCCATTGAAACTGCAGTTGATTATATTTTATGTTGTAAGAGAAAGGACTACATTTTAAAGATGCTTTTAAAAAGATGGACTTTGGCCTTTTAGGAAAGGGCTAAATATAAATGTGTTATCAAAAAAGAACAGCTGACACATATTCTGATGATAATAGATCAATGTTTAAATCCTGGACTAGATGATCAAACTTTAACAGCCAACATTTTAATGACTGTCTCCCCCAATGCATCTCAAATGCATTCTATTAGCAAACATGACAGTCCAATTATTTCCATGGCGCTTAGCATTTCATGGTGGCCTGTTGCCAATAGTGGAATATAGGGTGGGAAACATGCCAAAGAAGTTAACTGATTTTAAAAGCTAAAATATTGCCAGCACTGAAAATTCAGGGTTTATGTGAGGTTAACTCTCCTGACCCTACTTAAACTCATCAGATAAGTAAATACCTTGGCACCTACTTAAGTAATAACTCTTTCCCTTTATATTATGCAAAAAAGGTAAGTCAATTTTGCTACAAAGAACATGTTAGTAAAATTTTATGTTATATAAAAGGAAAAGTTTGTTTTACTTATCACTGG
Source organism: Propithecus coquereli (assembly GCF_000956105.1). Lineage (NCBI taxonomy): Eukaryota > Metazoa > Chordata > Mammalia > Primates > Indriidae > Propithecus > Propithecus coquereli. The sequence continues at coordinate 125,313 of NW_012151397.1, read as the reverse complement.
AGAATATAAACAAATAAAAAATACATTGCCAATCCATTATACATTGATGGGGTCTACATCACTAAATCTAGAGTATAAACAATTAGCCTTTCAAAACAGAAAAGAAACATAGGTAAATTAGATAAACTACAAAAGTATATGTCCAATCTTCGATTGTACAGGACTTTATTTTCTGTCATTTTATAATGAGTAAGGAAAACAATAAATAGAAAAATATAATCTGTGACTCCCAGAAAAGTCTACATGAGGGTAAATATTAGAACCATACCTAATAGTGTCTGATCCATAGTGAAAGTTTGATGAAGGTATATATACTGAATGACTAAATAAATAAATAATAGAATTGAGAGAGGACTGACATCAGAAGAACTTAGTTTCAGGCTATGCTATACAAACTAACCACACAATAGCAAATAATTATAATAGAGTGCTTGATAGAGTGCTTAAGGAAGTTGTTATAAACATATGCATTACATCATAACTCTGTGGGGAATATACTACTCTTATGTTCATTTTACCAACAAGGAAACTAAGGTACAGAGGAAATAACTTGCTGATGGCAGAGCTGGGATCCAAATTCAGGTAGTCTAGCTCTCGAGCTCTCCATCTACTCACTGCATTATATATCTCTATATGACCTCGGGACACCCTCTTCATTTTGAGTCATATCTTCATCACTGGTGAAATTTTGGATGAGATGTCCTCTCAGGCCCCCTGTATTTCTAAAAAGTTTATTCTACCTAAAGTGGATTTGGACTTACATGTGTAATTAGTATTGCAAACCAGACATTGGCAAACTTCCTCTAAAGGGCCAGATAATAAGTACTTTAGGCTTTGTGAGCCATATAGTCTCTGTCACAATAACTCAACTCTGCCATTGTAACATGAAAGCAGCCACAGGCAATACATAAACAAATGGGGCATTATGTTCCAATAAAACTTTTATTTACAAAAACAGGCAGTGGGCTGGATTTGAACAGCAGGCTACATATAGTTTGTTAAGCCATGTCCAAAGTATCATGTATAATAAAGGAATAGTTAGGCTAGGTTTATCAAGAACAAATTTAAGTATATTCAGTATTATTGTGGTAGGAGAAATCTTGACACATCAGATGTTCAAGACTTCTGCCTTCACAACTACATCACTTGGGACATATGACTGACTTACACTTGGTTTCTAGGAAGAGAGACTATACAGATTCAAACACCAAATTAATCCCTGTCAGTTTTTATAAATTCGAGATAGACGCACATTTGCATACATTGCTATATTTCAAAAAGCTGTAGTCTGGTTTGCAAATCATGATTAGGTTACCAGCCTAGGTCACACAATCAGATGCATGTGATAGTCAAAATGATATCCATATGCAATAATATAAACATACACACACACACAGACTCTCTTCCACAGAAGGAATATTCTTATACATGCACATTTTAGTTATAACCTTTGCTAAATAAAATGTAGATTTTATTATTTCTATTAAAAATACATTCCACAGTAAACAGTGAGCAGAAAACATCTGTACCAAGAACATCGGTCATTTCCTCTTAAGGAAGCTGACGGGACAATTTGGTCTAATGTTTCAACTTCTGTTCCAGCTGTATCTATGTGATAATTTGAAAAAAACATTACATTTCATTCAGTAAACAGTCTGATACTCTGTTCTGTGCCTAGCACTAGATTAGAATTTCTGGAAGATAGGAGTTAAATGAGTTTTCCTCTGTTCTTAATCAGCTTATACTTAATTTTTGAGATAAGATATTCTCAAAGAAAAGTGTTTACTAATGATGCACTTGTTGAATAATAATGCTGGTTATAAATAACAGTAAGAAAGTTAAAAGCAATTCAAAATAATAATAAATTATCATGTAGGACTATATA
>NW_012151397.1:120561-121673 GCF_000956105.1 Propithecus coquereli | reverse complement strand
TTAACAAATGTTAGGTATTCCAAATCAAACAATCCTTCAATATAAAAGAACTTACAATTAATTGATCCTCTCAACTCTTCATTGCATCATATCCATCCTGTCTCCACTTCCCTTCTGATCTAGCTGAAATACCAGAGTCACAATATTATAATAATTAATTTGCATATATCATCAACTCCCTTGTCCTTTCTTGCTTAGTATATTCTCTTGGCTAAACCAAAACTGTAGTTAAACCCAGTTTACCACCTACCTACTCCTTGCCTGCCCCTGCACAGTTTAAGGTGCCTGGAGAAAAACATACAACTTTGCTAACTCATCACATGACCACTAAGTCACAATTGTATTTTCCTAGTCCGTTAATTCTCCCACTATCCTTGAAAATTATTTTATATACTCTTATCTCTTAAAAACTATCAAAGTCTTTACCATACTACTTCTTACCTGATGACCTTGTTTCCTATATCACCAAGAAAACAATATCTTTCACAAAGCCCACCCTATGTCTGTGTCCCTTTACTGTTTCCTCTTCTGTTACTTTGAATGAAGTGTCTTGCTCCCAGCAAAGGCTAATTCTGCCACTTATTAATTAAATCCCTTTCTTCTGTCTTCTACTCATGACATTCACTCTGGCTTTTGCTCTCCAACATAAATTTTTCCCTCTCTACTGCATTATTTCCATCCAAATATAAACATACTTCCATTTCTCATCTCAAAAAAAAAAAAAAAAAAAAACAAACCAAAAGCATCTTTTGATCCCATGCCTGCACTAGCTACCACTCCTATTCTCCTTCCCTTTACAGCAATACTCCTATAAAAAGCAGTTTCCAAGAATCCCTTCTCAGCGTCATTTAAACCCAATCCAATCAGACTTTTGCCCTCCCTACTTCATCAAAACTGCTCTTATCAAGGTCACCAAATCCAGAGATCAATTCTTACTTATCATCTTTATCACTATATTTCTATGATTTTAAAATTATTCATCTCCCCTCATACACTGTGATCTCTGAGTGGAAATGCTGTATCTCATTTATTCTGCTATCTTGAATATTAAAAATATTTTATTATATATGTAGCCTTTAAAACATGTGTGTTTAATGAATGACCAGAGAAAT
>NW_012151397.1:108680-109916 GCF_000956105.1 Propithecus coquereli | reverse complement strand
CATTCCTCAAAAATAAAATAAAGCCCACATAAATATATACAATAAAAAGTAAAAGTCCCCTGTTTTACTTTATTTTTTTTTTGGAAGTAATCATTTTTAAATATGTAGAGTCGTGGAATAACATGATGAAATAATCTATATATGAATATTATTATGATTGTGGTATGTAGTTATGTGGAGAATTATTGATGCATTTTCTCCCTTTGTATAAGTCTGAGATTTTGAATCAGAAAGTATAAAACATAATTTCCAATGTTTAATCTCTATAGCTACAATTGAATGAGGAATGTTTAAATCATGTATTTAGTTTTGACTTAGAGGATGTTCCTAGGGTAGGGAGAATAAAATTACTTCATTAATCAACATTCCATTATTGGTTATTATGCAAATAAGTAAAAAGATGGTGCACACATATTTGTATACTTTATAAACAGATTATCACAGGGTCTAATGGAGTAGTTAAAGGGCTATGTAAACACATAATTTAAGTGAACCACACCAGAATTTATCCCACAAGAAAAATGACTGCTCATCAAAAGAGATCAATGGGATCTGAACTCTACCCACCAAAAATAAGACTAAATAAAACCTAAAGTCATGGTACCAGTCAAAAAACCATTTTCTCCTAATCCTTCAGATGAATGCAAACAACAGGAGCAAAAAGTAAGGTTAGTTCTAGGACATGTGCTAAAATTAATTTCTTGTCAACATGTTCATAGTCTGGATTTAAACCAACCCAATTCAAATTTTAGCAATTTAACTAGGACTTAGGTAATAAAGATAATCCCCTCTCCACTCTCACCCTTTTAAAATCCTTTAGTTTTAAATTGATAGTCTTGTACCCAGAGCACAATGGAGAATGGCATTTATTTAAACAAAAACATTATTAAATGGAAAGTAACTCTGGCGAGTATTTCATATAAAGAATAAAATTAATTTACATAGAAACTATTTGTTGACCTTGAGAAACCTAGAAAATGATAAATGTTGGTTTCAGTGTATGCATGTATGTGTGTGCCTGTAGGATGGTAAGGGTAGTGGGGATAAGGAAACATACTTTAGATGCAAAGAAATATTTTTAACTTTAAACAAATAATTGGATTTCCATTGAGAATTGCACACTGGGATATATTTATATCATGTACTTCCTAAAGTGTAGAACTTCAAAAGTCACATTAATGTGATTCAGAAAGCAAGCAATTATATTTTGTTTTAAAATATAAATTCTTGAAAATA
>NW_012151397.1:107205-108630 GCF_000956105.1 Propithecus coquereli | reverse complement strand
TTGGTTACACACTGAAGACACAAAGATGAATGAGACAAGGGTCCTGTCCTAAAATGTTAACAGCTGAGGTATATATCATGTCTCCAGTTTTACATATAAATAACTGAATCAAAGCGAAAATGTTCATTTTAGGAATAGTAGAAATACAGAATCTTTGTAAATTTCCATCCTATCAAAAATATTTCACTTTGTTCTCTGGGGGAAAAATAGGATAAGAGTAAGTCCAATCTTACTGTTCAAGAATTCACTATAAACAGTTATTGTTGTAATCATGGAACTATTATGAATTTATCTACTCTCTTCATTCAAATTATGTGTGATTTGGCTTTGATCACCTCTTCACTAAAACTATTCCTAAGTCAGAGAGGAATTATAGTAATGTGTTATTCTAACCAGAAAATAAAGATCCAATGATGGAAGAATTGTTCAGTACATATTCATGATTTTTAAAAGAAAGCTTGTTGTTCATTAAATGTGAATTACAATAGAAGATGACAGCACTTGAACAATAACTCTAATAATTCTTTTCTGGGCAAAATATAAGCAAAATCTATTTAACAGCTTTTAATGATTGTTCCACTTTAATTTAAACATAAAACCACATAGGGACAGCCATAGTTATAAACTTGGTTAAAATATATTTTTCCTTAGAATATACTTTTGCAATCATGTCATCCATTTTACATATTAATTGTAAAGTCAAGGGCAAATGCCCTGATAACTACACTGAAAGAGATACCCATAAAAATGGCACTTAAGGCTATTAAGGTCTTATTTTGTAAGAGAAAAATTTAAATACACATTTTAACAGGAATGTTTTTAAATGATATAGTTCATTATTTAAAATTTGCAGGCAATTTTGCTCTGAATGAAGTTTCGAGGTATCTAAATTTCACTTTCTGTCTTCAAAGCAGAATATTTTTTCATCTTCTCCTAAATGTTCTCTAATGGCCTTTTTAGTGGATAAATTTAACTTGTAATTATGACCATTTAGACTGCTAGCTTATCATTCAAGTTATAACAGACGATTTTCTCAGAATACTCCTTCATTATCATTTATAGACCTACATATATTGAACTCTCTATAAAAATATGAATGCCTTTTTAAATAGCAGATATATAATTACATATGGTAATAACACTATTCCATTTTATATCAACAGTATATTATTTGTTCAAGAAAAAAATTTTTAATAGGTTACTACTGGAGTGGTTTAAGTTTTGGTTAGGAAGTTCATTTTGAGCATACTGCATTTTCTATTTTATACCTACCTAATTGCTATTCAACCAGTGTGCTTTTAATGATTTACTCTATTAATTCTGTGTTTCAAATGCTGAATCGTCAAAAAGCATTAAAAATTACTATTCTAAACTACAATGCTGTATGTATTCAATATTATATGATATGGTATATATGCAGCTTCC
>NW_012151397.1:103945-105875 GCF_000956105.1 Propithecus coquereli | reverse complement strand
TGGAGAAAAAAGATGAGTCACTTTGAGTGAATTAAATTGGGACAGAGTTGATTTTTATTAATAACCACCAAGAGTCATATAAAATAAAAATTTAGCACAAAAGGTACAGAACTTAACATATATTTAACAAAGAATACTTAAAGCAGTGGTCCCTAACCTTTTTGGCACCAGGCACCAGTTTCATGGAAGACAAAGTTTCCCCGGATGGCAGGGGGTGGGGAAGGAGGAAAATGGTTTTGGGATGATTCAAGTATATTACATTTATTGCGTAGTCAAACCTCTCTGCTAATGATAATCTGTATTTGCAGCCACTGCCCAGCACTAGCATCACCGCCTTAGCACCACCTCAGATCATCAGGCATTAGATTCTCACAAGGAGCATGCAATCTAGATCCCTTGTATGTGCAATTTACAGTAGGGTTCATGCTCCTATGAGACTCTAATGCCCGCTGCTGCTCTGACAGGAGGTGGAGCTTATGCTGTGATGTGGAGTAGTTGTAAAAACAGATGAAACTTCACTTGCTCACCTGCCACTCACCCCTGCTGTGCAGCCAATTCCTAACAGGCTAATACTGGTACCAATCCGCAGCCCAGGGGTTGAGGACTGCAGACTTAAAGGATTTGCCTGATGTCAAATCTTACATAGGAAGCACTTGAGAGAAGGGGGTTTCATTAATATAGCTCTACTCTTTATTCTTGCTAGAGATGATCTTTTTGTGTCTTGTGTCTTACCTATCATATAAAAAAAGACTTTCTTCTTGGTCAAAATGGTAAAAACGCAAACAACTTGCAAGCTATGTTTCTTCCGGTATGTTTCTCTTGGGGTGTTCATAAAATTAGAAATTCCTGGACTCAATAGCCCTAAAACTTTTGAATCCCTGGATTCTGCCTTATTAACAAGTACCAAAGGCAACATTTTTATGTATTCTAAAGGTTTCAAGCTACTTGAGAGTTCATACTACAATCTGACAACTCATGCCTCTGCCATGTAAATTCTGATTTAGTAGGTCTGGGAAGGAGTCTAAATATATCAATTTTGTAGGTACCCTAAGAGATCCTTGGGATCAGGGAAGTTTAGATAGTGTGTGTGGTTCTGGATAGAATGTGATTATTATAGATTTAGAATAGAGTATGTGGTTCTTGAAGATTTAAACTCAGCTGAAGGGTACTTGGACATATGTGATAACTAGAGAGATGATTCAGCCTTGGCTGGCTTAATGAGGGAATAAGTCCTGATTTGATATAGTATAAAAGAATGTTTCTGATCAAGGTGTGAAGGTTATGTCAGTGCCAGGTATTACTATGATATAATATACTAAGAAGTTTCAGGAGTTTCTTAGTATAGAAAAACGGGAGCAAAAGTAGATTGAAATCTAGCTACAGACTCAGAAAGTCCTATTTCCATTGCTGTGTTCTCTACATATCATCTTCTTAACAAAGAAGCAAGAAAAAAGAGAGATGAGACAAGGACATAGAAACTCAATAATTGCTAAATTTTTTTGAGGTACTTGGTATGTGCCAGATAATGTTCTAGAAGTATTTTGCAGATACCATCTCATTTAATTCCTTAACAATACTACATGATGAGAAATCTGAAGCATAAAGAGGTTAAGCAATGAGCCCAAGCTTACACAGTGAGTGACAAAGCTAGAATTTGACTCCAGATAGAATCAAGTGATATAAAGACAATGCAGAAAACATAACTGCAAAACACAGTTGACACTGTATTGGACATCTTTTATTTCCTCAGATGGTAAATTGTTATTAATACTATATTCTGTATTTTAAAAGCTTAGTATTCAATCAGTTCTCATGATCTCCATTTCTTATCCTGTCAACATCTTCTGGTAACAGTGGCTGCAATTGCACCAAGGAAAAATCCCTCTTGACAATTTACTGATTGGGTTGAAATTAATCTGATATTTTTCAT
>NW_012151397.1:89786-90835 GCF_000956105.1 Propithecus coquereli | reverse complement strand
AAAAAAAAAAAGGCATTTTTACATTAATTTAAGAAAAAAGAATAGCATTACTGCTCCAAAATAATGCAGTGGTTGTTATTAAACAAATATGCTATTTGTATGCCGTTTCAAGTTGACAAAGGTATATCGAGCTGATAAATATATATCAAATTGATAAAGATATATCAAATTGATAGATGTTCTCCTTTGAATCACTAATCAACGCAGTAGAGCCTGAGGTATTTCAAGTTTTTACTATAGTCTTTGGAAGTCCGTTTTTAAATTAAAGAATATATGTTGGGGACTCATAAATAATTGGAAGTATTAGACATTGTACTAATTAATACTACAATAGCAAAAAGGAGCTCTCAGGAACATATGGCTCCTAGCTTAGCTTTTTACAAGAATAGAAAGAATGGATTATTAAGCTTATGGTACATATTTAAGCAACTGCCTCCAATCAGACTTAAAAATTTTGTGATTCATAGTTCCCAAAAGTATTTTAGGTATAGCAAGAGCCAAAATTGGCGAAGGAAGAGTGCTCCTTTCTACTATACACAATTCTTTGCTATATTTAAATTTCTTATTAACTTCAGGAAGTTTAAAACAAGCAGAATAAGCTCATATAAGTAAATATAATAAATTACATAAGGGTTTTTAAAAATAAATACAAAAGCGCATATCATAACATCAAGAAAAACTACTGTCTAATTAAGAGGAAAAGATTTCCAATAGGATAAATCCAAGGGAATACAAGGATAGTTTACTATTAAGAAATTTACTAATATGTCACATAAACAAGTAAAATAAGCCCCAAGATCAAGATAATCTTAACCATAAAGGAAACTGGCAAAATTGAACATTCTAACTTAATTAAAAAAAATTCAATACTTTACAAACCAAGATAAGAAAAATTCTTCTATAGCATTACATGGAATAATTCTCTCCAATAAATAGGTGCTACTTAATGATAAAATGCTGGATGATTTCTCAATAATTGAAGTCTAAAACATGTAAGCAATTATTATGTAAAATTATTTTGGAAGAACTGGATAATTTAGTAAAAATAA
>NW_012151397.1:87833-89736 GCF_000956105.1 Propithecus coquereli | reverse complement strand
TATGCCCCTCTTGGAAGAAATTGTATCTGCTATTGTTGTTATATTTGTAAGATACTTCAAAATTACTAAATTGCAATAGAAGAATTTCAAAACACTGTTTCCCTGGAAGAGCGCTGAACTAGGAGTAACAGTTTTTATCCTTAAGCAAATAACTTTTGTGTTTTTATAATATAAAATGGTCTGCAAATCAGCTAAGTCTGGAATTCTAATGGGCCAAAGAAATGGTATGTGTCCAAGCAGACATGGAATACTTTTAAAAAGATTTTTTTATTAAGAAATTTTTCAACATATATGAAGGAGAGAAAATAGTACATGAACCAGACTCATCACAAATTCAAAAGTTTGATTGACTGATATGTCTCTTAAGTCCATTTTCCTCTGTAGGTTCACTCTCCCTCCCTCTCTCCTAAAAATCCCTTTTACAACTGCATAGGACTCCACTGTGGATAAACCACAATTTATTCCAGCAAGCCCCTATTCCTACTACATTTGCATTGTTTCTAGTCCTTTAGTACTGTGAAAAGTGCTATAAAAACATGTTTATGTATATGTATTTGCAAATTTTTTCCAGTGTATTCCTGGGATAGATCTCCATAAATGAGATTGCTGGGTTAAAGGGTAAATGCGCCTGTAATTATGCCAGAAATTGCCAAATTTATAAGTGTAAAAATGTACTAATTTTCAAAACCAGGGAGTCCTTATATTCATTGAAAAAATATTATCAATATAGTTCATGAAATGGATTTATAAAAAAGGTGAAATTAATTTGGTAAACTACTGCTCTTTGTGTAATGTAGAACTAATTATATTTTAAAACATTTAAATAGGTTTTTAGGCTTTTAAGGAAGGAAAATCGTTTGCACAATATGCATCAAAATGTACCATAGCCTTCCTAGGAAATTTTGCTCCTCAACCATACTTAAGCTTACGCAAAATGACATTAAGATCCAGCATTAAGATACATGTAACTTACTTTATCTGAAGTAAATTATTTTTATTTGTATCTAGATTTTAAAACAATATTCAAGAATCTCATAAGAATATTAAGACAAAATAAAGTTTGGTTAAAACAATTACTTATGGATACTCGGTTAAGCTAAAATAGATATGATTTCTAAATGATAAAGTTTTATGATTCAAAGACATTATTTTTAACAACTCTCCTGGCTTTATATTATTTTCTTTCACCATAGAAAGAGCATTAATACAGTACAGAAGAAAACTAATTTCAGAGTCAAAGTGGTTTCAAGAGAAGTCCTTACTGTCCGAGTGACCTCAATAAGTCAATTCGTTCCACTGATCAATCCCTCTGTCATAATGAAGGTTAAGATTTTAAATGAAGCAAGATCAGGATATACTCTTTATGCTACAAAGTGCCTTTATAAACATAAAACAGTATTTTTGTTTCACTTTTTCTAGGCAAGACATTGTGTCAGACACACAAAGGACCTGAAGTCAGGCACACATATCCATGCCTTTAAGGATCTTCAACTAGTAAGAGCAAGATAAAGGACACAAATAACTATTCCACAAAGTGAAATATGTATTAATATTTCTGCCACAAGAGCGGTACGAAAGCAGTATACAAACACAAAGCAGAGTCATCTACTTGTAGATGATCCACAAAGTTTCCAGTTGGACATATGTTAAAGGAGAAGGACCTGACAAGGACTCACAGGAAGAGAGAGGGTATCCTTTCAAGTAGCAACATTAGCAACATGAGAAGAACCCTGGGACATACACATTTACCAATCTGACTGTGAACAAAGGTCATCCCTTGTCCTGAAGTTCTGCTTTGCATTTATATAATTTTACATTTTCAAAAAACACAGTCACAAAAAATAGTTTTCTATAATACTGCTTTCATAATAAGGGGGTAAAAAAACAGCAAATGAGAAAAAAC
>NW_012151397.1:86552-87783 GCF_000956105.1 Propithecus coquereli | reverse complement strand
TTACATTTTAACAAAGTTTATTTATAGTTTAACAAAATAATATGGAATTGGATATAAATTTCATTATTGGTTATTATACAAATAAGTATATTCAAAATTTATCTAAGTTAAACTCTGTATGGTGTTTGACCTATTCCATTACAGAAATGGAACTCTGGATAAAGCACTTTTGTAAAACAAATTTTAAATCAATTACTGAGTTGCATTTGGAGGCCCAAAACAAAGTGAAAACAGGAACCCAGTGAAGCATGTAAGCACCATAGCTAGCTTTCACTCCAAGGGTTTCTGCTAAACCTTGGAGACCATGAGCTTCTGGTGTGTGTATGTGTGTGAGTGCAGTTTTTCAATTTCGATGGATTTAGGGGTATATAAGTGGTTTTTGATTACATGGATGAATTGTATAGTGGTGATGTTTGGTGCACCCACCACCCAAATAGTGTACATTGCACCTAATAGGTAGTTTTTATCTTCTCAACCTCCACCTACCCTCCTACCTTCTGAGTGTCCAATGTCCATGTACTACTCTACATGCCCCTGTGTGCCTGTACCTTAGCTCCCACTTATAAGTGAGGACATGTGGTATTTGGTTTTTCATTCTTGATTATTTTACTTAGGATAATGGCCTCCAGCTCCATCCAAGTTGCTATAAAATACAAAATTTCATTCTTTTTTTATGGATGAGTAAGTGTATTCCACGGTGTATGAGGGCTGTCCAGAAAGTATCCAGCCATGTACCTGTTCTTGTTATATTAATGATGGCTGGATACTTTCTGGAGATCCCTTGTATATACACCACATTTTCTTTATTCACTCCTCAGTTGATGGGCACTTAGGTTGATTCCCCATCTCTGCTATTACGAATTGCGCTGTGATAAACATGACTGCACATGTCCTTTTTGTAGAATGACTTCTTTTCCTTTGGGTAGATACTCATTAATGGGATTGCTGGACTGAAAGGTAAATCTACTTTTAGTTAAGAAATCTCCATACTGTTTTCCATTTACATTCCCACCAACAATGTATAAGCATTCCCTTTTCACTGCATCCATGCCAACAGCTATTATGTTTTGCTTTTTTAATAATGGCTATTCTGCCTGGGTTAAGGTGGTATCTCACTGTGGTCTTCATTTGCATTTCTGTGATGATTAGCGATACTGAGCATTTTTTCATATGTTTGTTGGCTGTTTGTATCTCTTTTTTTCAAAAAAAGTCTGTTCATGTTGTTTGCCCA
>NW_012151397.1:84126-85387 GCF_000956105.1 Propithecus coquereli | reverse complement strand
AAAAGTTGTTTTTTATATCCTTGATTCAACTTTTTGGCATGATGATTCTGCTTTTAACTGACTTTAACATGGTATATTAGTTTGCTAGGGTTGGTGTAACAGAGAACCACAGACTGGGTGGCTTCAACAATAAAAATTTTCTCCCTGTTCTGGAGGAGTCCCACATCAAGCTGTTAGCAAGGCTGCTTTCTTCTGAGGCCTTTCTTCTTGGCTTGCAGATAGCTGTCTTCTCCTTGTTTCTTCATACGGGCTTCCCTTGGTACATGTCTGCGTCCAAATTTCCTAGGACACCTACCAGTCATATTGAATTAGGGTCCAACCTAATGACCTCATTTTAACTTCATTACTTCTTTAAAGGCCCTGTCTTCAAATATTGTCACATTCTGAGGGACTGGGAGTTAGGACTTCAACATGTGAATTCTGGGGGACACGATTCAGCCTATACCAGAAGGTATTACTCAATTTTTATTTTTTATACATTATTACTCATATCAACTTTTTAACTTTTAGCCATTAGGATCATATCTTTTCATCTCACCTTCTGGTCATATTTCTTCTTTTATTATTGATAATGCCAACTGTATGGCTACCTAAATTTTTTTGGTTATTGTAATTCTCTTTTCAGGTATAAGATTTTCCTTTATAAGTATAATAATGCTTATCTTCTATTATGTTCTAAAATCTTTCCATAGAGCCTACAAATTTAATTCAATATTAAGTCAGAATATTTGAATTCCAAATATTTGTCAACATGCAGGATATATTAAATTCTCCTTGGTCCCAACTTTATCGTTCACTTGGCATTAATAGAATTTTTTCCCCAAATTTGAACCTGGAGAGTATGTTGGCTAGCAGAGTACACATCAACAAACCTCCATTGTCGCCACCTCCCCCAGAAAATCCATGTAACATGGCTCTACTGGACTCAGGAGGAAATATCTCCTGCTCCCACTTGATTACACAGTTTAAAGTAGTCAGTAGTATTTTAATTAAAAGCAATTCTTCTAATTTCCTACTGCACTGCTCTCGGATTTTCTGTCTCTGTTCTTTGCTACAGCTATTAATGCCAGCCAACTTACGGCCATATGGTATTAATGAAAATTACAGTCTCTGGATAAATGAAGAAGGAAAAACAATTGAAGAGTGAAAATAAATACAAATGATTCGTATGGCCAGAGAAAGCATTTCCCATTCAATTATCAGTTTCAGGAGTAATTGGTAAGTTAGACAAAAATAAGGGGTCAGATCTTCTGTCCATCAT
>NW_012151397.1:78906-79495 GCF_000956105.1 Propithecus coquereli | reverse complement strand
TAAGCACAAGTCTAGGAAAAATGTACAACATAATGAATATAAAAAACATATCTTTACTAATTATTAACAATAACCAAAGAGAAAATAAAATTGAAACAAAGATCTCTAACTACACTAACCTGGCAATAACTAATGAGAAATGTACCATACCTATATGGAAAAAAAATATGAGTTTAGTAAAATATAATAAGAAAACAAACAAATGGAAAAACTTAACTATGTTCCTAGATGGAAAGACTGTGTATGGTAAGAACATAATTTTTCTCAAAGTAACTTATAATTTAACATAATAGCAATCTAAATCTCATCCAAATCCAAATGCCCAATATTGTTTCCAAAGTATATGTAAAGGAACCAATAGGTAAAATTAGCTAAATTAACTTTTTTTGAGAAAAGAAGGGGAATAAATGATAGGCTTATTCTTACTCAATATTAAGACATAAAGATGAAGTAAAATATGTATATAATTCTGGAATCAAAGAGATTTTGATAGTAGATGCTACTTTTAAATAACATATACAAATAAATAAGAAACACACTAAGACAAGTAGGCAATTAACACGAAGATTCAACTAGTTAACTATGGCCA
>NW_012151397.1:75200-77116 GCF_000956105.1 Propithecus coquereli | reverse complement strand
TATCATTGCAAATGATCAATAATGTATTATTCCTACTATAAATCCAACATCTATCCACAATTTCTTTTAAAGAAAGATAATAAACTTGAAGATATAATTATGTCTAGAAAAACTTCAACTAGTAATTATATCAATAAAAAATTGATAATCAAATTAGATCTGAAGACTTTACATAATTAAGAGACTTTCAAAAAGGCATTTTATTTTCTTACCTTTACTGGACAACTCTTAAATTTTTTTGACGAAAATTAATACTTTTAAATTAAAACAAATTAAACTCATATGAGTTAAAATACGGAATATTTCTTTCTTTCAAACTTTCTTGCTAATACTGACATGCTTTTATGGATTCAGGTTTGAGTTATATATTAAAGTTTCTGAAATCAACAAGTTGATTATCAGTAGTTTCCCTATTTTATCATTTATCATAATAAATGATTATTTCACACTGAAGAAATATATATTTGTAGGAATATAGAGAGAATATATATTTTTATGACAGGTTCTCCAGGAGATACCTCGTAGTATGTGAAAAAACATTAATTCTGTATCTTAATGAATTAAGACACAGATAGTACATTAAATGGATATCTTGTAGTCAATTTTATATTGATGTCTACGACAAAAAGAAATCTTTCTGTTGAGTTGTTACAAATAACAACATGGACTGAATGAAAATTAGTATCCACTGATTTATCTTTTGCTAAATATGCAATGTTTCACTAATGACTGTTTGTAGAATGAATAAATCTAATAAAGATTTAAAAGCAAAAATCAACTCATACATATGTTTTAATTTTCCATGAAAACTTAGGTAATAATTTTCTAAATACATGTGTAATAGTAGTATGAGTTCTATGTATAGGAAATGATTCTTATATAGTATCTTTTCTATGTTGCATAGGAAATACCTTTACAGTAGGTCCAATAAGAGATAAATACAATAGATTAATTACATTCTCAAAGAAAATAAGCCATTCTTATGCAACATACTCCCTAACATGAGGCAAGAGTTCTTCTACTCTTACACATTATATTCTGTTGGAAGAAATTATGTCATACTTTTTGGAAACCAACACAGCTCCTAACACCAAACTTCGCATAGAGTAGCTGCCCAATATATTGACTGAATGACAACAAGATACTAATGACTATATGATGTAATCATGGGAAACTCATTTATAATAAAAGTTTTATTAGTTGATCTATTAATTACCATTTCATAGCTCTAATTTATAGTAAACAATGTTTGTAAAACTAGTGACAGTTCTGAGTCACATGAATATAACCAAGCATCTTCTGAATCATCAAATTATAAATTATTTACTATACTTTCAGTGTTTTGATGTATTTTGTTTAGTCACAACTCTCTGAAAGACTAGTAACTCTATTAATCAGAATATAGGAGTAAGCAGAACACATGAAGGATAACAGCATTTAACATATCATCTAAGTAACACATAAACTAATATATATATACTATGCTAAAATAAAATTGCAAAAAAACATCATCTGCAAAAATATGGGCTTGGGAGATACTATAAAGGGGAATAACATGGAGGACTGTATAAAAGAACATACTTTATTTTACTTTAGTGATTAAAAATTAAAATTTATGCTTAAAAATAAAACATAGAAGTCTTAGTTTTTTTTCTTTCATGATAGGTAGTTCTGATAAGTCATTTTATTTCTGATATTAAGAAAAATCTAGTTCTATGATGCTATGGAATTAAGTAGAAAGACCCTCTTAAAAGATTTTAAACTCTCCAATCAATTCGAACTGATCTAATACAGTCCTCCACCTCTGAGAATCCATGGGCAAAGGATGGGCTATTTACCAGCAGTGTCGTAGTTAATTGTGCATTATACATAGGGGTGAACAGAAAATTCTGAAAATTTTTCAAAACTTTAATTCT
>NW_012151397.1:69385-69902 GCF_000956105.1 Propithecus coquereli | reverse complement strand
TTCTAATAACTTTATTCAGTTTATGATTCAATGAATATGACTGAATCTAATGATTAAAACTCAATAAAATACACATTTAAAAATATGAAAATACAGTAAGAATATATTGTAACAAATCACTAACCATAGCTTATTTTACTATAAATGTGTCAAGGTATCTCACCAAAGAATTATGAAAAATACATGAAGAAAGTTCAACTATTATGAATCTACTCAAAAGGATATGAAGAGAAGATTTTATAGAATCTTGCTGTTGTCTCAGGAATCTTTCACAGTGCTTTAAAACCAAGGTAAGATCATTTTCTGCACCATCTTTGAACAAGTTGAGGAACTTGCCATACCTATGTCAAAAGCCACAAAACATATAAAACAAAAAATATCAGGCTTTGCATTGCACAATCATTTTTTGAAATCCATCAAAGTGCATTCTGCTTGAGATCTCAAGGTTTTAAAAAGTTTTCAAATTTCTACTTTTAGCATAACTATTTTAAATAGAACATTCAGGAAAGATTAACTC
>NW_012151397.1:67854-68895 GCF_000956105.1 Propithecus coquereli | reverse complement strand
AATACAAAACAACTAATAGTTATAAAACAAATTATTTTACTCAGCTCTTAGAACAAAAAAGCTTTTAACCCCAAAAATGATCGACTAATAGGAATACTATTCTTTCATCATGTAATGCATATATAAGATTTTGAATTACAAATATATACAAGCATGGTGTTTCTTTCCTGGAATTCATGTTTAAATCTTTAATCAGTGTTCTACTTTTAACGTATGACAATAGATGAGGTGGAGTGAATGAATTTTTTCTTGCAGGCCAAGTTTTCTTTGTGAAGTTGTTGCCATCATCTACCAAAAGTGAAAAAGGGGTTTTATGGTACAGGGGATGACTACAGGAGAAGTTGAAAGTTTGGGCTAGTTCTTGAGAACATTCGATGACCAAACTAACAGTGAACACTCAAAAGTAGACAGCATTCAGGGTCTAGCTGAAACTTTTTTTTGGCTAAAGAAACTGTAGTGTGCATACATACACATGCATGTATACACACACACACACACGCACACACACAGAGTTTAGGGAATCATCACATAGTTATCAAGTGGTAGGGAAGACCAAAACTGAGGTTTTCTTAATCACATACCACTTAATTTTTTTTTCCTTCATTACACATTGGTGTGTCAAGTACTATCAATATTATCTCTTTCACTTGTGGACTCATTCATTCCTTTTAATAAATCCTTTCTGATACAGTCAATGTGGGACACCATGCAAGAAGATATGGGGAATAAAATATAAATCATACATCATACATCATACCTTAAAAGAATTTTCCATGTAATGTCAGAGATAAAATGTGAATATAGATAGCTCTGACAAAGGTGTTTTAAAACCCTAAATGGAATAAGAATGATACAGATAAAGTGCTATATGAATTTAGAAGAAGAAGAGATTATTTCCAGCTGGTAAGGAAGAAATGACATTTAAGCCGAACCTTAAAATATGGGTAGACATTAGATCTTCAGAGACAGGGAAGATCAAATTAAAAATCACTGTTATCAAACATCTATTCTTTGGACCAGCAATACTTAATCTGTTAGCAA
>NW_012151397.1:64130-66374 GCF_000956105.1 Propithecus coquereli | reverse complement strand
ATGATGTGCAGAATTATTTTTTCTAGATCTGTGAAATATGACATTAGTATTTTGATGGGGATTGTGAAAACATTCCCTCTAAGAACTGGAACAAGACAAGAGCGCCCACTGTTACCACCTCTATTCAATATAGTGCTAGAAGTCCTAGCCAGAGCAATCAGGTAAGAGAAAGAAATAAAGGGTACCCAACTTAGGAAAGAGGAGGTCAACCTCTCACTTTTCATTGATGATATGATCTGGTATTAGAAAATCCCAAATACTCTACCAAGAGAGTCCTGAAATTGATAAATAAATTCATCAAAGTCTCAGGTTACAAAATCAATGTATATGAATTAGTAGCATTTCTATATACCAATAACAGGCTGAGAATCAAATCAAAGTCTCAATACCATTCACAACAGCTACAAAGAAAATAAAATACCTAGGAATATACTTAATCAAGGAGCTGAAAGATCTCTACAGGGAGAACTACAAAACACTTAGGAAAGAAATTGCAGAGGACACAAAGAATTATATCATGTTCATGGATAGGTAAAATCAACATTGTTAAAATGCCCTTTAGCACTCTTGAAGTAACCAACTCATTCTGGTTTATGTGTGAGTTTCATGGTTTTAGCACTCAAAGTCCCATGTTCTAGGAACCCCTCACAGTCCCAGGGGAAACAGACTGGTTGATCACCTGACTTAGAGTGGTAATTTTTCTTAAAGAAAAATAAAACAAAATAAGCTTAAAAAGCTTTAAAAAGTTTAAATCCTTTTAAACTTTTGAAAAGTGCTTGGTTAATTCTTTGATAAGCCATATCTGAGATGTATTTAGTTTGGAGTGCAATCTTAGCAATATTATTACATTTTGCCTTTAATGACAGCAATTGAGTTAGAATTTACATAGCTTAAAATTTCCTTTTATTTGTCATTCTTACTGTGCTAATAGATGTACCTTTTATCCCTAGGGGAGAAAGGTATCAGTTTTGTACCTCTCCTATTAAAAGACCCTCATCCTGCAGCAATGGGTGAAGGCCAGGGAGGCTTTTCAATTTCTTCTCTAAATTTTTTAAATGGCAATGGGGATGGAATTTTTTCTATGAATCAAGGGGCTATGAAGTACCCTAAGTCTCCAGTAAAAAGGAATGAATCTATTATACATGGAGAGACAGAAAAGAGACAGATTGCTAAGGACAGATTTACTCCTATTTCTATGAGTCAATAATTGTTTCTTTTTCTGCACACATAAAGAAAAGTTTGATTTGGGTTTCCATCACTTGCTACCAAAAACATACCAAATTATTCTCACATAATTATGGCCTATTTTTAAAACTATCGTAATTCATATATGAACCATAATTTCAAGTTTTCAATCTTATCAGAAGCATTTCTTTTTATTTAGTCATAAGTCAAACACAGCTTTATAAATGCCCACTACACTATAATCAGGTTAAATTCATGTGGGTAGTGATCAGGAAGCTCTTTTGTTTCAGTACCTGAATCTTCTCCTGGTGATTCTGTATCTTATGCTGAATTATATTTTAGTTTTCCTAGTTTGCATAAAGTTTTAGGGCTATAATGTTGGTGATATTGGCTCATTTTGCAAAATTTAAATAGTTTAAAAAATAAGCATAAAAATTTTTTTATATATTCTTACAGGCATAGAAAAGATCTCCTATCAGCTATCATAATGTAATATGCTGACAATGTGATTTTCATAAACTACTGCCAAAACAATTTCAAGTTAGATAACACTTAGAATTCAATCTACATATAAAGTCGGAATGTTAAGCATGAGAAATAAGATATTACCTTCATTCATATGTAGATCTGTATGCTTACAGTAATATTAATGCTTTCCTTTTGCAAAGTGTAATATAGACAGCCATCTTAATAACAGAGGAGTAGTGTGCAGTGGGTGGAGAAGCGTGCTAAGAATGGGCATTCCTAATGTCATGTGTTCCATGGATCACAGTGGCGTCCATCAGGAAACACTGACAAACACATCAGTGAAGAATGAAATAAAGTTAAGAAGCAGAATAAGAGGAGTTGCCCAAAGGGACTGAATGTTACCTGAGGATCAGGTTCATCTAGTACTTCCCTGTGCAAGAAAGTTCTTCCCGAGTCATCTAATTGTAGGCCTGAGATGAGTCCTTCAACTTTTCTGGAGTCGTAAGAATCATTTCCAAGGTCTAGTCCCTTTCTTAAAGTAAATGACTCTTTATCTTCAGAGTTAAATAACTAGCTCCGCACATTTCAACA
>NW_012151397.1:62846-64080 GCF_000956105.1 Propithecus coquereli | reverse complement strand
TAATTTATTTTTTTAATTTCAAAATATCAAGGGGGTACAAATGTTTTTGGTAACATGGATCACTTTTGTAATGCTTGAGTCACAGCTATAAGTGTGCCCATCACCCAAATAGTGTTCACTGACCCGTTAGGTAGGTTTTTGTCCCTCACATTTTCCCCTCTTCCCCTTGCTTGATTTCCAATGATTTTTACTTCCCTCTGGGCACATGTGAGCTCATCGGTTAATTCCAATTCAATAGTGAGTACATATGGTGTTTGTTTTTCCACTCTTTAGATACTTCACTTAGGAGAATGGTCTCCAGTTCCACACAAAGTGTTGCAAAAGGTATTTTTCATCCTTTTTAATGGCTGAGTAGTACTCTATGGTATACACATACCACATATTGTTAATCCACTCATGAATTGATGGGCACTTGGGTCGATTCCACATCTTTGCAATTGTGAATTGTGCTGCAATAAACATTCGAGTGTAGGTGTCTTTTTGACAAAAATGACTTCTTTTCCTTTGGTTAGTTACCCAGTAGTGAGATTGCTGATCGAATGGTAGGTCTACTTTTAGTTCCTTGAAGAATCTCCATACCGTTCTCCACAGAGGTTGTACTAATTTGCAGTCCCACCAACAGTGTATAAGTGTTCCTTTCTCTCTGCATCCATGCCAGCATATATTGTTTTTGGACTTTTTAATAAAAGCCATTCTGTCTGTGGTAAGTGATATCTCATTGTGTTTTTTTCATTTCTCTGATGATTAGTGGTGTTGAGCATTTTTTCATATGTTTATATGCCTTTGTGTATCTTTTTTTGAAAAGCTTCTGTTCATGTCTTTTGACCACTTTTTAATGGGCTTGTTTTTTTCTTGCTGATTTACTTGAGCTCTTTGTAGATTTTGGATATAGGTCTATAGTTTATGAATATTTTCTCCCATTCTGTAGGTTGTCTATTTCCTCTGTTGATTATTTCCTTAGCTGTGCAGAAGCTTTTTAGCTTAATGAAATTCCATTTATTTTTCTTGCTGTAATTGCCATTGGGGTCTTAGTCATAAGTTCTTTGCCTAGGCTGGTATCTAGAATTGTCTTTCCTACATCCTCTTCTAGAATTATTATGGTTTCATGCCTTACGTTTAAGTCTTTTATGTAGCTTGTATTAATTTTTGTGAGTGGTAAGAGACAGGGGTCCTGTTTCATTTTTCTGCCTGTGGCTATCCAATTTACCCAGCACCATTTATTGAATACAGCTTT
>NW_012151397.1:51044-53280 GCF_000956105.1 Propithecus coquereli | reverse complement strand
TTTTTTTAGGGTACAGATGAATCAAGTAAAGTTTCTGTTCATAAATCTTAAAACGTTTACTCTATTAACTATTAAGATAAACTCACTGACAGTTTAAAAAGCCCTCCTCTATTCTTTTATCCATTCTTTCATTTGGCAAATATTTACTGAAATTATTATTCTAAGTGTGCAGGGTACAATGATGGCTAAAACACAAAAACTACTCTATGTGAGTTTATAGCAATGTGGAAAATTAAACATTAAATTAGAATATAAGAAAAATTACAATGAGATGTGTTATTGGCTTTACATACTAAGCTGATCGTTTAGTAATTTGTATTTTGAGCCCATACTTTTCGTCTAAACTCCAGATTCACATATCTAGAATATACAAAACATGTCTACTTAAATGTCTAACTGCAAGTACCCAAAACATAAAAGTCAGCTCCTAATCTCCTCTTCTCAAATTTATTCCTCCTCCACTCTTCATTTCAGTGTATGATCATTCCATCCTTCCAGCAGCTCAGAACATTGGCTTACAGTCTTCTCTGACTCCTTTCTTTCTCTCACGTCCCGTATTCAATGTTACATAATCTTGTTGGCTCTATCTTTAAAATACACCCAGAATCCAAGTATTTCTCACCATCTCCACTACTGACATCTTCATCTAGGCCACGACTATTTTTCACCTGTATCTTTTCAATAGCCTCTTAACTCCTTGCCTCAGCCTTTTGTCCTCCTTCAGTTTTTTTCTCAACACAGCAGTCATAGTGATCTTATAAAATGTAAATCAGCATGTCACTCCTTATGTTCAAGACCTTGCAATGACTTAAAAAACACTATTACCCCTTTCTCTCTAACACCAACAATTCCTGCCCTTATTCCTTTATAGCCATAGTCTCCTTCCTGGCTATTCATTGGAACTCTCTTCACTTGAAAATACGCATACATCTTATCTTGCTCCCACTTCCCCTCTTGGTCTTTATTCAAAAACCACATCATCAGTGAAACTTTGTGTGAACAGTATTTAATACCATAACCTTCACCCCCAACTAGCACTTGCTAGCTCCCATCTCTGCTGTGTATTCTCTCATTTATCACATACCTTTTGGCTTACTGAATCTTTCACTTATTTTCTGTCTTCTCGCCAGTAACTAAATTCCATGAAGGCAAGATTTATTCTTTTGTTCACTGCTCTGTCCCAGTGCTCAGAAAAGTATTGTTTAACAAACGAATGTATATATGTGTATCTGGGATGGTGGGGGGAGTTGGCAGTCTGCGAACAGTTTAGTGTTCTTGAAAAATAAACATGAGGCATGGAAAGAATGGGATGATGCCAGAGAAAAAGGGATAGAATAATGGATGTAATGTCATGGGTACCATGGTAAGAAGCTTAGACTTCATGCTGAGGTCAATAGTGAGCTTTTAAGAGGTAGAGGAATACGTGTGTCAAATGTGCACTTCAAAGGTCACTCTGAGAACAATATAAAGATTATCTTTGAAAAAGAACCAGACTCCAAGTAGAAACACCAAGTAAAAAGGCTGTCCTAATACACAGAGTAAGAGGTGATGGTAGCCTGAACGTTAAGAATGGTAAAAGATGGATATTATTATATTTGAAATATATTGAGAAGATAGAATTAAAATAATTTAGTGATTGGGAAGAAAACGTAGACTTAAAAAAAAAGAGTCAGTGATGATTCCTCAGTTTCTGCCTTATATGATCAGTGGATGACCGCACTGCCTACCAAGAGAGACAATGTAGAAGGACAGTGTCTATCAATGAAGTATTATGAGGTAAAGTCCCTGTTGGACATTTTTTTAAACACTAAGAATATTTTACTATTTTTTATTGACATATAATAGCTGTTCACATTTTGGGGTACATGTGATATTTTGATACCTGTATACAATGTAATGATCAAATCGGGGTAACTCGGATACCCATCACCTCAAACATTTATATTTTTGTGTATTGGGAACATTACAATTCTTCAGGCTATTTTGAAATATACAATAAATCATTAACAACTATAATTTTCCTAATGTACTATCATATACTAGTACTTATTCCTTCTATCTAATTGTATTTTTGTACCCCTTAGCCTACACATCTCTTCATTTCCCCCCCACCACCACCACTTCCCTTCGCAGCCTCTAGGAACCACCATCCTAATTTCTACCTTCATGAGATCTACTTTTTAGCTTCCACATGTAAGTGAGAACATGTGATATCTGTCTTTCTGTACTTGGCTTA
>NW_012151397.1:49948-50994 GCF_000956105.1 Propithecus coquereli | reverse complement strand
CAAATTTTATAATGGATTGAAATCCTGAGGGAGCTAACAACAGATGGATGATTGTGTTATTCTAATTTCAGCTACCTTAGGGTTTAGAAGGCTGTCATTTTTAAAAAGACAATCAATTTCTCATTTCAAGAAACCTGAAAAAACATTGAATATATCTATCCAATGTTTGCTTCAAAACATTTTATATCAAAACATTTTAAGTTAAAGTAAATAGAGAGTGAAATATTTTAATAGAAAAACATTGTTCCACCAGCCAAAAAATACATGATAAAGGATGAGGATACCTAAAGCCTTCGGAAGAAAACAATACTAGCAACAAGCTCACCATATCACAATAATAAGTAGTAAACAATCAAAGAAAGCCACTTTACTTTTGGCTTTATTATAAGATTCTGTAGATAGCTGTTCAGCTGGAGCCTTTAAGAAATTTAAATTCACATTCAGGGTTTATCTGCCTAGATAATACATTCCACAAAGCTGACATCTGAGATCTCACTCAGCATAATTCAGAAATATAACAGAGGGCAGAAAATGCATACACACTGAGAGCAATCAGTTTTGTTGAGTTTTTAGCTAATGTATACAACACAATTTTAATTTTAGATTATCTACGGAAAATATAACCCCATAGAACAATGTGCCAAAGGCGGCTGCAGAAATTAGAAATTATTATACAAAAGACAAAAGAGATACCCACTTTGGTCATGCAAATCCCGTGATTATCACTTCTTACTAATTTCTTCTGTTACTCCCAGATTTGATTATTACTGTATGTTTTTTATAAATTTTTAGGTTCATTCATAAGGTTATAATTTTCTTCACAAATGCTTTTCTTCAAAATCTATTCACAATTTGTTTTTTTTCCCCTAGGTGCCTCAGTTTCCTCATTTTAAATACTATGCTTACTTCAGATACAGTTATAGGGCTGAATGATACAAAGCATATCAAGTACCTCAACATACTAATTTATAAGAGGTGTTCAATAGATATCATTTCCTTCACCTACATTAATTTTTGTTTAATGCTATCCTTTATTTTCTTCCCAT
>NW_012151397.1:46284-46527 GCF_000956105.1 Propithecus coquereli | reverse complement strand
TTTTTTTCTATTTCTGTAAAGAATATCATTGTTACTTTGATAGGAATTGCATCAAATCTGTAAATTGCTTTGGGTAGTATTGTCATTTGAACAGTATTAATTGTTCCAATCCATGAGCATGGTATATCTTTTCATTTTTTTGTGTCCTCTTCAATTCCTTTCATCAGTGTTTTATAGTTTTCCTTGTAGAGATCTTTTACCTTTTTGGTTAAGTTTATTCCTAGGTTTTTTTTCATAGCTATT
>NW_012151397.1:41820-44249 GCF_000956105.1 Propithecus coquereli | reverse complement strand
CTTGTCTTTATTCTTTCTCTCTACCAATAGTGGGTTTGGTTTGTTGTTGCTTTTCTAGTTCCTTGAGGTGAATCATTAAGTTGTTTATATGAAGTCTTTCTATTTTTTTGGTGAGGTCGTATTTCTCTGAATGTTCTTGTTGCGTGTGGATGTGTGATGATGTCAATGTATCGAGGGATTAGGTGTTTACTTTAGTCTTTGCAGTCCAGCTTTGTTTGTGCCTGTCCTTCTTCACAGGGCTTTCCACAGATTCTATGCAGACTGAATGTACAGTTCCCTAAGCCTATGACCACTTTAGCTATCTCAGCACTACAGGACAGTCTAAGCCCAGGCTTGCCACGAATATCACAAGGACTCCAAGGTTGACATGGCCTTCTGGCCCCAGTGGACCTGGGGAAGAACCCAAGGGGAATAATGGGACTGTGTGAGAATGTTGGCCAGGGACTTGAATACAGATGGCTGACCCAGTGGCCAGATGGCTATGCCTCCCAGGAGACAGGTGGGATGAATCCCTGACTGCAGTGAGACAAGCTGCAGTTGATACTGTGCCCGACCTCCTCGGGATCTGTTGTGGGAAGGAGGATGGTGGGCCTGTTTCACCTGCTCAGATAGGTGTGCATCATCCAGCTGGTCCCTGCACAAGCCAGGAAGTTCCTCAACTGCAATAGGAGGGGCTGTAGCTGAGACTGGGCCTCTAAGGATCTGCTGTGGGATGGAGCTTGGTGTGCCTATCAAGTTGGTTCAGACAGGCACATGTCTCCCAGCAGGTTCCTGCAAAGACTGGATAGTTCCTTAACTGTATGAGGAGGGGCTGGGGCCAAGACTGGGCTCCCTTGGGATGTTCTGTGGGACAGAGGCAGAAAAGCCCAGTCTCAGCTCAGAGTACGCATTGCCTAGCAAGTTTCTGCACATTTTAAATAGTTCCCTGGCTCCAGTGGGAGGGGCCAGAGTTGAGACTAGGCCTACTTGGTATCTGTTAGTATGCCTGTCACACTGGCTCAGACAGGTGTGTCTCCCCTGTTGAACATGAATTTTAGGGGTTCTGTGGCACATCCAGGTGACATTTACCTATTAGGTAGCTGGAAATGTGAAAATGAAGCTTATAGTAGATCACTGAGTAGAAGATATAAATTCTGAAGTTATCAATATATGATAGGTAGATAAGATAGTATGAGCAGATGAGATCACTAGAAGAATAATGGATAAAATCAGAAGAGTAAAAGACACTGCATTAAGGAAAAACAACTTTTAGTGGATAGACAGGCAAAAGAGCTCCAGAATGAGTCCCAGAGTTATAAGAAAATCCATACATTTGCAAGAAGACATTTAAGATGTCTGGAACATACATAGCACCAATGAAATATTTTTGTGATGGGAATACTGTGCATATTTGTAATTTAATTACGCATCTCCTTGAAATATTACCTATTTGCATTTTGAGTATTTTTAAAACTTCAAAATGTTTAAAATGTACCTGTATATTCCACTGAGGGGAAGTAGCATTCAGAAGGGCTTTCCGTGAGATGAAGCACAAATTTTTCAAGTAATTCTACTAAAGCTGTAATAAATAAGAGAATAATTAGGATATTATAGGTCAAGAATAATACATGACAATGCATTTTTAAATCACAAACTAGTAGATAAAAGTCATCTGAACTTTTTCACGGTTATTTCTAAGGGGATCCAATTCAAAATGCATACTGTTTTAGTATTCATAACAATGTTCCCAATTTAAATTAAATTTTAATAGCTTAGCAGAGAACCTATTCAATGTAAAACTGAAAAAGGATCATCTGTTATCTTTAGATCCTCCAAGGATTATTTCAGAATCTGCTAAATGATTTCAAAACAGGAAGAAAAGTATCACTAATTATGCTGTAATAGCTTACTATCACTCTTCTCACGTAACAGAGGAAAGCACTAGTGAACACCAAGACCAGGATCAATGTATAGCTCATGTTCCTTTCAAAACCAGGACCCATTATATGTTTTATTTACTATGCAACTGATGATATCTATTCAAGGCAACCAGACCAAAAGTAAGCTTGCCCTGTCTGGCTTAGAAATGACAAAATGACTTTCTAGGTTGGTTTGATAGTGCCACTATGCTTGCATATATTACCCTTGAAATGGATATAACTAGGTGCATTATAATTAATATGCAACCCAGAGGTTTTTTTTTTCCACTGAAAAGAAATATATCTGTAGAGTCTCTGATATGTTTTAACATATAGCAAGTAAGCTTTAGTAACCTTTCAAAATTGTGCTGTTTACATTCAGGATGTTATCCTATATTAACTGAATGAACTTTATTTCACATCCAAGTGCATTTTAACTATGCAACTGATGGTATCTATTCAAGGCAACCAGACCAAAAGTAAGCTTGCCCTGTCTGGCTTAGAAATGACAAAATGACTTTCTAGGTTGGT
>NW_012151397.1:36073-40380 GCF_000956105.1 Propithecus coquereli | reverse complement strand
TGGACTAAATGTCAATGTCCCCCCAGTGTGACAGGATCACCATTTTGGGAGGTGATTAAGTGAAGAGTGCTCTGCCCTTATGAATGGAATCAGTGCCCTCACAAAACAGGCTGCCCCTTTTTTCACATGTGAGGATACAGTAAGATGTCTTCTTTGAAGTAAGCCCTCACCAGACCCTGAATCTGCTGGCACAGTGATCTTAGACTTCCTAGCCTCGAGAACTGTGAGAAATAAATTTCCATTGTTTACAAATTAGTCAGTCTAAGGTATTTTGTTATAGCAGCCTGATGGACTAAGACATTAGCATAACAATAATTGGTGCTAAGACCAGTACAGCTCAGTGTTTGAAAACATTCAAATTTTCTGAATTCACTCTTTGATTTAAAAACATTATGTGTCACTGCTAACATATCATCAGATCATATGACAGTTACGCTAATGGAATCCAATTTTTCTCCCAATCAATTCATCCTGCATGTAACCACCAGGTGTCTGTTCCTAGAACACTTGCTTATTCAAGAACTTACCATGGTTCTCATCTCTCTACCCGATGAACTCCACTAATGGGCTGCAAGTACTTTATGCTTTTATTTCATTAAATTTTATCCACTTTTCTTACAAATTATTATAAGCATAGTCAGACTATTATTCTCAATGTTCTCAAGTCATTTATATTCATTCTTTTTCTCTACTTTTTTAAAAAAGCTTTTTCATTTTATATAGTTATAGATTCACAGTAAATTGCAAGGATTGTAAAGATATAAAGAACTTCCTTAGCCATTCTTTTAGGGTAGGTCTGTTGGTGACAAATTCTCAGGTTTCCTTCATATGAGAGTGTCTTGATTTCCTCTTCATTACTGAAGACTATTTGCAATGGGTAGAGAATTTGGATTGACAATTCTTTGCTTTCACCACTTGCATAATGTCATGTCACTTCCTTCTGTCCTCAATCTTTTCTGATGAGAAACCCCCTGTCATTTTCATTTGCATTGCTTATCCCCTGCAAGTATCCTCTGTCTCTCTCTCTCTCTCTCTCCCTCTCCTTTCAAGAGCCTTTCTCTTGGTCTTTAGTTTATAAAAGTCTGACTATATTGTGTCTGAGTGTGAGTCTTTGGGGGTTTTTCCTGTTTAGGATTTGACTCAGCTACTTAAATCCCCAGGTTTAGGTCTTTTGCCAAATTCAGAAGTATTCAGCCATCATTTCTTCAAATACTTTTGTAGCCCAATCTCTCTTTCCAAGACTCCAATGATAAAAATGTTAGATTTTTTGTTGAGGCCCTGTCCCCACAGCCACCCCTAAGTCTATTTCCTCTCTGTTATTCATATTGGGTGATTTCCATTGTAATGTCTTCAAGTTTACTTATCTTTTCTCTGTTCCCTCCATTCTATTGTTGAACCCATCCATTGAGTTTATTTCTGTTACTGCATTTTTCAGTTCTAAAATTTCCTTTGTGTTTTCTTTATATCCTATTATTTATTTGCCAACACTTTCTATTTTTAAATGTTTCATGTGTGAAACAGGTACAGTGTAGAGGAAGGAAGGGAAGAAAGAAATGTAGCTTGTTACCATTGTGTGGTGGTCCTGGTTCTTTATTAGGCTTCCTCTGATACCACCCTAGCAGTGAGAGGCAGGGGTGCCTTGTTACAGCTAGGTGAGGACTGAAGAACAGGCTATACCATGAGCCTTGATGGAAGGGTTTTCTGTAGATATTTGGCTGGAGCAAAGCAGTCACATTTTAGAAGTTTTCTGTCTTGCTAAGCAACACTTTTCCTGGTCCTTTGGTTAGAGAAAGTAGGTTCTTATTGCCACCCTGCTTCCCTGTACCTGTTGGCATTCTTAATAACTCAATCTAGAATATATGAGGCACAAAGAACACCCAGGGAGCTCACCTCTAGCTCCCAAGGACCCTAGCCAGTTTGTCTTCTCTCATTCTTCCAGAGCCATCTTATGTTTTATATACAATATTCAGGGGTTTTTAACTGTAGATACTAGGAGGGATAAGAAAAGAACATCTACTGCATCTTACAAAAGTAGAAGTTATCACTGTACCTCTTTCAAATGATTTTATTATGTAGGACCCTTAAATGCTAGATGTAAATTCCAGCACATAATTCAGACCACCACACACAAACTTTTACTTTTTTTATTCTTAGCCTCTTTGAAGTTACCCTTTATTCTTAATATTGTTCGCCATGAAATTGATACTGAGTCTTGGAGAATTATCTGACTGCATCAAGTACACTTGCTTTATAGCCCTAAGTAGTTATTAGGTAAATTTAAGTTCATGGATATGCAACATCTTTAAGCGTATTATTTAAATATATTGGTTTAGCTGAAGCCCAGAAGAATTCAGAATGTGACAGAATAATTAGGAATTGTGCTGAATTTCTCTTCCCCATGGTAGGCTATGCCAAGAAGAGGGAATAAGAAAAAGTAGCTTTGGTAACAGAATCACATGATGTGCAGGTGCCATTGGGAGAATGCCCCGGAGGATGGACCCATGGTGATATATGACAATGTAGTGGAAAATTCCACTGCCAGGGCTCTACCCCATTGTCTTCCCTAAGCAGTTATAAACTGCTTGTGACAACTCCTGCTAAGGTGAGATAAGGCAGGAAGACAGTCCATAGGAACTCTGTACCTGGAACTAAGGTTGCTCGGGACCCTGCCCCCACTAAAGAATGACCTCATTGTAACTATGCCCCACTTCCTCACTCATTAACTGTGCCCCAAGCAAAATGTATAAAAGACTGATACATTCTTTATTCGGGGCTCAGAATTTGGGAGGTCAAATTCCCCTCTGAGCCCGCCGGCATATGTAAACCTGTTTTGCCATATTTCTGTGTGTGACTCGGTATGTTCCCAGTCAATTTTGCTGTAACAACAATGCTCACGAAGGTGAATGGATGGGAGAACAAAGGAATCGATGGCATCTGTCCTCTAGCATCAGCTATTGTGTATCCTCCAGCCTCCTTTTATGCTTCAGGCTTTGGTTTTCATCATCACTACCCCCTCCCCATGCTTTCCTTAATGAACTTTAATGTCTTTGTTTCCATTTATACTGAGTAGTCTGTACCTCAGCTATATGCCTCTTATCTTTCAAATGATTTATGCTTTGATATTATCAGATAAACTAAAGATTTTGGTCTCTTTATGTTGTATTCAAAGTGAAATGTGATAGTCGTCACTGCCTAGGACCCCAGGGAGTCAACTGAGATAAGCGAGGCATTATAAGGAATCATATCCATAAAATCAAATGAGTAGATTTTAAAATTAAATTGTTGAAGTATGTTTAACAGAAAAAGCTATACAAACAGTCCCTGACTTACGATGGTTCGACTTAAGACTTTTCAACTTTATGATGGTTCAAAAGCAATATGCATTGAGAAGGAATCATACTTTGAGTACCCAATGCAACCATTCTGTTTTTCAC
Organism: Propithecus coquereli; assembly: GCF_000956105.1. Classification (NCBI taxonomy): domain Eukaryota; kingdom Metazoa; phylum Chordata; class Mammalia; order Primates; family Indriidae; genus Propithecus; species Propithecus coquereli. The sequence continues at coordinate 36,946 of NW_012151397.1, read as the reverse complement.
TTTTGATATAGTATTTAATAAATTACATGACATATTCAATATTTTTTTTATAAAATAGGTTTTGCGTTAGGGGATTTTGCTCAACTACCGGAAAATATAGGCAAATATTTTAAGTACATTTAAAATAGGCTAGGGATGTTCAGTATGTGAGGTGTATTAAATACATTTTAAACTTAGGATGGGTTTACTGGGATGTAACCCCATTGTAAGTTGAGGAGTATCTGTGCAATATCGTATTGAGTGAAATTACAAAAAATAAAATAAAATAAAATAGTATGAGCTGAGCACAGTGGCTCACGCCTGTAATTCTAGCACTTTGGGAGGCAGAGGCAGGACGACCACCTGAGGCCAGGAGTTCAAGACCAGCCTGGGCAACACGGTGAGATGGCATCTCTACAAAAAATAAACAAAAAAATTTGAAATAGTGTTAACTCATTTTGGTTAAACATAAAAAGCAATGATAACCTCTAAAGGATAAAATTTATGGTAAATTTGAGTTCTTCATTTTGCTTATTTATAATTTCTAATTTTCATAAAATGATCATATATTAGACAATAGCAGTGCAGTTGCTGAATGATGAATACTTGAATTAAAGTAGTGGCAGAATAAGAATGAAAAAGAACAAATTAAAGACATATTTAGGAATAAAATCTGTAAGGCCTGTGACTGAGAGAATAAGAGTCATTCAGGATTAAAAGGGAGAAGTCAAGGAATACTAGGTTTCTCCTTTCAGAGACTGGGTAGATGCTATTCATAACAATCAGAAAAGAGAATACAATAGGAAGAATATACTTTATGTTCTCCATGGCATCTCATACAGAAAAAAATCTAAAATTTGGGAGGCAGCATTAAAATTTAAACAAACAGAAGAA
>NW_012151397.1:21465-35641 GCF_000956105.1 Propithecus coquereli | reverse complement strand
ATGATTCCAGCCATTTAGTCCATCCCTAAAGAACTGAGGGTACTTGGAATTTAACCATATTAATGCACTCTTTTTAATATTATTAACTGAAAAAAAAAATGGGTGCCCTTTACAGATTTTAAGATTAGGAAACAGAAAAAAGTCAGAAGGAGCCAAGTCAGGACTATAAGGTGGGTGCCTAATGATTTCCCACTGAAATTCTCACAAAATTGCCCTTGTTTGATGAGAGGAATGAGTAGGAACATTGTCCTGGTAGAGAAGGGCTCTCTAGGTAAGCGTTCCTGGGTGTTTTTCTAACACTTTGATTAACTTTCTAAAAACACAGATGTTATTATTCTTTGACCCTCCAGAAAGTCAGCAAGCAAAATTCCCTGAGCATCCCCCAAAATTGTTGCCATGGCCTTTGCTCTTGACCAGTCCACTTTTGTTTTGACTAGAACTTGGTAGCCATTGCTTTGTCTTTTAGATCATTCTGGTAAAGCCATGTTTTATCTCCTGTTACACTTCTTCAAAGAAATGCTTCAGGATCTTGATCCTACTTGTTTAAAATTTCCATTGAAAGCTCTGCTCTTGTCTGCTGCTAATCTAGACACAAGGGTTTTGACAACCATTGAGTGAAAAGTTGGCTCGACTTCAGTTTTCCAGTTAGAATTGTATATGCTGAACTATTTGAGATGTTTAAGGTGTTGGCTATTGTTTCTGCTGTTAATCATAGGTCCTCTTCAATTAGGGCATGGACAAGATGAATTTTTTTCCTTGAAAACTGATGTGGATGGTGTGCCAACTAAAGGTTTCATCTTCAACAACTTCTCATTTCTTCTTAATGTGAGTTATCCATTTGTAAGCTGCTGATTTCTTTGGGACATTTTCCCCATAAGCCTTTCGTAAAGCCCCAATGATTTCACCATTCTACACCCAAACTTTGTAAATTTGGTGTTTGTTCTTGCTTCAATTTTAGCAGAATTAATGTTGCTCTGATGGGGGCTGTTTTTAAATTGATGTCTTATCCTTCTTAGTGGCTTAAACTAGGTCCTATTCAGATGTTATAACTAGTTAGTACAAGTTTATTTTGGTGCAAAAAAATTCTGAAAACCATTTTTCATAATACACATTGTCCATGAACTTTTTGAAGATCCTTTGTACTTATACAAAATATATTATAGTTATAAAGTATACCACAGTTTCCAATATTGTCTGTCAGACATGTTGAATATTTATATAGTGACCAACTCAAATTATATGAATCTTACACTAGAATTTTATTTATGAACTAAATTATCAATCAGTGAAAGAAATAGGAATATACTTATAATAATTCTAAACTGTAAATTTAATATTAGGTCACTAATAAAAGATTAAATACTGATTAGAAACTAACATGAAAAATATAGAGGTTTATTTTTATAGGGAGTTGACTGTAGAAAGACTTATAAAATATTAAGAAATATTAAATCTGGAATTGATTATGGAATCTATTGTTTATAAATAGGTTGATATCAAGAGGTTAGGTTAGTAAAATTCAGGGAATATCTGGAGGTTAATCAGATCTACAGTGGCCTTTGTGACAATATAATAAGAAAAAAAAAGTAGAACTGGTATGATTTGTACTCTAATTATAAGTGCACCTAAAGGGCCAACTCAGACTATAACGCTAGGCTAGTTAAAGGGAAGCCATTTTGCTTTCACTACGCTTTTGGCTTGCTTTGTTTTAAAAGTTTAGAATTAACCTGCTGCTTGCTTAGCAAGCGGGCAGGTACAAGATTAGAAATGACCTTGAGGAAAAACAGATCAAGAGTCTGGAATAGGCCAACAGCAGTCTACTGATAACAAGATGTACCAGAGGACCTACTGTTTGCTAATAACCATCAAGCAAATCATAATGACTTGCATAAAGCTTGCTTTCTGCCACTAACCCCCTTTTACCCTGCCCTTTCCCTTTATAAGGTGCTAAGTAGAGGACACAGGATGGTCTTTGAGACAATAGTCTGCCATCTCCTCAGACCACCTTTCTTTTACCAACAACTTGCCTCTCATGTCTGGTTCTCAGGTGGCAGGAAGCCAAACCAGCATCTAGCAACATAATGTGTAAAAAGTGAGGTAATCCAAGAACATACTTGAAATTCAACCTAATGGAGCAGATTGTCCAAGTGTGTTCTCTCCCAATGTTGAATGAAAAAAAAAAACATGCAAATGAAGGAAAATATTTAGCATTTTTAGCAGATATGTTCTAGTTAGTTAGTTCTATCTTAGGAAAAAAGTCTGAGATATTGTTGAGGGGTGGTAGAAGAGGAGACTCAAACCAAAAATAAGGACATGAAAGGGAAAAATCTGACTTATATTTTCAAAGACTGCCTTATTTCTGTAAGCTTAAGAGAAGCTCTAAGTCATGTAATCTATTGCTTCTCCCAGTGAGTGCAGAAATATGTAATGAAGTGTATACGGACACTGTCTACTCTTACCTATTCTTTTCATAAGCTTAAGGCCTAGAAGGAAAACTCCAGAAATATCAGTATAAACAAGGTTGGAAATTTTCTCCCCTGGTAGCTGTTTAGGATGGCATCAGTTTCAATCAATTGAGGAAGACTATTAATGAATTGTTCTCCCTCTCTTCACTATTACCATAAAGACAGTAGCTGCTGCTCATAGTGGGGAGCAACACAGGAAGTCAACAAGTAGATTCTCAATAAATTCTTGTCAACTGCATTTCCTTTTGTCTCCATTCAGATTTGGAATTTTTGTACTTATGGAGAAATTAAGGCTAATTCATTCATTCATTATATTTATGAAAAAAATTATTAACAAATATGCATAGTGTTTATTGTGTTGTGTGGAACATTATACAAGAGTCTTAAGGAGAAACTGTAACCGGCCCCATAAACAGATTTCAATGACCCATCCATGTTTGTTATAATCCTCTCCCTTAACTAACTATTTGACTTTTTAAAATTGTTTCCCAGAAATGGTGGATTTTCTGCAAGACAAAGGAGTGAAGATTCTGAAGGTCCCTGGGTAGACTTTCTGATGCCAAGATTCACCATCCCCCAACAGCCTGTCCCCAATGCATATAGCCCCTTGTTAGTTACACCAAGACCTGCCCCAAGGAACAGGCCTCTCCTTTAAAAGCCCATGATCTCCATCAGCCAGAAAGATGGATTTGAGGCAGCTTCTCCAGTTCTCCCAACAAGATGTCTATCCCATTAAAAATTCCTTTCTTCCTTGGCAATCTGAAGTCGAAAATTGGAAAATTCCACTAAAGTGGAAAATTCCACTACCAGGTGCTCTCTTACAACCTTTCCCTGGGCCTCCTCCCCTGCAACTTCTCCACCCTCCCCCCACAGCTGCCGCCCTCATAAATCACCTGTAGCAGTTAGAGTATGTAGCAGTAGTGTAGCAGTTAGAGTATGTAGTGAAGTAACTTAGGACTCTGCCTCACTAATGTTAACCCTGTTGTAACCGTGCCCCTCCTCCTTAGAGTGTATAAAAGACTGCTATGCTCTTTGGTGCTCAGAATTTGGGGAGAGTAAATTCCCCTCGGGGCCTTGCTGGCTGACATAAAGCAAAAACCTGTTTTTGCTATATCTCCATGTATCTCTCGGTCTATTCCCGGTCATCTCTGCTGCAACAAATTCACGTCTCAGTAATTAGATCCTTGTGTGAGAAGCAACTGGACCTAGGCCAAAACCCCCGTTGTTTCAACAACAAAACTGCACAATAGGTAATGATAATTTAAAAATCTTTAGTTCTTCATAACTGTATATTGCTCATATTTAAAACCCAAGTTGAGCCAGATTACAGAGCCAGACTATGCGTGTGTGAGCACGTGCATGTGTGCACACACACATAATGAAAGGCAGAAATTGATAGTAGGAGAATGTACTTTGTTTTGTGTGGAACAGAAACTGTTTTAGATTACAAAAATGTGTTCTCTTTGATTCTAACTAATGCCGTTTGCTTCTGTAACCGCTCTTGCTTTTAGTTGTTAGTCAAATATAGCTAATCAGAATGAAAAACGGGGCAGGAATGACTCCATGACAGGCCGAACTTCCTAGAGTAGGCCTAAGTTTCAGTTTCCCCGAAACCGAAACGCGGACCAAAACTGGCGCCGGCGCGAAAGTTGAAAATCCCGAGGCTTGGAGCCAACCAATCAGGGGTCAAAACAATCAGCCACTTTCAAAGGAACCAATGGACTAAAGGGGGAGGGGGGATGGTGTGCCCAGCGTGTCGTGTGGAACCTGCGTGTCATGTGCCACCGGTGTGTCGTGTGCAAAAGGAAGTATAAAAGCTTCACTTTTACCCCAGGGCAGGGTCCTGGTTCATAGAGGAGGCCACTGCGTTGGTGCTCTGGGACTTGGACCCTAGCTCGAGTTAGCCAATAAACTCCTTTGCCATTTGCAGCCTCGATGACTCTGCCTCTCTGTTCCTGGGGCTGAGGGGAACCGGTTCTAACAATAACGAAGCATGCCTATTTCTCAAAACGTAAATTTGTTCAGTATTTTTGCAATGAGTATACCCTCAAAATTAGTTCAACTCAGTTTACAGATAGGAAATGTGTATTATGAGATACTGGATATTAAATTTGTACTATAATCTATCTACATCGGTGTTATGCTTTCAGGTATTTATTTAATAAATGTTGTTTGTGTCCCATTTGCAAAACATTAGGCAAAAAGAGGAGGTATAAAGAGGTAGTATAACAAAGCAATACAGAGCATAGATTTTCAGCATCGGGTTGCCTGGTTCATGGCTTGGCCCTACTACTGTGACCTAGGCTAGTTTACCTAAAATTTCTGGGCCTCAGTTTCCTTATCTATAAAACATAGACTGTCTTAAAAGGTTGCTGTGAAGAGTAACTGAGTTTTCTGCTCGCAACTAGAGCATGTCTTACAGAGTCCGTCAGATCCATTACTGAAATTAGTATTGTAGTGAAGGGAAAAGTTCCCCTTCACTTTTGGAAGGTTCATTGAAAAAGCAACTCACAATAAAGCAGATTAATAAGAGAAAAGTTGTCCAGAGATATTTTAATGTATATACACAGGAACCCTCAAAAGTGAAGATTCAACTCCCCAACAAGATTCAGAAGCTTATATCCCTTTCTGGTAAAATGGGTTATGGGAGGAGGGAAAAGAGGAATTCTATTCAAGGGCAATAAAGGATTACTAGGGAGGATGAATGGAAGGGGAACAAAGATTAACTGGTAAATAGTTCCCTTTGGAATTTAAAGGATTCTGAGAGACTAGACATTATCTAAGAGAGTCTGTTCAGGTGTGGTCACATTCCTGGTCTTACAGGGAGGAGAAGAAAAGAACAATTGCTCTCTTAGGTGAGTCTGGATATCAGACAGATAAAGAAACTTGAATGATTTGGGGAGAGTCAATGGTGGGGGCACGGGGAAGGTCAGAGAGACTTTAAGACTTCTTCAACCAGTCTAGCATTTCAAAATGCAATATTTTGGGGTAAAATATTTCTAATTTCCTTCAGTAGCTTGCAGTCTAATGGTGGACACAACACCAAGGTTATGAAGCACTGAGGTCAAGACTTGTGGGAAGTGCCCCAAAATACCAAGATTCCAAATAGAATGCAGTTTTAATGGTAATGTTCTACTTGCCTGTCCTTTTCAAAGGCATGAATAATGGTTGTTAAACAGGTGATGTATCTCTTTTGTCTTATCACCACCCCTGCTGGGCAGAGATAAACTCAGAACTACACATTTACTTACTGTGTTTAAACTAAACATCATTCCAAGCTGCTGCTTTTTTAATTTGTTGTGTACCTTTTCTTATGTGTAAAACCCACTGATATAGTCTATTTTAAATATTCTCTAATATGCAAACAATGGTAAATGTATAATTATAATAGATATTTTATAAATATTTGGGGGAACAAAACATAGTTTAACTGTTCACTTTATACTCAAACATGGAAGAGTAATGTTTGATTTCTTACCTCTCTCTCTCTATATATTATATATATATATATCATTCTTGGAAAATATAATTTCTCCAACAATCAACAAAATACAAACTTTTTCCCCCCATACCCCATTTTTAATTTTATAGCACATGAAACAAAGATGAAAACCACAAAACATGGCTGAAGAAGTGGAAAATCACTTTTAAATTATAGCTTTTGGGAAATCTAGCTTATAATGACATTAGAACCTTTTTCTTAGAGCTTCTTTCTATTTCATTCAAAATAAATAATGTTAATTTAAAAACGATTTCAGAAAATAAAAGCACATGTAAATACTGAATATGAATAAATGCGTTTGCTCATTTTAAGAATATAGCTGTTCCCTTAAAATAAAATTTCCTTAGGAATCACTAAATTTGTTAGGTAGATAGCGAGGGATTCCAGGTCTCCTAGGGACAAAAGTGGGTGCTGTTGCCTTGGTGCAACTGCCCCACCAGAGAAGAACAAGGGTGGGCCCCAGGCCCCCATCTTGGTCCAGTCCCACCCTAATCCTCTCCCAAGAGACTGCCATACCTGGGGGAAGAGGGAATACCCTACAAATCAGTCAATCATAACTTAGCATGCCAGCTGCAAAAGAATGCAGAGGACTCTAGCCCACAGGCCAAGCAACATAGGTACCATAAATTCTGGAAATTGACCTAGAACAACCCGCATGCATAGTTAAGACTCAGGTCATCCAGCTCCCAACTGTCCAATCAAAGTGTTCATGGTGACATCTGAGCCACCATGGAGGTCCCAATCCAGGCACTATAAAACAAGATGTAGACCATAACCAAGCTCTTTTTGTACCCTTCCTTTTTCTCTCCCTTTGCTGCGACAATAGGTCCAGTTATCTGTGGTGTACGTATCACACTCTGTGAACCTATATCTTTCTCTTGCTCTACAATCCTATCTTTCTCTCCTCCATAAACCTCATTTTCGTGCTTGCCTTACTTTGGTGTGTCTGGTCATTCTTCAGCCATGAGTGCATCAAGAACTGACATTTCAGACTGAAACCTGACAAATTGATTTAGATGGACATGGCTGTGTTGCAAAATAATTATGTCTATTAAAAAATTCAACAAAATTTCTAAAAAGTATAGCAATATGGTCTATTCAGATGAAAACTGGTAAAACCAAGCAAACTGCTGCCTAGGCAAAGGTAGATTAGTGCTCCAATTTTGCTTACCAAGACCATTTTGACAGTTCAAAAAAAAAGCTCAGTAGTTTCTCAGTTTTTAATTTTGGTCATCTCAGAATCACAAGTTTCTCAGAAGTCAGAGAACTTTTGGAATTACTATTATGTTTTCTAGATATGCCAGTACTAATCTTTAGGAACCACAGCTTCTATTAATATAATTTTCATACCAGAAGAAAAAAAACCACAATGGAAACAACGCACTCACCACCTCCACTAATCATATCAGGTTTCACCTTCATCATTTTGCAAAATTGTCTTCGGCAGTTTTCTATCCATTCAGTTTGTTTATCGGACATTTTGAAGCATAATAAAAGCTTGTCAAGATCATTATCTAATAAGAAAGATAACATGTTATATTACTGTTATAGACATGCTATATATACTGAATAGTAGTATTAATGTTATGTATACAAACAGTTGTAAATTCCAGAAAAAATATAGACTATATTATGGCTTTCAAACAAAAACATATTTTTCTGTAATTACATCTGATACCATCAACTGTTATTTGCCACATTTATTTAAAGCTCATAAAAATGGATTATTAATTTATAAAAAGCTTATAAAATGGATTGTTGATTTGTAACCATAATTCTGAAAGTCTTTTCTTATATTATCATGGCTCCTTACTGAATATCTGGTGTAATAGACAATATGAACTTTAAGATTTCAATAAATAGACTGACATGAATACTACACTCATTCTTCATGTACATTCAGGTATAATTTCATTCATTTAAGGTGTAAGTGTATAAAATCTTCAGCCAATCATTTAGTTCCTCTTCTTAAAAAATTATTAATATGATGAAGGGATTAAAATATGCTATTCTGATATATTGATATTTGAAAAACAGCAGGTACAAGAAGATCACTTTGACCTTCATGCTGTTTCTTAATGGCAGAAGATGAAATTCCCATATGACAACATTCTCCCTGTACCAGAAAAAAAGGCAAAATCCTTATCTTCAAGGATGAGAAGTTCAGACTAGAGAATACTTTACAGATCCCGTTAGAATAGCTCTTACCTTTTAAGTCTCCCTACATAATTTAGGCACATTTTCACAGCTTACTATTTCTTACTCTGTTCAGTATATAAATAACTGCTTCTTAAAGTCTTCATTTTCTTATGAGGACTTTCATACAAAATAAAATTTGTATTAGACTTTCTCCTATCAATCTATGTTACATCAATTTAATTCCTAGATCCTTCCAGGACCCTAAGAAGACAGATGTGGAGTTTTTCTGCCCATACACTGAAAATAACAAATGGGGCTAAAAGAGTATCTATGGCTAAAATATAACTTTTATTCTAAGTAATGTCATAAATACATAGCAGTTACCATTTAATTATATAGTTTTAAAGCTACTTACATGAGATTTTTTTATTTAATAAAAATCAGTGAATAATATATTGAAGAGTTAGGTGTTAAAAAGGGATATATGCATATGTATACATATAGATACAAATTACATAAATATTCAAAGGAGAAAAGAAACACATTCTCTTATATTCTAAAAGACTACAGTGGGGGGTAGAATCAGTAGTTATATGAAGTCACATCTTTTTCTTTACCACTTTTCTTGAAATAGATTTTTGGAACAAAAGAGAATTATAGGGTGAGAGGTTTGATTGTTTCTACCCTAAAATGTGGTCTGAGAACATTAACAACATTACAAAATTATCCTCCTAAGCTTTACTTTAGGCTAGTGAATCCCACCAGGGAGATACCAGTGGTCAATCTGATACCAGAGAAGGTTTCAACCAGCAATTTCTTACCCTTTCCTTACAATGTATAAAATTATAATAAAGAAATCAAGTCCTTATTCTTATAAGTTTTACAAATCAAATAGTTTTTCTAGAATACTACAACTATTTTAACTTTTCCATCTAATTTTTTAAAAATTCCTTTTAACAAGTACATATGGAATTCTTCCTATATGGTTATAATAGTCAAGACAATGTTGCTGCCCTCATGAAATTTACATGTTATATAAAGCATATGTATGTTATGTGTATATATACATATACAGATTATAATTATATTGTGATCAAGGTATATCATTCCTGTGTTCTAAATTTCAGTTTCATTTACCTTTAAAAAAGCTGCTTTTGCCACATGGTCCTCACAGTTATCACATATAAAGTTATGTTAAATATACAGTCATAATTTATGTAAATATTTCTCTATTTGACATTTAGGTCACAAAAGTGTCCTTATATCAAAGTTATACATATATTCTCTCATAGAAACACATGAATATACAGATACATACACCAAACATATGTACACTTACAAAAATATATAACCAAAAAATTGTTCTGTTAAAAGAATATGTAATTCTGATATCAGTGCTAATCTAATATATTCTCTTTGACTATCAAGACCACAATGATACAGAAATATTTCATTATTAAATAGCCTTAATCAGAAGCAATAACTGGAGAAAGAGTATCAAACATTTAATCAAAGGAGAAAATAGTACTTTTTAATAAAAACACTTTAAACTTAAGAAGTATCAACAAAGCTGGTAATTTTATTGAAAATTATGTTATTGCTAATAAAATAGTTGCAATATCAAATGTATCTTGATATGAATTAGGTAAAGACTTAATTCAACATCTTTGATACTGAAATTTTTATTGTTTCCATTTAGAGTATCTAAATTACTTATTCCCCAAGAATGAAATGCCTAGAGCCCAAAAGAATAACTAGTGGCACATGATTTCAAAGACAAATGTAGTTTTTTAATCTTTGTTTCCTCTCCCATTTTCTTTATCTCTTGTATCCATGTGTAACCCTTTTACCTCCTTCAAACAGAGGATGTCCACACAGCTGTTTCATAGTCTGTTATTTGTAAATCTGTTATCTTTTTCCTCTTCCTTCCTCCTATTTTGTCTCTCTCCTTTCACATTTGCTATCCTATCTTGCTTTCTCATCATCTTATTCTAAGGAACAAGCACAAGGCATTGTAATTGTAAATAGCACTGAAGCAATAGACATGGTATGCTCCTGAATTTATCCCTTGGCAGAGGGGTTAAAGGGCCCAGGTTTAGATACAAGGAAATTAGATTTGAGGCAATAAAGAAATGCTGAGCTGGAAACAGGATGAACAAAAGACTCCTGAAGAGACAGCTTTTTACCCTGTATTATACTTGTGTGGTTATTGTTTCTCCAGACATCATTGAGAGTGTATGCTTTTTAATTTGCATTCCTCACGGTTAAAGATATTTAGTGATTTGATATAATGTTAACTGAAAAACAAGTAATCTGTGATATCACTGGGTTTGAGGGGAACAATAAATAATTCCTTTATTTCCTCCAAATTTAGGACCAACTGAGAAGCTGATTGGTATAGATAAACAGAGTTCAAATACTAGCATTAGGACTGAAACAGCTAAATTAAGCACCACTGCTCAGATATGCTGCCACATGGCTTTCCAAATGTCTTCTCTGAACTGAATACTGTAAATCTATTTAGTCACAAAGACAAAGCCCTCTCCTGACTGCTCTAGTTAGAAAAGGTGCAAAAATAACCTAAAGATGGGCTAATTTAAAAGCACAGCCTACAAAAGTAGGCTAATCCAAGACTTTCCATTCCTTCTCCCAAATTCATCCATCAATGATTCTTCCTAACTTTGTGCAGAATAAGTGAGGAAATCCAGAGAGAGGCCAATGGTGTTACTCCACAAAGGTCATCTGATGTTTAGACATGAGGCAAGGGGAAATGGAAGTTCCCCCATAATAGATATCATAGGTATGTAACAACTCTAAATTAGTGATATTGAGAATAAATATGAATGATATATAGAATTCCATGTTTCCCAACATTTCTACATGGTGAATTTCTACTCTTATAATCAGGAAAAAAAAATTCAAAAACAGAGTTTTGTTTCTGGTCATGATGATGGAACTGGGAATAAAGACTTCCCCTCCTGCTGTTAACAACTAGAAAACTGAATAAAATACATCAAACAACTGTTTTCAGACATTAACTGATAAGGCAGTGCAGTACCATGATGGCTGAGAAAAGGGAAACCAAGGAATAAGCTTTATGATTGCCCATTTTCTTTTTGGAGGCACTTTCAAGTTCACCACGTAGGAAGGAGGATGCCAAGGGGATACCTCTTGCTGAGGTAAGGAGACAGATATCAAATTATAGAGAGACTGAAGAGGCTAAAATTTGTGGATTAGAATAGTGGAGAGAAAGAACAGAGAAAGAACTCCAGAAATCTGCCTAAGTATTTGTCAAATTGCTTGCTGAATTTTCAGCTGTATAGGGTAAGGGTGAAACTCCACAAGACTGGGCAAAGAACAGCTGGGAGCTATAAAACAAACAATTCCCAGAGTAGATACAGAGTTAGGAGATGTCTAAGTTCCAAACAGAGTAGGGAATGCTATTAGCAGTTAAATTCCATAGAGGTGACATAAAGGTTGTGCCTTTGTAATAAGATTAAATTAGTTGTAGAGACAATTCTACACCCACCCTAACACAAAAATGAAAGCCTTGAAAGATCAAGCTGATCCATAAGTAACTTGACTGCTTGCCAAAAAAAATTTCCACTACTCTTTAAAGAAAGACAACAAAATCTATCACTCAATGTAAACTTAATCCAATATCCAATAAAAATCCACAAATATGAAAAAAAGAAAAATGTGACTCATAACTGCAGATAAGTCAGTTAACAAAGACAGATTCACAAAAGACTGAGATAAAATTATCAAAGACTTAAAATCAGTGCACAGTGTTAGAGCTTAGAGCTGAGGCAACTGAACTCACAAATGTAGGTAGTATACTACATGAGGGGCAAGTTTTCACTAACACCACAAGGGTCTCTGGCCCAATTAGTGGAGTCTGATAATAATCTTTGACACATATAATGTTAATTTAAAAAAAAAAAGAAAGAAAGAAAAGACTTAAAAGCACTTCTTAGGGATTTAAAGAAAACACAACCAAAACACAGATGTTTAAACAAATTGTAGTTTACCAATACTGACATCCCACTCAGTAAAAAGAAACAAGTAAATGATACATGTAACAATCTGGTTCACTCTCAAACTGTTATGATGAGTAATAAAATAGGTACACAGAATGTTTCCTATAGAATTCTATTTGTATGAAATTCTAAACAGGAAAAACTAATGTTAACAGCAGTGGTTCTCAAGTAGACACAGTTTTACTCCCCAACCAACATTTGGCAATGTCTATAGATGATTCTGACCATCACAACTGAGAAAGTGGAGGCAGAGTTTTAACGGTATCTAGCGGGCTGGGGCCAGAGATGCTGTTAAAAATCCTACAATGCACAGGACAACATCGCCCACTGCAACAAACATTTATCCACAAGATTAACAGTGCTGAGGATGAGAAATCCTGATTTACAGTAATGGAAAAAAAATCAGTGACTGCCTGCAGCTGGGTGGAAAGAAGTTGACGACAAGAGAGAATGGGAATTATTGTGGGGTCATGAGAAAATGTTCTATATTTTGATTATGGTGATGGCTATGTATATATAGATATTTGTAAAAATTCAAACATTTCTTAAAATGAATACATTCTATTGTACATAAAAAAATTAATGTGTATTATTGAAAGTTATTTAAGTGACTAAAATTAAGCATACTAGTATGTTACTAAAATATTACATAATTTTTCTCAAAAGATCATATAAAACAAAGATTATACTGATTATGTAAGATTATTATGATGTAGAAAGAAAGGCTATATAGAAAGAAATTTTACTTCGAGGAAAACATAAGCTCAATATAAATACAAAAGAAAATCTGCTATTTACACAAAAACTTTTAAAAAATTCCTTCTTAGGATGTTAGTAATTTTGAGTGCTTACTTTATAATCAATATCATAACAGATGCTGCAAAAGGAACAAAACAAAAGGAAGATATCATAAACTAGCCAGAGATTCCTAGGCTTAATTTAGTCAAGCTTCTATTATCCTGAAGCTTATTTGTGGAATATTTTATTACCATTTGTGTTTCTTCTTATCGTCTCTTCCTCCATTTCGGTTAACAAAGTCATCATTTCACTTTACTCTTATTATAACAAGAGAAGACCCTGGAGTGGTCTCCAAGAAGCAATTGTGCAGAGAACCAATATAGAGAATTTAGTCATCTTTCTGCTTCTAAATTTGTAAATATCTAAATTCTTACAAGTCTTTATTTTGTTTGAACAACTATGGATTCTTAAAATATGACATTTACATTTTATATAGATTATTCCTTACTTTGGATTTATCATACCACTTTTGATTTTAATATTTGATAACTAAACATTTACTATAGGAGAAATTAGTGGAGTTAAAAAAAAATGAGGAATTAGTTATCCCTCGTCATTCTACTGCACCTAAATTAGCACATGATCTATTCTCTCTGGTTGCTATAAATAATATTTCAAATATAAAAGTAAAAATACATAAAAAACAAGTTTTACAATTCAAAAGAAAGTATTATTATTTTTAAACTGGGTATCTCAACAGTTGCAGCTCAAGAGAGAAACCATAATCTCGGTCATACTACCAGTCAGTTAACAGGTTGATGTCAAATAAAAGTCAATTACCTTTATCTGCAGAAAATAAATCTTGATTCCGAGGTTAGAAACAATAAGGAAAGAAAAAATAATGAGAATATGTCCTAGATAAGTATTTGATAAAAGGGAGAATTCATCACCAAAAATATTTATAGATTGACTATATGTGTAAGACAGAACACAAAAGGCTTTTAAAATCAGAACAAACAACAATATCCATCATCATGTTGTATTATGTTTTATATAGTACCATATTATTTTTCAGGAAACTTTTATAGTTATGCCTAGGGTATTCTATTTTTAGTAGATTGGGGGAGAGGTGGTAATTCTAAATTTCACATAATTTATCAGACTGATAATGAAGGCAATCCTGTCTAGTCATTTGTTAATTAGGCAGTTTTCATTATCTTATTAAAATGTAATTGCAATTACATTCCATCTCTATCTCCTTTTTCCTCTCTTAAAAAGTTTCCTTGTAGTCC
>NW_012151397.1:19302-20265 GCF_000956105.1 Propithecus coquereli | reverse complement strand
AGAAAAACTACTTCATGTTGGGCAAAAAATAAAATAAAAAAGACACTATAGAGGGATGTGTTTATATTTTACATATTATGAACTTTCAAATGATCTCTTCTCTCATATAAGAATATCATCTAAAATATCTGACTAAAAATACCTGAACAATTTGACTATAAAGATTTTAATGTTATTTGGTATAGTCCATTAAAAGGAATGATTATCACCATGGAACGTACTCTTTTATATAGTATTTGAAAGAGAATGTTTTTCCAGGCAGAAAATCAACTCCCTATCAGATAAGTAGAAATCTGATAGAGAAAGCAGTAAACTAAGATACCGAAGCTATAAAAGGCAAAATTTGAAGTAATCACAGAATAAAAGGCTGTGTGTTTTTTGGTTATTTTTTTCAATTGTGAAAAAATGTGATGTAATGCTAAGAATGTACACCTTTTATATGTCATAAAATACAAAGTACCACTTTGTAAATGATAAAATAACTGTAATAAAGGTGTCTACTTCATGAATAATATACAACGGAAGTCTAGCTCAAGAAGCTTTCTAACTGGAAAGCTATGCATGCTCTAGAAAATGAGTCAGATAAGAGGTTATTCTGGGCATGAGTAAGAATTCCTAAATTTACACTTTAAATTAGCCTGGAAAAAATTTATAATGTCCAGTGACAAAGTGGAAGAGAGATTCTGATGATGGGAAAAATAAAAGAAGAAATCCAATAGTGATTCATCCATCCATTCAATAAATATTTATTGCCCACTACCTAAGGCAAACAGCATCTTTGCCTGATAGAGGTTACATTTTAGGGCAGCAGACAAGAAACAAATACATAAGCTCACTATCAGGTATACACTGTTAGAGAAATAAACAAGGGTCCAAGGAGAGAGATAAGCAAGGGAAGAAATTTATCATAGATAAGATATGAAATAAGATCTTATCATAGATAAGATATGGAGATAGTGTCTC
>NW_012151397.1:18270-18851 GCF_000956105.1 Propithecus coquereli | reverse complement strand
CTCTAGCCCGGGCAACACAGTGAGACTCTGTCTCAAAAAAAAAAAAAAAAAGTTTCCTTGTACATTTTATGTAGGTAATATTCCAATTTTGAATCTTTAGTATTAGAATTGCACAATGGATTGTCATTCATTTGTAAATGAAAAAGAAATAAAGGTAACTCATCAGGGTTATCAACACAGACTTAATTTTTTAAAAAACAGAGAGTATCAGCAAGAGGTAGCACCAGTGAATAAGCAGTTATGTCCAGAAAGGACATGAAAATTAATTAAATTAGTATAGACTAATGAAAACTGTCCTTTTAAATTAAGGATATTGTTCTAGTGACAAAATAGCAGGTATGTGTAGTTGATCACAACTGGGACAATGAGGTGTTCATGAACTAGGATAAAATATGTTGACGTTCTAAGACTATAACTATATATAACCCATGAACTCTGTTACTTATTCACTAAACATTGCATAACTCCAGAGACACAGAATACAGAATTCTCATTCTCTGGCCCCATCTGTAATTTGCAAATGTTATCTAATATTAACATTTGTTCCATTATTGACAAAAATACAGTGCAATGATTATTTA
>NW_012151397.1:12788-16715 GCF_000956105.1 Propithecus coquereli | reverse complement strand
GATACTAGTTCATATCCATTAGGATGGCTAGATCAAAAAGTCAGATCATAAGTGTTAACAATGATAGAGAGAAACCAGAACCTTTACACACTGCCAGTGGAAATATAAAATGGTGCAGCTGCTTTAGCAAACTGTTTGTGACAGTTTCTCAAATGATTAAAGAGAGTTCCATATAATCCAACAATTCCACCCCTAGTTATATAATGAAGAGAAATGAAAACATATGTTCACACAGACACTTACGCATGAGTGTTTATAGCAGCATTATTCATAATAGACAAAAGGTGGAAAGAATCCAAATACCTAATTAGCAGACAAATGTTTAAACAGATTGTGGCATATCCATACAATGGATTATTCTTCAACCATAAAAAGGAATGAAGTAGCGATATATGCTACAATATTGATGAACCTTGAAAACATCATGCTAAGTGAAAGAAGCCAGTCACAAAATACCATATGCTATATGATTCCATTCATATCAAAGTCCAGAAAGTAGATTAGCGGTTATTTAGGAATGGGTGAAGAGAAGAAGAAGAGAAGGTACTAGATTTCTTGTTCAGAGGATGAAAATGAACTAAAATTATCCGTGGTGATGGCTGCGCTTACCAGTGAATATACTAAAAACCACTGAATTGTACAATTTAAATGGGTGAACTGTGTAGTATGTTAAATTATATCTCAATAATGCTATTACAGAAAAATGAAAAAAGACTCATATGGTTGATGTATTAAATAGAATATGTAGGATAATTACCACAGAAAGAGAAAAAACATGAAACGAAGGCAGATGACAGGTTAAGGTCAGAAAAATAAAAGAGAACGGAAAAATAACTCATTTGTTTATATAGGTGGCTCACATTAGCTGTCACTCTCTACTTCTTGGAAAGCACAGAGAGGTGAACTTTCAGGAAAGGCCACTGGAGGGATATACTGGTAAAAAGTGACAACTGAGGCCTTCCCGGGGGCATTTATAAAGTTCACTTACATCTGGAGTTACAACTATGTTTGAGGCTTTCAAGAAGTAGCCCATTTGAATTTCTAAGATCAGAGAAAGGTGATCAGTGCTAAGTGGCCTGGCTGCCAGTGACCCTGTGAGTCCATGCTATACTTTAGCCACTCTGTTGGCCTTGTTGGTAGTATTAGAAACATATAAGAAATGACCAAAAAAAAAAAAAATTACTCTCCTCCTTAAAGATACCAGCCCCAACTGAGTAAATACATATCAAAATTGTTTCTTGATAAAGATAGGAATTCTATAGTAGTAAAGCATACAGAGTATAGATGTAATTGAGATTGCTGATTATATACCAGCCTGAACAAACATTATAAAATTATTTTTAAAGTAATAAACTGAATATAGGATGCTAGATAAGGAAGTAAAAAGAACAAATTTCTCATCTGACTGAGATATGTCTCTCTGATGTTTTCGATAACTAAAGTATGCTATCCAATTCCTCATGCCATTTGTAATTTTCAAAATGGAAGTTCTGGATTCCCCAACCTCCTCCGAGAAAGATGTCCTCATCCTGAACACTAAAATGGAACACAGTAGAGCGGACTAGTCAATGAGGTTACGATAATAACTCCTGGGAGATCGAATTTTAGATCAGAAAAAACAAAACAGATTGCTATCTTACTACTTTCCTGTTCCATACAGGGAAGAACATTATGAGTCAATCTCTAGCGGCTCACCTTAACGTCTCCTGACATGCTAACTAGCACTTGCTTTTGACTGTTGTACAACTCTTTTTCCCCTACTTTCATTGCCTCTTTTTTTATCTTAGATGTAACAATACAAGTTACTAACCTAGTATATTTTACCCTACTTACCTAAACTCTCAGGTAACAGAGAAATAATATTGTAAGTAGAAACTATTTCTACTGCATAGAGGACTTTTTGTGTGCGATGATCTATACACATGCTCATATACACACACATGTACTGTATACATATATATACATATATGTGCATATATACATGCATGAAATATAAATTAATAGCTTTTAAAGGGCAACATATCTTAATATGGTGACCCTAAAAATGTTCACGAAGAAAAATAACTGAAGCAGATAATGTTTCAAGATTCTTATTTATAGATAAAGATGAATCACTTAACAGCTTCTATGGATGCCAATGAGCTAACAAGAGGCAATTTAACAGATGAGGAGATGTTAACTGTAGCAAGCAGGATAAATCTGGAAGCTGAGAGACAAATGAGGAGGATGTCACCATGTGCACAAACTGAAGTGATATTTTTTCTACAACAATGAAATGATATATCAAAATTTTACAGTGCAAATGATGACCAAAACAACACCTATCAGAATAAGTGAATCATTACCTCTGAATCAAAAAAGCAGAATAGAAAGTACCTGACTCTTGCTGTTGAAATAACTTTTGTGTCTGAAAGTATTACTAACTTAAGCATAATATTTTTAGAAGTACACAGTTAATTTTTAGTTTATTTAACTATTTAACCAGACGCATTACCTTTGATTTAGCCTTATATCTGTTAGAAACACATTTTTTTTTGTTTTTTTTTTGTTTTTATTGAGTTAACTGAAGCACCATCCTGGGACTCTCTTAGGTACAAGGGAAAGGTGCACATGCTTCTGACTTTCTCTCTCATTTTCTGCTAAGAGTGTAAGCTCAGTGACACGGGTTAGCAATATCAAAATGAGATACAGTCATTATGAACTGACTAAATCTTTATAAAATCTGTTCTTGAAGCACCTCTCCTAGGCTATCCACTGCTGCCTAGAGATCATTCTCTACTCCTTAACAAGAACAGTAGTAATAACAGTATCACTCTTATTAAGAGGAAGTCTCAGGTACCACACTTTTAAATTGGGAATGATGTCTTATTTAAACACTTGTGTTTGAGGGACAAACAGAAAATCAGTAAGAGTTCCTGTCCAGTATTGTGGGAAAATAAGAAATTGAATAAGACTTAAAATTGTACTACACTACCCAAAACAGAGCATGTGCCAGGAAGGATGTCACAAATGTGTTGGGCCTTGTAGACTGTAGGGAAACCACTGAAGGATTTCAGTTAGAGGAGTGATATGATCCAACCCATGTTTCAACATCATCACACTAGCTGTTGTGTTGAGAACAGACTAAACAGTTGGCGGGATACTGCAATAGTAATAATTGAGAAAAAGTGGTTATATTTTAGAAATAAAGAGTCAAGGGGATTTGCTGACAGATTAAATGTGGGGTATAAAGGAAGAGAGGAATGTTGCCTTGAGATTTATTGCCTGAAGAACTAGAAGCACAAAGATGCCATTTCTAAATGAGGAAAAATGCCAAAGGAATAGATTTTGAAGGAGTATCAAAAGTATATCTGAGATATGTTAAGTTTGATATACTTATTTAAACATCCTAGCAGAGATTTCAAGTAAGCACTTAGGTATATGAGACAAGAGTTAGAGAGTTATAGAGATAGGAGTTAGAGATATTAATCTGAGAGCCATCAGCGTACAGAATAGCATTTCAGTCATGAGACTAGATGAGATCCTCACAACAATGAGGAAAAAAGAAGACAATTGAGAACTGGTCCCTGGGCCAATCCAAGTTTAAAGGCTAAAGAGATATGAAAGATCCAACAAAGAAGACAAAGAAGAATTCAACAGAAATGCAGGAGGAAAATCAAATAGCTATATTTTCTGGAAACCAACTAAAGAAATTGTTTAAAAAGTGAGGACAGGTTCAACTATGTCAAGTGATGCTGCTAGGTCTAGTAGATGAGAACTGAGATCTGAACAGTGGATTTAATGCCAGCAGAGTGTTAGAATAAAAGCCTGCTTAGCTTGCAAGCAGGTTCAAGAGAGAACAGAGAGTAACTTGAAGACCCAGTATATACAACTCCTTCAAGGAATTCTACAATAAAAGGAAGGACAGAAATGGGATTCCAGTGAGGG
>NW_012151397.1:10901-11315 GCF_000956105.1 Propithecus coquereli | reverse complement strand
AGATGCATATTTAGGAGTAGTAGAACAGACAAGTGTGGAGGCTGTAGCTGGAGGGAGAACATATAAAGTTTAAAGCCTTGAAAGTAAAACAAAGCTGGGTAGCAAGATTCAAAGGCCAGGCTATTTGAAAATAGATATGAAGGACGGATGAATTCTATTAGGCAATGTTGTGGACACCAAAGGTCACCTGTATTAGGCTTCTCCAGAGAAGTAGAACCAATAGTATGTATGGCGATAAATAAAAATAAATTGAGAGAGAGAGAGAGAGATAGGATATTTATTATAAGGAAGTGGATCATGTGATTATAGAAGCTGGCAAGTCCAAAATCTATAGTATAGGCAGGAAGGCTGGGGATCCAAATTAAAAAAAAGAAGAAAGGAAAGAAAGAAAGAAAAGAAAGGAAAGAAAGGAAA
>NW_012151397.1:10553-10851 GCF_000956105.1 Propithecus coquereli | reverse complement strand
ACACAGCAGTTACTCAAACATATTACTTTGTTGAATAAATAAAATTCTATATACCTAGAATTAATCCAATAAATCAAAAACCATTACTTCTTTTTTCTAACCAAACAACTGTTGCTATCAGATTTGTCACACTTTAGCCACAAGAAAAATTTGGCCTCATACAAATACAGCCATGCATCATTTAACAATGGGGATACATCCTGAGAAATGTATCATTAGATGATTTTGTCATTATGTGAACATCATAGGGTGTACTTACACAAACCTAGATGGTATAGGCTATCCACACCTAGCCTAT
>NW_012151397.1:9223-10503 GCF_000956105.1 Propithecus coquereli | reverse complement strand
ATTGAGAGAGAGAGAGAGAGGACATTTATTATAAGGAAGTGGATCATGTGATTATAGAAGCTGGCAAGTCCAAAATCTACAGTATAGGCAGGAAGGCTGGGGATCCAAATTAAAAAAAAGAAAGAAAGAAAGAAAGAAAAGAAAAAGGGAGAACTGTTAGAAACAATATCTTTGAGAAGAAACAGCATGGTATATAGTACACAAATGGAAAAACTGGCCTTTGCAAGTAGCAATGGCAGTTCATTCACAGTATAACAGAGGTAAAGGTCTGAAAAAGGGCAATGAAATGTTTCACAAGTTGTCTCTTTAAAAACCCCCCATCTTTTTTGGGAATTAAAACCTGCATTCCTTTCCCAAGGCCAGTAATCAAAGAGGCAGAAAAATGTTGTTTGCTGTTTGTTCTCTAGTATCTTAAATCACAGGAGATGGCTCAACAGAATTGTCCAAGGGTCACAAGATGTCATCACAGGAGATAACATTGACCCAAACCACAAACCATAGTTAAACAACAGTAGCCTGAAGCCACAACATGTGACACTGGTCAAGTAGACCCAAGCCCAACTGCTAAAAACCCCTCTTTTAAAAAGCCCTATTTTTCTGCTTAAAGGCAGGATGGTGGTCTTTGAGATGCTAGTCAACTGCTCTTCTCATTTGCTGGCAAATTGATAAACTTCCCTTTCCCTTTCCTCAAACCTTTTGTCCTTGTTCTTCATTCTCATTGATTTGGTCTTGGGGACAAGTACTGAACTTTATTTAGGTAGCAACAGCAATAAAAAACCTAAAGTGGCACCGATACCGTTAAGTCAGATAATATGCATCAGGAGCACAGACTATTTTTATATAACAGTAAAATAGGAAACAATAGCTATTGATATATAAAGGAAAGATGGGGAAGGAGAAGAGGGTTTGAGGAGAGAGAAGTTTTGAAAATAGTTATCTAGGAGACTAGGAAAGTAAATAGATCTGGGGACACAATGTATGACTGCCTGGCAGCATTACCTGCCCACCAGAGATCAGAAATCTGTAGTTATCTTCTGGGCTAGACAGAGAAGGTATTATTATTATCATTTCTAAATAATTTATAGGGTAGAGCAGGACATAAAAGTCTACCCTCTGAGCACTGATTCCTAGGAACTGATGATATATTTTCTTCTTAAGGTAGTGTTCATTTAATCTTATTTTTTCATTTCTGTCTGCCTGGTTCAATTTACCAAATTATTTTGAAGAAACAAATTATCAAAGGTGGTAATCACATAATCAAACTGATAATGAATCTGTTA
>NW_012151397.1:7309-7566 GCF_000956105.1 Propithecus coquereli | reverse complement strand
TACACTTTACTATTCCAACACATAATAATAAAAACAAAATATAACACAAACAACATTAAATAAGCACTGAAGACAGACATATGGTAAGTTGTCCTAGTGACTAGAACTGATGATGATGGCTTTACTACTTTTTTTCATGAAAGGAAAATTGTAATCATCAAAAGAAATCTGTATTTTTTCCCGCAAACTTTTTCTTATGCTGTCAATCATTTCTATATTTCCTAGAGTGACAGTCAAAGCAAGAATGTTCTTAATAA
>NW_012151397.1:6551-7259 GCF_000956105.1 Propithecus coquereli | reverse complement strand
AGTCATGCAAGAGGGAAACACAAAGGGAAAATTTTTAAAGTGCATTAAAGGAATGTGGAATGAATCCTATACGTATTATTTCTTTCCAATGCAAGTTTGATGGTATTATAAAGGAGAACACGTTGATATAAAAATTAACTTTTCAAATTAATGAACAGTTTGATCATGTATCTTTGTCTTCCATCTTAGAATTCTTCAGCCTAAAAACTGTTTGAATTTTCATTGTTCTTAAGGATAAAGTCTAAACACCTGAGTTTGAGCTCCACTGGTCTTATGGCTGGACTTGGCTTACATGTTTAGTTTTACCTCCTGTCATTCCTGCTTTCACATTCAAATCTCAGACATCCTTCAACTACTCACAGTTCTCTAAATAAGATGTGCTTCTTCCAGCTCCTCTGCTGTTTCCTCTTCTATTACCCAGAAAATACATATTTAAACTTCATGCCTCCTTTTACACATAATTTTACTGTCCTGTTTATGTACTATCCTAACAAGGTATACATTTGTCTATTTTGCTATCACAGTGTACCACTATACAATTATATAATTACTTGAGTATGTTCTCTAAACAATCATGAATCTACAAAGGTGAGTACCATAATTTTCACTATATTTCAAGTCTTGAATACATAGGACTGTATAGGGCACACAGCAGTTACTCAAACATATTACTTTGTTGAATAAATAAAATTCTATATACCTAGAATT
>NW_012151397.1:4347-4656 GCF_000956105.1 Propithecus coquereli | reverse complement strand
TAAAGTATACAGAAAATTAGTGTCTTAAAGCATCTTTAAAGAAAACTTATTACTATGTTTTAATAATCTGTTTTTTACCTGTGGTTCTCAGAAGTCTCTAAGATACTTTCTCCTTGAGCATTTAGCAGCATTTCAGATACTTGATACTGAGCCTCTAACAGAAGAAGAGTGTCCAGATCACAGCATACCACATTTAATAACCTATGCAAAAATGAAAAGTAAAAGTATATTTTGTAAAGTATGTCCTAACAGCATAGATACATCCTTGACATCACAAAGTAATACCTATACATGGAAATACAAATCTTA
>NW_012151397.1:469-852 GCF_000956105.1 Propithecus coquereli | reverse complement strand
ATAGGCCTCTTTAGGCCACTGTGATGACTCTGGAATTTTCTACGGTGATATGAGAAACCACTGGAATATGGTTTAATTTTTATAATATGAGAAACTTGAGTATAGAATTGAGATGATTTGTGTTTTACTATAATCATTCTGGCTGCTATGTAAAGAATAGGCTGAAATTAGGTAGAGGAAGACATAGAGAAACCAGTTAAAAATCCATAGCAATAATTTAGATAAGATAGCAGCTTAAAATATTAATAGTATACTGACAGAATATGTTGGTTGAAAGAATGGCTCTGTGGTAGGCTGACTCTTAGGGTGGCGCCATGATCTGCACCTACTGGTGCTCATGCCCTTATGTGATCCCCTTCTTTTAAATGTAGGTAGGACCCATA
>NW_012151397.1:0-419 GCF_000956105.1 Propithecus coquereli | reverse complement strand
CCACAGCAACATTCATTATCAACAGAGCCGTAAACAATACTGCTCTGGGAGGAGGTGTGACACCATCAGACATTAAAACATGTTACAAAGCTGTAATAATTTAAACAGTGAAGTAATGACACACAAATAAAAGAAAGTCAAGACATAGATTTGGACACACAGAGCACTTAAAATTATGTTAAAAGTCAACAGGGTTTCCGGATGGACTGACTATGTGGAGTGAAAGGAAGAAAGAAGTCAAGGATGACTCTAGTCCTTTAGTTTGAATAATGGGAAGGATCAAGTTGTAATTAACCAAGACACAAAAGGCTGTAAGTTAAGAAGGTTTAGGGAGAGCCTAGTGAATTTTCTCCTTTTTTAGGCTACTAAATCACTGAAAAGATAATGAAAATGACTTGTCAATGGATCTTGAGCTTAAG
>NW_012151396.1:6287703-6315169 GCF_000956105.1 Propithecus coquereli | reverse complement strand
GCAGGGAATGAGGTGCTGACGCACGGTTGGCGGAACAGGTCACTGGAGAGCATCTTCACAGATGGACCTTGTTTCTGGGGATGTGATGATGAGCTTGGTGGATGACAGGAATGCAGTGAACTAGGAATCTTTCTGCTTCACTTAAGCGTTCGTGGGCTCTTCTTAGAAATCTCGGAAAATCAGCTGGTTTCATATCCGTGAGTTATAGCTCTGTGGGCTCGTCTTTCCTCTCCTGTGAAATCGTTCGCCAAGTGCTTAGTAATGGCCCCGTGTCAAGTCGGGAGGAGGTATTGATCTCAAGAAAGCACTTTTCTCAATTGCTACCAGCTTTGGAAATTAAAATTGACATTAAGCTTTCTAATTCCTTGGAAGAAATAAATGGAAATCAATAAAAGAAGGTTTACTGGGGATTAAGCAAAGAAATTGGTTGGGGAAGAAAAACTGAAACTGCAAATGAAAAATGGGGCCGGCAGAGGTGTGGGCGGGCGAGAGTGCGCCGTGGGAAAGGAGCGTCAGCGGGACGAGACGCTGTGTGGACGCCCAGTGTCGCAGGGCTGGAGCCACACTCGCGCCTCAGGGCGGGGTAAATACGTAACAGCCACAACGGCGCTGCCATCGTGGATGTCGGCTCTAACCTGATGTCTTCTTGGCGGTTTCCCCAGCTCAGGGGAGCCCTCGCCCATGTTCACTCCCAGCAGTGGTGGGCCGCCTCCCCTGCTCCCGAGAGGAGGATGCCTGGGGTCCGTGTGGCCCAATTTAGCGGTAAGGGGAGGTAGACTGGAGCATTCCTGAGGGCTGTGAAGGAGCCCTGCGGGTCCAGCCATGGTTTGGGGACAGTGAGGCAGGGGAGGATTGCCACTGGCAGGAATAGACCTCCTGGACCAGGGGGTCTTTGGGTGAGGATTCACAGGTGCTTAGGTGTTTGCTTGCCGTGAGTACTCAGATCACAAGCACGTCCCGGCTCCTTTCTGGCTCCGAGTGCTGGGGTGGTCTCCCCACCTCCTCTGCCAGGCACCCACCTCCTTCAAGGCCCTTCCCATCTGTCCTCTCTTCTAGAGGACATCCCAGGTCCCCAGCAGACCCTGTGGCCTCTCCTCTGCACTCCTGTGAGCGTCGGCGCACGGCTCCATCACCGCCAACACGACTGGCGTGTGTCCTCCCCTAGGCTGTGAGGGGTGAGGGCACCTCCACGTTCCCCCCTTAGCTCATGCCCGGTGCGCAACTGTGAGCTTCACAGATGGTCCTCAGCTGATGGCGTGTGGTCGGCAGGCCCTGGCGCAGGAGCGAGGAGAGCTGGGAGGTGGATGCAGAGAAGAGCCACAGGCTCAGAGGATGGGGGTCCTGGACTCTGGGGGACCACCAAAGGACGGGCGAGTCTAGGTTTCCTCACTCGAGAGGAGGAATCTGAGATGAGGGTTGACCCTTGTCAGGGGCCTTTCAGACCAGTGGGTGACAGAAGGGGGTGGTGGAATTTAGCGGGACAGGGCGGGGAGTTTTACCTTCACGGCTGCATGCCCAGGGCCTGGCGCGCACGTCCCAGGCGCTCGGGAACTTGCGAAAGGACCCGGCAGGCCTGGCCTGGAGACTGAGGACCTTGAGTTGAGCGTGGCGAGGGATTTCCTTGCCAGGATGGCTGCCGGGCTCTGGAAGTGACCGTGAAATCCCGTCTCGCGTGGAAATCAAGCCGGTGGAGGGGGACCCAGTGCAATAGATGCCCCCAGTGCAGCAGTGCGGGGGCTCGGAGCAGGTGAGCAGCTTCTCAGCTCCCGGGCACTGGGCGGACGGCAGCCTCCCCTCGCTGGCCAGCGCGAGGGCTCCCCGGAGCCTTTAGGACCGCCAGTGTGCAGGCTCCATCCCAACCTCCTTAACCAGAATCTCTGGGGTACTCTGGAGTCAGCCTTTTTTAAGAAAAGCTTCCTATGTGGTTCTGATGATCAGCTAAGTTGGTTGCCAAATGTTGGTAGAGAAAAATAATCAACTAGTACCTTTTTTAAAACTAGCTAATACTAATCTATTTAAAGTGATTTTGGGGCGGCCAGGGGGCCAACGTCATACTAGTAAACTGAGGCAGGGACTGCGGACGTGGGTTGAAACGCCCCTCACAAGTCGTCTGCCCTTCACGCTGCAGAACTAATACTCCACCAGCCGCGGATCCCTCCCCAACACCAAGGACTCGCCTCTACAACAGCAAACACTGCATTTCTGGGAGACTAAACTACTATGTAACACACCTGCATGGGTTCCTTATGGCTGCTGGGACAAATTATCACGAGTGGAGTGCCTTAAAGCAACATCAGTTCGTTCCCTTATAGTTCTGAATGCCAGAAGCCCCAAATCCGCCTCACGGGGCTAGAGTCCAGGCGTCAGAGGACTGGATCCTTCTGAAGGGTCTGGGGGTGTGGGGGAGTCCCCTCTCCCGCCTCCTCCAGCCTCTGACGGTGCCCCTGGGCTTGTGGCCGCAGGGCTCCCTCTTAAGGACACTTGTGACCACCCCTGGGGCCCACCTGGGTAAACTGGCCAATCTGCGCATCTCGGAATCCTTAGTCACGCCTGCAAAGTCCCTTTTGCCCTAAAAGGCAACATTGGCAGGTCCCAGGAATTAGGACGTGGACATCTTCGGGTGTCATAAATCAGCCAACCAGACACCTTTTCAGCCTGAACACATGCCGGCATTTGGCAAGTTTGTTGACTTCCTAAATTGAACGGAACTCAGCTGTGTGGCGTGAATAATTCCATTTGATGAGAGAGTGAGGCCCGCGGAGCTGAGAGGACCGAGGCTGTGTGGCGAGGATGAGGCTGATGTGTCCCGGGGGAGGGTGGCGGCCGGGGCTGAGGAAGCTCGGCGAGGGCTGGAAGCGGTTGTGGGCAAGGGCGGCAAAGGGCCGGGGCAGACCTCGCCTGCTCCTGCGGGCTGCTGTGGAGAAAGGTAGGGCGCGCCGCCCGCCCTGCGCACCTCTGACCGTGAGCCTGGGAACTGCGACGTTCGGACACCTGCTAGTTATTATCGCCATTGCCACAACCTGCTCTCGAAGGCTGTGTCTATACTGCGGTATCAAGTTCCCAGAAGGAAATACTCCATTTTCACTTTGTTTATTTTATCCTTTTAACCTAAAGCCACCCTGTTCTGAGAAACCTTATTCTCCTGCGAAGCAAGGTTTCACTAACGCGAACCTGAGAGTGTTTCTGAGCTTTGCAGCTGCAAATATTAAAATGGAGACCAGCAGGTTACAAATCACCAAGCGCTTTCGACAAGGTCTTGAAGGTTGAAAGGAAGGGGATAGTTTTTAAAAGTTTCTCAAGATTACGAATAGAAAGTCACTGAACTTAAATAGCTGTATTTTAAAAGAGAGAGATTTTTTTCCCTTAAATCAAGTGAATAATAATGTTTTTGTCTTCGACACCAAATGAACTCATTTAAGATGAAAAAGTCCTTTGAGCTGCTAATGCTCGGACCAGCCCGGAAAGAGCGTGCGGCCCCGCTCGGGTGTGTGGGAACGTGCTCTTTCTCGCGGAGCTTTCCAGAGGGAAAGGCGTGTAGCCAAGGGCAGAGCCCCAGGGAGGGTGTCGCCAAGAGGGCCTTGGGGAGAGGGCAGAATCTCAAGGAGCTCTCTTACATTTTGTGCTGGAAAGGAAAATGCCGGGACTATGACACGGATAACCCAGAAGCCAGCTTCCCGTCCTCTCCTGGCTCCGCCGGCTTGGGGTCTGGGCCACAGCGGGACATGCTGAGGGGACACGGGTCTCGGGCTGCAGCCCCACACCCGGACTGCTGGTTGGGCTTAACCTTGATGGAAACGCAGACTCCTTTGAGCCCCTTTTCTTGTTTTTGCTTTATCGAGTAGGGTCCAACGCCCCCAAACCTCACAGGGGTCTGAGGGCAACAAAGCGCAGTGCTGAGGCTCACAGGTGGATTCACGCCACCTCCTCACCATGTGCTGCCTCAGTTTCCCATTTGCGGGTTGGAGTTGGACCCTCAGAAGCACTTGGCACAGAGCTGGGGCTGTGGTCGCTGCCTGGGTGCTGCGTGCTCTTTCCACCGGGGCAGAGACTGGGCCCGACTTGTCTCCGCGCCCGGCGCCTGACAGCGCCTGACAGTGCCCCACGTGCAGCGGGCGCCCGGGCGAGAGCTTAGGGAGTGCGCGCGTGACGGCATTTCTGAAACTGGAGCCCGCTGGGGATAGAGAGGTGGTGATGGGCTGGTGATCGCAACTCAGAAAAGCGCTCTGCACGTTCTCGGGGCCTGGCTTTCCTCTTCAGGAATCACCACCGTAAACCTGTCTCCACGGCCACGTGCACGGCCGTTCTCTTCACACGCCACGACAACATGAGTCGCTACTGCAACCCAGGCTAGGCACCATGGCCACCGGGGGAGGGGCCCGACATGGCTGTGGCGCTGGGGAGCCGGACGCCTGGGCTTCCCTCCAGCTCCCCCCCGACACCGTGCCAATCGGGTCTGCCCTGCACCCGAAGGAGCCCTCACCCGGGGAAACGTCGCCGCGCCCCAAGGCTGCGATATTCTGGGGGAGTCTTGCCTCTGTGTGAAAGTGGCTTGATCCGAAGCCGTCACACCCTGGTTCGGTGCCGCGGCTGTTTTATCCAGAATGCAGCCCAGGGCTGGACACCAAAGACAGCATCAGAGAGGGGCCCTGGTGGGAGGCGTGACTCTCGTCCAAGGCAAATGAGAGAACGGGCAGGCATGGCTGTAAGGTCACAGAAGAAAAACACTGCAGGGTCACTAGGAGCCTACGGAGAGAACTATCTGCGAGCGCTGAAGTGACATCCACTTGCATCACCAGGAAGGAATTTCCATCTGCAGCCGGGTTAGCCTCCGCCTGCGGAGTCACTGAGGCTGCGTAATTAGCAAGGCGCGGGACCCGTGAGAGAGCAGGCCTTCCCTAGTGACGCTGTGCGAGGAGCTCGTTGCACTGTATGTGCCTGAAGGACATCAACTTGTACTTTGGAGGGGAAAATTCTGTGATGTGACGATGTTCCACCCACCCAGGTCCCAGAACGGTCCCTCGCACTATTAGAAATGCTCTTAATGGGCACGTGCGATGTTTAAAACAAGCATTTACAGGGGGCCGTTTCCCTCTAAACAGCCCGCAAAGGCTTCCACGAGTTTAACTTCCATGAATTTCAACATCAGCCGGGTTTTCCTAATGTGGACCCGGGACCCCCGCCAAACGCCACGCAGAGCCCCGGCGGCCTGCGACGCGGCCTCTCTGCCTCCTTTAGCGCCTGTGAAGCTCCACCAGGACGAGGCCGCCACCCGTAACCCTCCAGGAGCCTCTCAAGTTCTGGGTGACAAAGGTGAGGAAACACTGTCCCTGAGCTCAGGGACCTCCCACTGTGACTTGGGCAAGCTGGGCCTTTTTTCTTTCGGAAAATCCGTGGCCTACAACGATTTCTTACAAGGATCACGATTCCCCCCAGATCAGATGTGCCCCTTTGGTTATAAAGCAGAAGGGTGAGGATGCTTCGTTTCTTTCTCTCTTTTTTCCGCCAAACCAAAAGGAGCTGCTACCCCCTTGGAACCGCATGTGTCCTGTCCCCAGTCGGGTCCTCCTTTCCCGTCTGTGCCTGTGCTTGGATCAGCACCGACTGGAAGAGCTGGTTTCAGTGTGGGGTCTCAGGCTCAGTAGTGGGAGGGGAACGTTCGATATTTAAATAGCTGCATCGGAGCTTGAGAGCATCCTCCGAATCTTAAGATGGTCGCTGGGCGGGATGAAGATGCCCTGTCGCTGCCTTGTGTCCTCTGACTGTTAATCTTTGAAGCTTAAATCCCTGTGCTGGTTTTGGGAAGGTGACCTTCCTATGACACGTACCCCACGGGGTGTCGTGGGCCCGTTGAAAGCCGTGTCTGTCACCCTCCCTGAGGGATTGGCGTGAGAGCAGGTCCTCCCAGCTGTTTGCAGACAGGTGGCAGCAGCAGGCATCCTGTAATTCTAGGTCTTCTTTCCTGCAGGACTTTACAGATACCAGCAACCGAGGCCATGAAGGAACCCTGAGGGCCTTTTTGGTGCTGGTACCTGTTAGTGGCTATTGTTGCTTTTTGTTTGTTCTTCACCCACTGCCCTCTTGGGGGATGAAGGTGAAGAGGGTCCATGGAGGGGAAGAGAGCACCTGGGGTGGAGGCCTCCAGGGGCCGCCTCAGGGCGGGGCGGGGAGGAGCCTGTGCTTTGAGGCCCCATCACCAATGCGGAGCTCAGCTGAGCCCCCTGGGAAACTGCTGCAGCTGCACCCGGCCACTCAGCTGTCAAGGAGCCGGGGACACTCACACAGGGCCAGCCCTCTTGCCTGGGCGCCAGCAGGTCCACCTAGAGGACGCAGAGCAGGGAGCTAGCCACCGTCCTCGGGCCAGAGAGTAATTGGGTCCTGAGTCAGCACACGCCCACGAGCTACCCTCTGCTCGATGCAGGTGGAAGCTGCTCAAAATCAATGGCTGGAAACGCTTTCAGAGGCTCCGGCCTTGCCGCCCCCCCCCACCCCCGTTCCTTCTTTTCCTTCCTCTGCTCCTTGGTTCTGCTGCCACTCCAGTGGGCGAACAAGCCGCTCCCCTCTCCTTCCCGGGGCGGTGGTGAGACTGTCACACGGGACAGGCTGGGGCCCTGCAAGCAAAGCTCTCATTAATCCTGACAATGGGAGGGGGGCTTGCGGCACCCCCTGTGGGAGAGAAAAGGCTCCCAGTTTCTGCAGCTCCGGTAACTGGATACCCCGCACAACGGACCGGCCACCCGCAGAGAGCTACTTGAAGCTATTTGGGTCATCAATTAGATGAAATGAGGCATTATAGTGCCGTGAAAGGCAGGCTCTGAATAGATGGGAAAACAGCTTTGCCAGAGTCCCACAGGGAGGGGCCTAGAGTGGACGTCTAGTCAGTCGCTCAGCTGCCGCGGATGCCTCTGCAATGTCCCGCCTGGTCATCCAGTCAATACTCTACTGCCCGGGAACTGTGGCCCTCAAGGAGCCTCCTTGGAATGTTTTAACTGCTATAAAAATTCCTTATGAGTCAAAATCCGTTTCCATTTAGTTTCTTTCTTTTTCCTTTATTTTTGTTTTTTTGAGACAGAGTTTCACTCTGCCACCTGGGCTAGAGTGCCATGGCATCAGCCTGGCTCACAGCAACCTAAAACTCCTGGGGTCAAGAGATCCTCCTGCCTCAGCCTCCCGAGTAGCTGAGACTCTAGGAGTGCACCATGACGCCTGGCTAATTTTTCTATTTTCAGTAGAGATGGGGTCTTGCTCTTGTTCAGGCTGGTCTCGAACTGCTGACCTCGAATGATCCTCCCACCCCGGCCTCCCAGAGTGCTAGGATTACAGGTGTGAGTCACTGCGCCCGGCTTCCATTTAGCTTCTACCCATTCATCTCCTCTCACGTCTGAGGTCACATGGAGTGAATCTGTCCTCTCCTCCACACCTTCAAAATAATTCATAGCAGAGCAGCTGCCAAAACACGGTTTCAGACTCAGACCTCAAGTCCGATTCCCAGCTTTGCCGTCTTCTAGCCAAGTGAGCTTGGTGAGTGACTTAATCTCACTGAGTCCCAGTCCCTGCATTTTAAAATGGAGATTAAAAGCGCACCTAATTCTAGTTAGCATAGGCAACATCACCAAGACAGAAAGCAGGATGGTGGGTGCCAGGGGCTGGGACGGGGATGGGGAGTTAGTGTTTAACAGGGACAGTTTCCATTTTACAGGAATGAAAAGAGCTCTGGAGAGAGATGGTGGTGAAGGTTGCACAACATTATGAATACATTTAATACCACTGAAATGTATACTTAAAAATGGTTAAGATGGTAAATTTTATGTCATATGTATTTTACCGCAAAAATGATAAACTTGAAAAAGAAACAAAACCGAAAACAAAACACAGCTACTTCAGAAATGTGTGAGAATTAGAGGAAATGTCTACAGAGCATGAGGTGAAGGGCAGTCGTCTGCTGCTTGAGCACCCAGCCGGGCCAGGCACAGGGCGGAATCCCAGAACTCAAAGGAGACACAGAGATTGCCCCTTCCTCAGTGCAGATGGACACGACAGCTCTCAGGCATGAAGAGTGAACTGCTGGCACTGGGACATAACGTCCTTGGGTCTTTCCTTCAAGCTAGTCTTGGTTACTTTATTAACTGAAAATTCTAATTCTGCCCCATGATCTCAGACTTCTGGTCAACATGATGTGGCGGATGGAGCTGATATGGAGACCACCCCCTTCCAGAGTGGCCCTGCTCTAAACACACAAATCTGCTTAATAAAATAATAAAACATTTGGAAATTTAGATCCAGGCTGGAAATACCCCAGGGCCAGAATGAAGGGAAGTTTAAGCCATACCCGGGAACCAAGCCGGGAACGTAGTGGACTGTGAACTCTCAGAACTCTGCCTCCCGCTGCAAGAGGGAAGGAGTTGATCTCACAGGGGCTCTCTCTGCCCCGCCCCATGCTCAGCTCAGAGCTGGGCTTAGCACCCATTAGGGAGCCAGGGAAGGCTGCCCCATCTGTGATCTGGGGGCTGGAAATATCTGCCCATCTGGTTGGGGACATAGCTGAGGAGCATACCCTCACTCTAGCCCAGGGGTGAAAAAAGAGTTTGCAGATTTCTGGGCTACTTATAGGTATAGGGTCTGAATTTGTACTGCTTATTGAGGTGCAGAAACCCTGAGCTGAGAAATTAATGTGTGAAACTGATCCAAAATGGTGAAACCCAGGGGGCCCTGAGGGATATCCCCGCATCCCAGGGCAGGTGTAGGACTACATATAGTAACAGCTCACACTGACGTTGATTTCATGGCCAAATACTACACATCACGTGAGGAGCAAACTGCCACGCATGTGAGTGGTTGGCTGCAACAACTAGGATAAAGCAAACCCCAGGGAACAATCTGAAAGTGATATCAACATAAATATGCTTGAAATTCTAAAAGAGGGGAGACGTAATAAAAAAAAATTTTCAGGTAGATTTAGAAAGGAATGAATAGAAATTCTAGAAATGAGAAATATGTTATTGTAATGAAAACTCAATCAATGGGCAGCACAAGGTAGATGCTACTGAAGAGATAATTAGTGAACTGGAAGATAGTTGTGAAGAAGTCACCTATAATTCAGCACAGAGCACTACAGAGAGATCAAAACAGATACTGAGCAACATGGGAGATAGAATAACGTTGCGGCTGCTTTTCACTTCTGAGTTTGGTAGACGAAGGGAGGAATAATTACTCGAAACACAGTGTTTAGAGAGAAGAGGAGAGGCCAGAGTTGAAGGAGAAAATGGCCTCCTCACCTAAGGTCCTCCCCCTATTTATTTCTAAGGACACGTGCAAAGGGTCAGGCCATTCGTTAATTTCTTTAACAACTTCTATACAGGTCAGCTGTTTTCAGCTACCTTTTCAAACAGCAAACAAGCAGCTTCTGGCAGGTGTTTTCACCTGACCCTTCCTTCTCCTGCTCACGTTCTTTCCATCCATCCATCTTTCTTCTCAGCCCAGGCCCCACAGAATAAAAAGTAAATGGGCTTAGAAATGGTCCAACCTAACAAGCTTCCTTCAGAAGGAAGGAATGCAGAGAATGAGAAAGATTAAATATTTGAAAAAAAATAAACGATGAAAATGCTTAGAATTTAAGAAAGACTTTTCAGTCTTTATGTTGAAAAAGCATATAATGTCCTGATCAGAAAAAATAAAAGCAACTCCACACCTAGACTCATCATAACTATGGAATATTAAAGATAAGAAAAAACAAACTTTGGAGAACAATAACCTTTCCCTTATAAAGGAACGACAATTAGACTAAAAACAGAGTTCTCATCAGCAATACAGGTTGAATATCTCTTATCTGAAATTCTTGGGACCAGAAGTGTTTCAGATTTCAGATTATTTTTTATTTTGTAATATTTGAATTACACTTACCAATTGAGTATCTGTAATTCAAAACTCTGAAATCAGAAATGTTCCAATGAACGTTTCCTTTGAGTATCATGTCAATGCTCAAAAGTTTCAGATTTGGGGGCATTTCAGATTTTAATATAAGAGATATTCAACCTGTATTAAATGCCAGTAACGTTTTTTATAACAGAAAATCACTGTTGGCTTAGAATTATATACTAAGCTAGCTTGTTATTGAAGAATTAAGGTGAAATTAAAAACATTTTCAGTCCAAGATACTTGCCAGGCCAACCACTCTGTGAAAGAACGACTGACAGTGTATTCAGTAAGAAGGGAATTGAATTCCTGCAGGACAGTGGGCAACACAGACACAAACAGGACAAAGAAATCAGTAACACGTGGTAGAAAATCTAGGTAGGTTTTAACTTTTAAAAAAGACTAATTTGAGAGAACTTAAGAACAAGGTGGAAAATGGGATGGGATTTGTAGTGAAGACATTATAAGAGAGTGATTTTGTTCCAGAAAACAATAGAAATTTTAACTGGCTCTAATTTTGAGTGGTTGGCAGTGACTCGCAGGAGTGTTCAATGGGAAACGTACTGGACGAAGGGAGGGAAAGACATTTAGCTTAGTGAGCGAAGTCTAAAGACCATACCACATGGGGAGAAAAGCCAAGCTATCACCCCTTATCAAAATTAAAATTTCATTCTTTTCCAGGCTTTTATGTCTTTTGTTTGGGCAGGATATATTCAAATGGATTCTGACCACCTGGATGCAATTTTAGGGAAATGGGAGTTGTGTTTGTTTAATTTAGCTAAGGAGATTGGCAATATTAGTGTTCACACTCCAGTATTTTAGTGAAAATCGGGAGATGTACCGCTGGCTACTTGCTAGATGCTGTTTGAAACGGAGAGTCCAGTGGCAACTAAGCAGAGGCCAATTCCTGCCGACCACGTTCAGGAAGGCGTTGAGACTGCTGAGTGGGAAGGGGAGGAACAGCTGCGGTATGCTGCTCATCAATCATTCTGAGTGGAATCAGTGTTAGATAGTAACTTACACAGAATAATTAATTTTATATGTGCCACAGTGTCTTATTTGTTTTTTCTAGCAAATAAGAAAACCCCAGAAACCGAAATCCCCGGATTGGAAAAGGCTGAAGCTCCTATCCTTGATGCCTTGTTGGCCAGAGCAGTTAGATGCAGAGCTGGCTGGCCAGGGTATTCTAGAGCTTGGAGCCCACCCAGAGGAGTGTGCGAGCAGGGAGCTGACGTCTGTGAAACCGCCTTTATAAATTGATAAAGGGGTGCAAGGTGAAAAGGTGGTAAGGCACTAGCTAAAAATAAGGCACAGGCCTAGCTAAAAATAATGATAATAGTTAACCGCTGTCCCCCTGTTTGCCTCTCTATAATTGCCACTCTGGAGCCACACAGCTGATGGTCATAAAGATTCCTACCTTTCTCCACAGATAACATCACCTTTTGAAACCTAGGGGAAGTTTCCAAGATACTTTACAGGTTCCGCATTTCAGTGGAACAGCCGACCCACCCAGACCGGTGGCCCATACTGAGGAGCTGACTCAACTGATCTTGTGACCCCCACCCAAGAACCTGGTCAGCAAAGAAGACAAATTCTACAACCCTACGGTTCTGCCCAAACACAGCCAATTAGGAGACTCAATTGCCTATGCCAAACTGTCTTTAAAAACCCTGTCTCCCAAATTCTCCTGTCTCCCCACTTAGTGCCATGCGGGATAAACTCTCTCTGCCGTAAGCCCTGCTGACTTAGCGTATTGGCTTCCTCTGGGGCAGCAGGAAAATGAACCAGGTTGGGCATCAACATTTGGAGCTTTTAAAAGTTAAACATTCTTGTTGAAATAGAAACTGTAACTTCCTAATGGGGAGAGCGAAAGGGGGGAACCAAAATTTTGGTAAATCTAGTAGAAAAAAAAGTGAAGAACAGAGCCCAATAAAAAGCAAGGGTAATAGAAAACCAACTGCCAGAGTGGAAGGAAATCCACACTGCCTGGGGTGGAGGTCTTAGCCAACACAGTAACACAGGAAAAAGAAATGACAGCTATGGGTATTGGAAGAAAGAAATAAAACTGCCATGTTTTTCAGATCCTATGATTGTCTAAGAGAAAGCCCAAAAGAATTTATTATTTAGAAAACCCATTGGATGAGCCCGGAGGACATTATGCTGAGTAACATAAGCCAGGCAGAGAGAGACAGGTACCGCACGGTCTCGTTTGCACGTGGAGTCTCCAACAGTGGGACTCGCAGAAGCAGGGGGTGCACGGTGGTTGCCGGGGGCGGGGGAGGATGGGGAGATGGTACCAAGGGTACAAAGTTTGAGTTAGGATGAATACCTTTAAAATAACGCAAGAAAACACAAAATAACTAAAGAATAAAAAGTTATCAATCAATTAAGAATTATAATGAAGAAATTTAGCAATTTTTCTGGAAGAAACAAGCGGTTAGAAAATGTAATTGAGAGAAATGCTATTTAGAATAGCAACAAGAACAAAATAATTTAGCAATAAATCTAAGATGTGTATACGCTTTATGAAGAAAATGACTTAATTTTATAGAAAGGAGATCTAAGTGCAAAGACTAAGTGCATGCATCTAAGTGCATGTATTTGAAGACATAATATATAAATGTGTCAGTTATTCCCTCATGGTTGCTATTGTTCTGTAAAAAACCACCCCAGACTTAGTGGCATAAAAACCAACCAATTGTTTTAATGCTCACAGATTCTGCGGGTTAGAGTTTGGAAGAGGGCAGTGTGAGGGCTGGAGCCCCGGGGACGGAGCAGGGGAGGTCTGGGGAAGGGACGTGGCTTTGGAGGTGAGCAGGCTGCTGGTGACTTCCGAGAGCCACGTGCAAAGGGTGGGGCTGCAGGTGGTGGCTACAGGCTTCCCCTGCAGGAAACCCAGCCAGGTAGCAAGGACAGAAATGGAGTAGGAAGAGCGCGAAGGGTGAGCGCCCGAGTAGCGCCATTCAGCCTCTGTTCGCAGGTGTTTCTCTGCTGGCACACCCTTCCCCTCTCACCTGGCTCAGGACTCAGTCCAAATACTGTGAAACTCCGCCGAGCAAGCCTTGTAGCGCTCAATCAGAATCAGCCCCACTTGCCTTTATGGTCTCTTTGCTGCAGCTTGGCCATGCCGGTAGCTCACGCAGGGACTCCTGGGCTGCCCCCTGGCTTTCCCTCCACTCCCACTGTCAGGCCAGACCAAATGCAGCAGAGGCCGCTCAGTTGACCTTCAATGGTCATTCTCTTCTTCCTTAATATCAGAATACTAATTTCATTTAGAGAGTTGGTACACCCTTTTTGCCCTTCCCACTTTTTATTTCTAGATGCCTGGAAGGCAGAGGGGATGACTGGAGCTCTAGCAGCTATCTTGGATAATGAAGTGTCCTTAAGTATAAAAGCCACTGTTTCAATACTGGAGTAGAAAACGTGAAGGAGCCCGGATCTTATCATCATGGACCTGCCATGCCAGCCTTGGACTGCCTTTGCATGAGACAGGAACACACAACTGTGTTGCTTAAGGCACTATTACTTCGGATTTTTATGTTATATGCAGCCCAAGTGGAATCTTAACTGATAGGCATAGCATATCCTTGCACTCCAAAATTCCCTCACAAACTCCAGAAGTGTAGATGAGTAATGTTGATCTTACTGAATGTTCCTGAAAACATGGAGGATTTTAATATTGCAAATCACAAGAATTTCTAAAATCCCTTTAAAAACATTTATATTCTTTCTCCGAGGTTCTTTTCCCTATACCAGCTGTGTCATCTCTCCCTGCCCCCTAAATCTCCTCTTAAGCGTAGCCAGCCACTCTCTCCCCAACACGCCCTCAAAGTTTTGTCAACTTGCTCCCGGTAGCCCCTCCGGCTGCTGAGCAAGACAAGACGCTGAATGCTCACCAAGTATGTCCCCAGGGGGCCTCAGGTTATTCCGCCACATTTTAGACGGTAACTGATTATTTGCATCTTTCCAGATGCTCCCCTTCCTTCCGCTCTACCTCAGCTGGGGGGCCTGGAGTGCCCAGAACTGCCGCAGACATCCTTGTGTCCCATTCACCCAGCGGGGCACCTGCCACGCTGGCACCTGGAGCTTGCTGGATGGCTGGTGGGCAGCTTTCAGCCCAGTCCCCTGCCCCCCAGTCCTCTGTCCTATCGCCACCTTCCCCGTCACAACCCCCAGAGCAAATCAAGTCTCGCATCTGTTTGGCAAGTAAAGGATCTGGCTGACGGAGGCTGTGCTCCGAGCCGCGGGGGTCCTACTCTTGACCTGCGTGGGGGGGCTGTGTGCCACCTCCTCTCTGGTTTCCTTCTCCATTGGCGCAGGACGGCGAACACCAACTCCAACTGGCCTGTCAGCGACACTTTTCAAAGCACATGTACCTCCAGGCCCCGTGCATTTCTGTGGGTTTTCTCTGCTTTTCTTGGCTCTATCCCAAGCCTCTTGGGCAATTATTTTTGGCTCATTCAGCAAATGGCTTTAAATCAATTTCTTCTGTTTTGAATGTGTAATGTAGGGCTTGCCCGCGTGTACTGCTCACATTATTATTGGAAAGTGTTTCTTGTTAACAAATCTTTTTGTCCCTAGCCCAGTTTCCTGCTCGCGGGTGCTGTATGTGGCCTACCCGCCTACCTCGGCGGAGACTCGCAAGTGGGTTCTCCACGGAGGAGCTCTTTCTTAGATCTTGGATCCCAGATCTGAAAAATACCGTCCTGGAAATTCCGGAGTATTCAGTCTGTCCTGATTAGCAGAAGG
Source organism: Propithecus coquereli (assembly GCF_000956105.1). Lineage (NCBI taxonomy): Eukaryota > Metazoa > Chordata > Mammalia > Primates > Indriidae > Propithecus > Propithecus coquereli. Next base: position 6,300,511 of record NW_012151396.1, on the reverse strand, counting down.
CCTGTTTGTCTCTAAAGGCTCATCGTGAGCTGCGGGGTGAAGGGACTGACGCAGCGTCTCCGGTGGATAAAACTTTGGGCAGGGCCTCCGCACTGCGCCGGGAACCCAGGTCAGATGCCTGCTGGTGGCCGGTGGCCGAGCCGGTGGTTGTACCGGGCCCTGATCTGGCCTGTTTTGTGTTTCTCTCTCAGGCCCCCTTCTTCCGTATGACTTCCTGTTGCTGCTGTAGCGAATTCCCACACACTAACGACTTGGAACAACACAGATTTCTTACCTTACAGTTCTGGAGAAGTCTAAAATGGGCCTTCCGGGCTAAAATCAAGCTGTGGGCAGGATTGTGACCCTCTGGGAGGCTCTGGGCGGAATCTGTTTCCTTGCTTTTTCCAGCTCCTAGAGGCACCTGCATTTGCCCAGCCCCTTGCTCAACTTTGAATCCCTCTCTCTGTCTCTGACCTCTGCTTTGTGGTCACGTCTCCTCCTCCGACTCTCCTGCCGCCCTCTTTCCTTAGAAGGACCCTGGCAATGACATCGGAGCCACCTACGCATTCCAAAATGATGTTCCCATGTCAGGATCCTTCCCTTCATCAGAACCTGAAGCCACATAAGGCAACGTAGTCGTGGTTTTCAGAGTTAGGACAGGCAGCTTCTTTGCAGGCTGTGACTGTCCACCACGCCCTCCCGGTGAGACCCTCGGAGGCAAGGCCAGTGTCTGTCCTTCTAGTAGCCCCTGGCCCACCCAACATAGGTGCTCCGTCCAGTGGCTGCTCAGTTTTTATTTGGCTGAGTCTGACAAGAAGCTTCTTTTGACTCGAAGGTTGATTTTCCCCTGCGGAACGGTAGCTGCACTGTCGTGGGGAACCCGTGCACCTCCCTCCACCTTGTTTTGTTCTTATTTTGACTTCTCTATTATCCCCTTCCACTTCGTTTTTCATGTTCTGTGATTGCATGAGAAACCTTCCAGAACTTACCAGAGGGAAGAGGAGAACCACCAGCGAAGGGGAAATGTTTCTTCTGGCTCCGTCCCACAGTGCGGCTGTCGGGTGGAGAGCAGGAGATCGTTATGTGGCAAATGGGGCAGTTTGGAAGTGGTTCATTTCGAGCACAGAAATGTGCTAGAACTTTAAATCATTCCTGCCTCTGTCGGCCTTTTCCTCTTGTTGACTGGGTTCTTTAATATTCCTCTGGTCTCCTCTTAAAAAATAACAATGCTTACATATACTCTGTGGCTGGAAAGACAAGATAAGCTCATTGGCTATTTAGAAAATGTGAATTTTAAGATTACGAAGCAGAAAAAGTACACATTTGCAGAAGTAACTCCATGTTCTTAACGGAACATATGGGCACTGTTGTTTTATAGCAGACAGTTTCAAAGCCTAGGAGTTTTGTTTAGAAAACTAAATCCAAAACAGTCGATAGTTTCTTTTTCATATTAAAAGCTTTTTTTGTTCCTTAAGTGATTCTTCTTAATCACTTTAAACACAGTTGTTATGGATTGAATGCTCAGAGGTGAAATCTAATCCCTAAGGTGCTGGTATTTGGAGGTGGGACCTTTGGGAGGTGATTAGCCCCTGAGGGTAGAACCCTCCTGCGTGGGCTCAGTGCCCTTATAGACAGGCCCTGCGGGGGCTCTTGAACCCTCCTCTGCCACACGGGGACGTAACTGGAAGGTGGCAGTCTGCAACCTGGAAGGGAGCCCTCGCTAGACCTGATCTCAGACTTCCAGACTGGGGAACTGTGAGATGAGAAATAATCGTTTGTTGTTGAAGCCCCCAGTCTACAGTATTCCGTCGCAGCAGCCTGAGCTAAGACGTCATAAACAGAAAACCTGTGTGCTGGGGGCATCGCAGCATGCTTCGCAGTTCAAGGCCAGTGCCTGGCAGCACGGGGAGCCTGGTTTGGATGCACCTTCTCAGCTACGTGAGGTCATCCGACAAAGGCATTTCTAGCAGTTCTCGGGGTGGCCTGGTCCCGGCAGAGCACCTGGGGGCTTGTAGGAAATGAGACCCCACCCGGACTTACAAGGATTCTGGCGCACGGGAGGCTCTGAGAGCCCTCGGCCTGGAGCGCAGTCGAGGAGTGTGCAGGCGCCGGTGTGATCTTCAGGGCCAGCTGCCACTGTCTGAGCTGAGACTGGGGAGGAGGCACCTCTTCCTGCCCACCCCCACCCCTGCAGACATGAGATTCCGCGATCAGCAAAGTGTTCCTTTCCGCTCGCATCACCGCCCCTTTTTAAAATAGGGGACACTGAGGAACACTTTCACTCGAGTCCTGCTCTTTCTGGGTCTGTCCCCAAATCCCTCAGACCATCAGCTATTTTGACACTTTTTATTTCTTAAAAGGATATGGTCTCCTAAAGAGTATTATTTTAATGTTATGGAATGAGAAGAAAAAGTTTGAGGAAGGTGGGATTTACCATGTCAGAGAAAAATACTACCAGTGATTTGTACAGCCCATGTACTCAAGTCTGCTAGGGCGAAGGATTTCCTTTTTTCGGTTGTAATGGGGTGGAAGGTTGCAGAGGGCAACCACTTGACCGGGTTTATACCAGCTGTGTGCTGAGGAAGGGCCGCCCTCAAGCTTTACCCGAGCAGACAAATCTAGACTTGGAAACCGCACGGGTTCCTGTTACTACGACGGCTTTGTGGAAATGGCCTAACAGCGTTTCTGGAGTAGAGCCGCCTTTCACAGCAGAGGCAGCGAGAAATAAATGCCTTAAAAGCATTTAGAATCCTTTCTGCAATTCCAGAGTGCTATCAGATATAAATGCTCGCTAATCATCATTTTCCCAGGCCCCTGATTTCTACAGGTGCCAGAGAAATGCGAGATTAAATTAAACATTAGCAAATACTGTGAGTGCTGCATTTTTAACATTGATACATTAACTGTGGTATTTCAAGTTGGGAAACATGACACCGTAATATATAAGCTGGAATCCTAAGTACTGACCACGCTCTCCCAGGGAGCTTTTAATAGATGGAAGTAGCAGTATTTCTTGAGAACGTGCCCAGAGATCTGGAGCTGGGCAAATGGTTTCCAAGTCTAATAAATAAGAAAACATGAGTTAGTGATAGTCTGGAAGCATTTTTCTTTCCTTCATTTTCTCATGGTGTTGGGATCTGTACATTTTTCTTTTACAGCCTCAGGTTGGTATAGGAGCCAGCGCACAGGGTTTAAACTGTGTGCCTGAAGCAGGCTTATGTGGCAGGACCCCGGGCATGAAGTTGGGGACCTTGCTCAGTGGCCCTGGACAGACCCCAGTTTGCGGGGCTCCCCTCAGGACAGGCTTCCCATCTGCACACGAAGAGTGGACTTGATCTCTGTGTCTCAGCTCTTACAGCTTCCAGGTTGGGGAAACCTTGGTGGCCAGCAGCGGTCCCTTTGGAAAGCTGATGGTCAGCATGGGTCCCGTGCCTGCAGGACAATGGTAAATCTGCGACCCTCATAGTAAGAAGACCCCTAGGCAAGACTGGGAGGCCCTTTCCCACTGCAGCCTGCCCAGAGCTGGGGTACAGGGGCGCCCAGGTTGTAGCCGAGGGAACAACTCCTGATGTCAGAACTGATGGTGAGGCCAGCGGACGGGGAATGAAGCACGATGAGGCCATGTTCAGGGAAGGTTGGAGAGGACAGCCAAGGACTGTTGGGGCGAGTGGAAGGGACGGCAGGCTGCAGGCAGGGGGGCTTCTGGCCGTGCTGCTCAACATACTCAGTGCAAAGCCGGTCGCGATGCTCACAACGTCCTGGTGTGCTTGCTACCGTCTTCTCATTTTTAATCACAGGTAAGGAAGCAGTGCTTGGAACCATGATGGTAAAATTTCGAAGTGAACTAAGTTGAGTGAGAACTGTACCCTTCAAAAAAGTTCATACATTGTGGGGATTCTGTCAATATGCCCAGACCTGTTTTCCCCGCACGGTTTGAGTGGAGTCTTCAGGGTGGCCATGCTCAACTTTGAGAGGAAGAACAGAACAAAAGCCCAGAGCTGATCCGCGTGGGAATGTGGGCATGTCCACAGCCCTGCTGGCCCTCTGTGCTCTTTGTGCCTGTGGGACCCCAGCTAAAAGTGTTCTGCGAGCAAAAAACATGCACTGGAGCTTCTGAAATTGTGAGAACCTCTGGCTTAGGCTCCACGTAAAGGGGAAAGCACTCACCTTGCATAGCGGGGACTGCCCTTGCCTTCGGGCTTGGCAGGGAGGCCGGGCTGTGCCGGGCTGTGGGAGGGAACAGCCCTGGCAGAGGCCACGGAGGCATCCAACTGTGAACATGGGAGGGCAGCTCCGCCACCCAGCCCTGGACAGAGCGCGACTGTCCCCTCTCTCACCTCCCCATGCGACAGGACACGTCATCCAGGAAAATAAATGTAAGACATTCATGAGAGAACTCAGAACTCTTTTGAAGAAAGGTGCCTGTAGTAGAGTTCTCCAGAGAAGCAGAACAAATAGGAGAAAGAGAAGCAGAGGGAGAGAGACAGAGAGAGAACACACAGACACACACTCACACGCGCACACACACAGAGGAAACGAAGGATTGGCTCACGTGACTGTGGAGGCTGGGAAGCCCCGTGACCTGCCGTCTGCAAGCTGGACAGCCAGGAGGGTCCGTGGTCTCAGCGCGACGGCAAGAGAAGACGAGGTCCCGCCTGAAGCAGGCAGAAGGGGCGAGTTCCCCCTTCCTCATTCCGCTCAGGACTGCGCGGTGGGGAGGGCAGTCTGCTGTGCAGCGCCCCCACCCAGCACTAAGCCCGCCAGGAGACACCCTCGCGGACACAGCCAGAAATATGACGGCGTTATTTCTCACATGCGTCTGAGAGAGATAAAATTGCCCAATACAAAGACTATTTTAACTTGAGGGAAAAAGTATATTTGAGAGTATTTAAAAATGAATAAATACACATTAGCAGGGTAGAAGACATCATTACTGAAGAGGCACATTTAATTTTTACAGTATAATCTAAAAAACATTATAGCCAGTAATGAATTTCTTCCATAGGTATTTCACTGAATTAAAAAAAGAAGGCGAATGGCATAATATATTCTTGTTCGTTACAAATTCTTGGTGAGTTATTTCAAACTTAGTTTTCTTTTGTTCTAATCATGAATTTTATCTTCTTTCTAGTAGTGACAAGATGAATGCATATATATAATCTCTATGTATATTATGTATAATACATCATATGTAATCTATATGCATAGTATATATAATCTGTATGTACATTATGTGTATATGTATATTACATATATGTGTGTATTATATGTATTTTATATTCATACTGATCAGGCTTGTGAGTTTATTCAGTTGTTTCATTTGTCATACAAAAATAAGCTTTAATGTTTCAACAAACTGTGTTGATTCATGTGCAATTTCCTCCCTTATGTTTAAACAAATTCAATTTCTTAAAACAAAACTATGCAAACCCCAGTGCTTAATCACTTTCCTCAAAAGTCTGTATGCGCTAAATGCAATGTGGCATCATGGATTGAATCCCAGAACAAGGAAAGGACATAAGTGGAAAACGAATCAAGTCCCAATAAAGTCTGGAGTTTAATTAGTAAACTAACAATAATAATAATAACGTTGAGCCAGATACCCAGGCACCCTGTGGCCAGCCAAGTTGGCACATAGAATTAACGACCACGGAGCCTTTATAGTTGTCAAGCTTTCCACACGGCACAGCGGAAAGCTCTCAACGCAGGAGACAGACAGACAGACCCACGTCCAGTGCTGGTTCTGCCCTGGCCAGCGGTGCCATCAGCCTCCTTTTCAGTAAAAGGAGGTGATCATATCTGCTTTCTAGATGTGCTGGTCCTTGTGTCAGCAGCCCCAGTCCACCGGCCACACGGCAATCCCCATGTGAGCAAGGAAACCGTCTGCGCACTATGACCAGCTCACAGCTCCAGCCTCTCCCAACACAAGACCCCCACCACCACGCCACCTGACCGGGAGTAGGCGATGGTATTGGGAACACCAGGATAAACCCATTTGCCCTGCAAACTTTGTCCTTTGCCCTAGGAGGTCACTCCCATCTTCAGCTCGTGAGGCCTCTCATCTCGTCGTGGGTTCACCTGCCCACAGGTGTTGAAGAACCTGGCACCACTGCACACCTGAGTGTCGAGTCTTCAGGCTGTGCTCATAGTAGCTCGGCACGTACAAGTCAACCAGGGGGAAGGAGAAACACATTCTAGAATGGGGAGGGGAGATTATCTATCCACTTACAAAGGGCGCTGGGTAGTATAGCTCCACAGGGAATGAAAACATCGCCTAATCCTGGGCCGTCTATACTCCCGGGCACTGCTCTGGGCCTTAGGTCCTTGTCAGAGTGTGCTGTGCCCCCAGCCGAGCCGGGCGTGGCACAGCCCCTCAGCCTGCCCTGGGGGAGTGTGACCACGTCCTCTGCACAGCAGAGTGGGAGGATTTGGGGCCTGCTCCTGACAAACCTCTTTCAGTGTCTCAGTGTGTCCTGCTCCTTCCCAGCCATGTAGGTCCCCAGTCCGCTGTCCCGATGCTTTTGGGGTTTTAAAATCACCTTGCTACTTGATTGAATCAACTACTTTGTAAATACTTTATCAGCATTCATTTGCAGTCAATTTAAAATCATAAGTGATTCTCACAAATTAAATAGTATTTGCAAACCTTGAAGGATTTGCAATTGGAAAAACTAAACAGTAAACTTGTATTTCTGTGTAATTAAAAATAATAAAATTCTTTAAATTAGTTGCACTAATTTAGCCTTACCTTCCCTCAGCTAATCTGAATGAATGAAGTGTTGCTATATATAGAATGAAACACATGAGGGCTTTTATTATTATTTGATTTACTATCATTTGAAATATCTTTTTCCTCTAATGTTTTGCCTAAGTCCTTGCTATCACAAGTATCATGATACCCACATTTTTTTCAGCTGCATCAAATTGTTAATATAAATTATTAGCCAAGCCATATGGGGTAAGATGTTCATCATAGTATTATGTAAAAATGGCAAAAACTGTAAGCAACATAAAGGCCCAATGTTAGGGAAGTAAGTTCATTATGGAACATCCACACAACGAAATCTGAGAAATATATTCTGTCATTAAAATGATATTTATGTGGATTATATGGGCAACATGGGAAGCTGATCATGATATAAAGTTAGGATGAAGAAAATCAAACTGCAAGAATACGGGAACACGATGACGAGAACTATTTATTTACTTTTGCATACGAAAAGTAAAAGAGAAGCCAAAAAAGCCACGACAGTTGTGTCATAATGGTGGGGTTATGAGTAGTTTTTTCCTATTTATTTTCCAAGCATACTGTAATGTGTTATATGGCTTTTATAGTATTTTACCCAAAACACATTCATTCAACCAATATTCAGGGGAACCATGTGGGCCCAACGTAGGTACAGTATTTACGTACGAAGCAGCAAGTAGACTCTGCCACCCGGCCCAGTTCCTGAAATGACAGCTAGGATAGCACTTCCCATCACTCCTGCTCTTACCCCACACCCCTCTGGTGATGACGTCCATCCTTCACACTCTGCCCTTCCCAAACCAGTGGGGCCACTAAGAGCTTGCACCTCATAAACAAGAGCTTTTTCCAAGAGCCAAAACCCTTGGCTTGAATGACACGTGGGGGCAGCATTTCTTCTCTCTCTTCTTCCCTGCTTAAGTCCCCCAGTATAACAAGTGACCACCCAGTTTGTATCCAGCCTCCCTCGGAAGCTGTTTCTGACAAGTACGGCCTTTGTGACCTCAGACGAGGAGTAGTTCTTAGCAGTCCCAATCTAAAAACACTCACCCTTGCCACTTACTGCCGAGTTAGTTAGACTCGGTCAGAGGTGGCGGTGGGATCTGTTTTGTTTTTCATGTGCTGTGCTCTGTAGGCAAACAATAATCATTACAGACCGATGGGGGTGCAGATATGCTGTGGCTGGGATTTTAGCTTTTGGCATGACTTACATCCAATGTCTTAACAGCTATAGGCAGAAGACACAGATGTTGTCTTTTCTTTTTGTGGCTTTGGTAGCTCACTCAAATCAGAGGTTTATTTGTACTCAAGTTCATTGAGGGCCTTTGTTTAAGCCCTGACATTTCAGGTTCGTTCTTACCTGAGATTAATTTCCCTGCTGTTGCTCCCATTATTGAAAAACACCTGCTTTCTTTCCACCCTGCGCTGCTGTCCCTCGCTGGCAGCTGAGAAGGTCGACTTTTCTTGTGGCTGGCGGGAAAGCAGCGCACGTGTGAGATGAAGCTGTTAGTAGCCATACAGCGGGAGGGAACCCAAAATGCACATCTTCCTTCTTCCCTTTATCTTTTATTTTAAAATTTACAGAATGTTTTCTAATTATCATAGAATCATCATGAATAAAGTCCAAAGCCTCCTAAGGCCCTTGGTTACGTGGCTCCGTGCACCATTCCAACGCGAACTGCTACAGCTGCTTTTCGTAATCCCGCATCTAGTCAAGCTGCTCCACTCCCTGCCCTCTAACACCTTTGTAAATTTCCAACATCAGACGTTTGCTGATGTGCTTCTTTTGCCTCTCCTAGCCATTTCTCAAGGTTTTTCTCAAGTCTCCAATTCCCGGTGAAGTCTACTCTAACTATCCCAGATGGAAGGCAGATCTCAGGAAAAATCTCTTTGTCCTCTGAACTCCTAGAGCACTTACTGCCTGGGCCCCTCATTCTTCGGTCTTTATTAGGTATGCTGTACGTCAAAGTTATTTTTTGGTAACTCTGGGTTTTGGTAATTGTAGTTTTTGGGAGATGATGGTCAGAAGATATACCTTCCTGTTTCTCTAGCTCAGGGCCTTTAATATTTTGGGCAGATAACTCTGTTGTGGGGGGCAACAGACTCGACGGCATGCCTTGTTGGATCCTGCTCTGCTATACAGAAATTTCCATTGCTTTCCTAACATATGCTCTTCTGCATTTTCTTCCTCATGATTGAAAGGGGTGGGCTTGCAAAAACAACAGGAAAATAGCTAATCCCACAAAGGAAAGTACCTAATTCCACAATTTCCCCGGTAACAGTTAAAGATCAATCCTATGAGTTGTCTCACTAACTCCTACAGGAGTTCTGTTTTGCACAACTTCTGAAAAGAGCTGAATGGATGGAAAAGAGATGCAAATCTCTCTCTTTTAGAATTGTTTTTTGAGAATCTGCTTTTACAGAGTTCCTGAGTAAACAGCGGGAGAAAGAGCTACAGCCTCAACCAAGTCTCCGGTCACATCTCCTGTGATGATCCCTTCTCCAAGGAAGGGCGGGAAACCAAGTCTTGGACTTTGACATCCTTGCAGTTTTTGTTATTTACCTGCTGCCGCTTTTGTTCTCAACTGCCATCACGTTTTTCTCTTTGTCCCCCTTAAAATCAGCGAGCCATTTGGCCTCGCTGCTGGCATCTCCCTTCTCTTTCTTTGGGATGCCATGCCATCTCCCTGCTCTCTTCCCCACCCCCTTCTCTCTCTCTCTCTCTCTCTCTCTCTCTCTGTGCTTCTAAAGGATAAAATAAATTTTACTCTTATACCTTAATCTCTGAGTGACAAATCTTTCTCCACCCGTGCCGTGAGCACCTGCTAAGCCTTTCCACCCTAACAATGATCATCTCAGAATAAACCACCCAGCTCCTGCAACATCATACCTTGCGCAGCTAGACACGTCCTCCCTATTCCATCTGGAGAACAGGTCAACATAAAGCTGGAACAGAAAGCTAGTGGAAATGTTTAAGGTACAAACGCTTACTAAAATTAAGAACTCGGAATCATGAGCATGATTGACAGTGACATTTATAAATGATCTTATTTTAGAAAACTTGGGTAAAAGTCCTGTGTGATTTTTGGCTGGGGCCACGGCGACCCTTGGCAGCTGTAACTGCTGGGTGACTATGTGAGCTGGGCCAACAGTGCAGGAGAATGACAGATACGCATGCGGAGAGAAGGGAGCTGTTGCTGCCCCGGCTTGGCAGCCTCGTGGGATGTGGAGGTTTCCAGCATTGACTGGGATGAGTAGAGAAATGTATGACAGCTACCCTCATTAGGCTGTGGTTAAGTGGGGACTGGGGGAATTCAAGACTGGAGCCTGATGGACAAACGAAATAAAATGCAAGGGTGATTTCTAGAACAGAGCTTCTCAAGATGTCGACAGAGGCACAAACGTGATCTTCTCAGATGTGGCCAAAATGCCCAGTTAAGGAGTGTGGGTAGAGATCCTGGTAGTAAGCACCTAGAGAAGAAACAGCCTTCAAAAGAGAATAAAAGTTACCCTCAAGCTGTTTTATGTTTAAGTCCTTGCAGGCTACCACATGACTTCTTAACCCATTTTCTAGCCCTTTCTTTATCCCACCTCCTCTTCCAAAGTACAAAATTCTGAACGACAAAACAAAAAAATATAGTTCTTATTTTCTTCCCTTTAAGTACTTCCAAATTCCCTAAAATCTGTGATTTTAAGGACTTACAGCAATTCAAGCTTCCAACTCCAGAATTTCTCCACTGTATTTTTATCAACTGCTCCATTGACTGTTAGTTCACAAGGCAGGGACCTGGACAACCTTTCCTGAGGATATCTACTATCCAATTAAATAGTGTTCCAACTACCGTGTCTCCAGACTTACTAGAATAGCGATGCTGCAAGAACTAAGTTGAACAGCCACTTTCCAGAGACTCTCATAATTAGAAGAAGGGCAGAGGGGTTAGGAGCTGGCATTAGCTAGCATTAGCTATCAGTAGACACCCTAGGGGATTTACAGGCTATTTTTATGCTCTAACTACTTATAGAAAACAAAGCAGAGTTCACATTTTTTAGCTCACGTTCCCAGCCCAGTATGTGAGTCTCTTCCTCACTGAACAATAGTAAGAAAACACAATGACCCTGGCTGAGAGTAGATCCCAAGATCTTATACACAGATACTTATGAAGAGAGAATTTAAAAAGTTATAATTTTAAAGTTTCTGCAATTTCCTGTCTGTTAAGGGATGGGAGCTTGACTTTGTTTTTGAGGCCTAGATTATCTTTCTTCTGGGAAACCACCCCTTGGGGAATGACCCTCTTCTGGGAAGGTGAAGCGTGTGGCTTTGGCTCCAAGGAGCTAAACTCTGCATAATAATGTCAAGGTTGTAATTATTGTGGTCAGGTTACATTTTTGCACATTGTGATTTTTAGAGTAATTTTTTAGAATTATTTTCTCACCCAAATATGGGTTTAGACCACAGTGTGCCAATTATTTGATGGCTTATTTTTGTGGGGTTGATGTACAGCCCCTCACAGGCAGTCCCCAGAAAGGATCCTCAGATTGTAGGAAACCTTCACAGGCCCGGCCTTCTCTGCACTTCTCTGCACTGGAGGAGAGACCATTGAAAAAGAGAAAGAGAAAGAAGGAAGGAAAATAAGGTAAGGTCAGGTGAGGAAAAAAAAGGCAAAGAATCAACTGGGCTTGGGGCAGTGCAGCTTATACTGGATTATTGGTGTTTTGTGTGTTGTGTTATTTAAAACGGAATAATCCAGACTTTGGGAAGTATACCAGTGCTGGGTCATGCACTTTAATATTTTGGGGACCATAGGGAGGATTATTCCAATTCATTCCCATGCATACATTTTTCTTCCAAAATAAGTGGATGCATCCACTGGGGATTGCCCTGGGAAGGGGTCACCAGCCCATGGCAAATGTCCCCCTGAGACAGCAGAGTGAAGACACTGAGTGGAAGAGTGTGAGGGAGCTGTCTGTAGCCTCCACTCCTTACTCACTTCTTTACTTTAACAACTTGCACGTAACTCAGTCCAACATAAGCAAAGGCAAACACGTTATGCTCTTTCATACCCACCCCAATCCGTTTATCCCCCAGAGTTTTCTCTCCATGAACGGCACCACCATCCACCTGCTTGCACATGCCAGTAACTTCAAAACCATCCACGCCTCCTTGCTTTTACATGGTCTCCAGATCCCATTAATCAGGATACACGTTTCTGGCTATGAGGGAGCAAGACAGCCTGCAATTTCCTTCCTTCTGTAAGCAGCTACAAAAAAGGATAAAATATAGAAAACAACTATTTGGATATAAGGCAAAACAAGACTGTGATTCCTGAGAAAAGGGAAACAAGCAAGGTGGGCTCTCCCCTCGCCTGGCCTGTCTACCTGGAGGCGAGAACGGGGCTGCAGTTCAGGAAGGGAGAACCCCAACAAAGTCAGGCACCTTCACAGGGTTGAGGATACAGAGATCAGAGATTGCTGGAATCTGTGAGGTAGAGTTCACAAGAGAAGGGGCTACACAGAAAATGTACTCCAGAAATCGGCACAGGAGCCCACTGAATCTTTTTAGACACAAATCTGTGTAAATATAAAGTGGAAATCCATAAGGCCAGCCAAGAACACTTCTGATGAAAGAATAATTGTGAGGGGCTCTAATATCAATTATTTCTCATTTTAAATCTCTTTAAAATATATGATCTAAAGCAAAAATAATAAAAATGTATTGTGAGATTTATAACATGTAGAAGTAAAATGTATGACAATCATAGGACAAAGAATGGGAGATATAAACAGAAATATATACTGTTGTAAGGTTGTCACTCTATATATGAAGGTAGACTGTGATAAGTTAAAAATGTCTATTGCAAACCCTGGAGCAACCACTGAAACAATATCATATATTAAATATGATAATATAAGCAATGAAAATAAAACAAAGAAGTATAGCTATAATAGTGGAGATAAAGTAAGATCCTAAAAATTAATACTAAACAAGGCAGGAAAAAAGAAAGAAAGGAAATAGGAACAGTTGGGGCAAATATAAAACAAACAGTTAGATGGTAGATTTAAATCAAACTATACTATTTAATATTA
>NW_012151396.1:6284458-6286660 GCF_000956105.1 Propithecus coquereli | reverse complement strand
GAGGCAGAAGGATTGCTTGAGGCCAGGAGTTTGAGGTTGCTGTGAGGTAGGCTAATGCCACAGCACTCACTCTAGACCGGGCAACAAAGTGAGACTCTGTCTCAAAAAAAAAAAAAAAACAAAACCAAAAACTGAAAAGGAAGCAATCATAGAAAGGTATATGGAAAATCCAAAAATACTTGGAAATTAATAAACTTCTAAATAGAAATTGGAAAGTATTTTAATCTGAATAAAAATGGAAATACAGCATGTCAAAATTGTGAGATACAGCCAAAGCAGTAATTTAAGGAACATTTATAGTATTTCATGCTTATATTAGCAAAAAAGGGCTAATGTCAGTCATCTAACCTTCCACCATATCCAGTTAATGCTAAGTCCTGTCAGTTCTACTTCCTAAATAATTCTTAATCAACTTCCTTCTCTCCATAATGCTGCCACAGTCTCCTAACTGATCCCCCTGTCTTCTGACCTCCAATCCCAAATCTTTAGTTCTTTCTTTTCAACTGCATCTCTCACTCTTCCTTCCTCCTTGCACTCCAGCTTTACTGACCTTTAATTCCTTAAAGCTATCATGCTCTCCTCTGGATCTTCTCATACACATTTTCCTCTGCCTGGACCACTCTTTTATTTCCAACTCACATTGCTAATTCCCATGCATGGAAATATATTAGCTTAAATTTCTATTGTTTCTGGAAGTCTTGATCCTGAATATACTTCAATAATAGCTCATTGTACTTCCTTTGCGGCAGTACTTATCATATCAACATGACTTGTTTAACTATCTTCTTCACTGGATTGAGGGAGCAGTGACTGGGTTTTGTATACCTGATTGTATATCTCATCCCTAGTAGTTTCTGTCACTTAGTGGGAGCTTAATAACTATTTAACAAATGAATGAAAGCCTACTTTAGTGGAAATATGACCCCTAAGTTTGTTATAAGGTCAGGATTTCTGGATCACAGCTTGCTGTCAACATTGGTCATCTCCCAGCATCCAAATGTTCTTCTCTCTTAATAACAGCCTTGAATTCTGTTTTGGGAACCATGTGGTTCCTGAGAAGCTTATATTTACCCTGGCTCCAGCAGTAATTTAAATTTTCACTATTGAGAAAACTGATCTGCTTCTGTGGCTTTAATTACTTAAAACTGCACTTTCTTAATTAAATGTGTTATTGGAATTCCCTATAAGGCTACAAAGCCCTCTCATTTAGCCATCTTCCTATCATGAAAGGTACCGAGGTGAAGTTATCTGGCATGTTCCTGTTATGCTTTTCTGGTAGGATTATTTTAATTTTTAGCTTCACGTGTTCAAAAGGACCTGGGTGATTACCTAGGGCCCTAGAAAGAGCACAAGCCCGAATGTGGCAACACGTCTGAATGAAACATGCCTAAAGCCACAACGGTTTCAAAACAGATGAGGTCAGAATAAACAAGGAAAACCAAAGGGGATTTAATCTAAATTTAAACACTATCACTTCTGTGATATTTCTGCATATATCAAACAAAAGAAGTAGCTATCTGAGGCTTAAAGAGAAAATACTGTGCCTTGCTCCATCTATTTTAAAAATAATTATATGAATTGTCTTTTTCCTTATTATACAAATAATTCATGTCCATTATGGATAATTTGGACATTAAAAAGTATATAAAAGAAATGGGCCACTAAAATCATACACAAAATAACCACTGGTAATGTCTTGATGCATTTCTTTTCATAAGTTTCTGTACGTGTACCCGCAGTTGTATATTTTCCTTTTCAAAATCCAAAATTTTTTTGTACATTACTTTTTTCTACAGACATCATAACCCCAAAAAAGTGATTTTTATAACTTTCCATTTTGTGGACATGCTATAACTTTTAAAAAACTTTTTTCCTATTGTTGACCTCAGATGATTCCCAATTTTTTACCGTTAGGAATTACTCTGGGCGTCTCTGCTTGAATTACAGGTCGACTTTTCCTCTTGTGTTCTGGATCATTTCCGGCTTTCTCGAGGACATGGTCCCTGCAGTTAGGCACTTTCTCTCTGCTCCATCAATGTTTCCCTCTCTGGCAAACTCCTCCCACCAGCACGCACACATTCTCTAACAGCTTCCGTCTTGAACTGACAAGAGCCCTCCTCTCACCTTGCATTCCTCTCCAGCTCCATCCAATTTCTCTGGCTTCCTTGACAGCTAAGCTTATGGAAAGATCACATCTTGGTT
>NW_012151396.1:6283542-6284408 GCF_000956105.1 Propithecus coquereli | reverse complement strand
TTAATTAAAAGTAAATTATTTAAACACTTCAAGTAAAAGGCAGAACTTATTGGATTGGACAAAAAATAAAGATCCAACTATGTGCTGTCTATAAGAAACTCACTGAAATATAAAGATACAGATAGGCTAAAAGTAAAAGATGAAAAAAGAATATACCCAGAAAACAACATTCAAAAGAAAGGGGGACTATATCGATATCAAAGTTTGCTGCAGAACAATAAATAGCACCAGGGATACAGGGCGGCATTTTATGATGGGTCAATCTTCAAGAAGACCTAACAATCTTGAATATAAATGTACTTAATAAGAGACCTTCAAAATACATTAAGCAAAAACCGGTAGAACAAAAGGGAGAAATAAAAAAGTCTACATTCAGAATGAGAGATTTTGGCACTCTTCTCTGAATAATTTATAGAATAAATAGAAAAATCAGTAAAGATATAGAAGACTTGAACACAGTATTAATCAAATTGATCTAATTGATATTTTTAGAGTGCTTCACTCAACAACAGCAAGAGTACTTATTTTTCAAAAGTGAACATAAAACATTCACCAGGACAGATCATATCCTAGGCTATAAGTCTTCATAAATTTAAAATAAATAACCACAGTGGAACAAAACTAAAAAGGGGCCGGGCACGGTGGCTCACGCCTGTAATCCTAGCACTCTGGGAGGCCGAGGCGGGTGGATTGCTCAAGGTGAGGAGTTCGAGACCAGCCTGAGCAAGAGTGAGACCCAGTCTCTACTAAAAAATAGAAAGAAATGATCTGGACAACTAAAAATATATATATATAGAAAAAATTAGCCAGGCATCATGGCGCATGCCTGTAGTCCCAGCTACTCGGGAGGCTTGAGGCAGAAGGAT
>NW_012151396.1:6276850-6278997 GCF_000956105.1 Propithecus coquereli | reverse complement strand
GGCAGGGAAACTCAAAACCATATGTTTTGAAATAAATATTTTCTGATAACATAGAACAAGCACTCTGTGTCTCATAGCCCCAGAGTTTAACTGCACTTGAAATCAGGTTAACTGGAGCTAAATTTAATCACTGTGTGACCCGATTGGGTGTATGCAACCTAGGGTATTGAATATCCTACTTTATGTTGTTTTTATTCTCAGTTCCATCTAGTTATTTCCTTGGGGACCACAGAGCAATTGTAGGCAGCAAAGTAATGAAATGTGGTAAATCTGGTTAAAGAGAAACATGACTAAAAATACTTCCCTTTGTTTCATCTCAGCAGCCTCATACTTAGTGTGGCTTACTTTGGTTTATAAAGTACTAAAACTAGTTCTTATGAGAAAAAAGGCTGAATTTATTGTTCTGGGAAACAGAGAGCTTATTCAATCTTCTAACATATAAAAGTTCTTTGTTTTATAGATATGCCGTAAAAATCTAGGACATAATCATTAGCTGCCATTTACACTGGGTGTCCCAGCAAGTTGACTGAACTTCCTGAGATGGTGGATCATATGGGCTTCATGTTGGGGGGAGCACTCTCCCTGTCTCCTGCCTTCCCCACTTGCCTACCTACTGCTCGGCCTGGGGGAACTGGGAGGTTGGCAGGGAAATACGTTACCACCCAACAGACTTGGGCATCCTTAGTCGTGATCTCTGAGGGTCAGGCCTTTCTGCTGATAACTTAGAGAAGTTTACACTATTTTTCTTAGAAAGTTCTCAGTACTGTAAGCTGGGAAGATATCTGGGAACTGGCCCAAACCAATTAAGGGTGATTCTCAAGGAAAACAGCGTAACAGGGAGGAACTCCCTTCCTACACAACTAGCTTCTTGAGAGGCTTTTTCAAATATATAAGCTCCATGCACTACCCCAAACCCTCATTCACCACTGAGTGAGTGAGAAATGCTCCTAAAGGGAGCAAGTGTGCATGGGAATGTGAAGGGCAGGAGAGATTGAGAACTAATCTGAAGAAAGGTTTTTGAAGGAGTTGTACATATGTGGAGACTATGGACACCCAGGAAAATTACCATGCAAATGTCTTCTGCATCCTTCCTTTAGAGCACACATTTTAAACACTCTTTGAAAATAGTGACTCACTGTGGCTTAGGGGAGAGAATGCTGCACCAAGTGTTGGAAGGTCCAAGCCTGCTCTGTATGTCACTGGCCAGTTGAACTAGCTGCAGGCAGATCACTTATAGACAAGGATTTTTCCTGAGGCTGCCGGCTGTGGCAATGCCACGTGGCCCCTCCCTCCCAGGATGGGCTCCAGAGCCCAGCAGGGCCCAGCGAGACGTAAAAGGGCAATCTCAAACCGAGAAGTCCCATGAAAGGGATTGGGGCACTTAACCCTGGTTTAGGGGTCAGTCAGGCTTATTGGAGGAACTAGTGTCTATGAGAAACACGGACAGGAGTTTTATAGGGAGAGAAGACTTGGCATGGTGTCATCTATGTTGTATAAGATAACAGATCAGTGTTTCCCACGGAGTGGCAGACGTGGTGAGAATACAGCTCTCCCCAGACTTTCTGGGGAATCTGCTCCAGTTGGTAAAGCTTCAGAACTTTGTTCTCCTCTCACACAAAGGGAGAGTGAGAGTGAGCCCCCTCTAATTTGCACAGATATTTTCTCATGTTTCTCATATTAATCTTCTCAGTGGCTTACCTAGCAATTTTGCTTGCAATCCCTACTTGCCCTTGTTTCTACACTGTACTATCGTATTAGTTCTCTATTGCCATGTAACAAATTAACCCCAACACTCAGTGGCTTAAAATGGCCATCAATACTTATCTCTTGCAGTTTCTGTGGGTCAGAAACTTGAGAGAGTGGCTTGGCTGTGGGGAGAAATAACACAGGCCATGAACAGCAGAGGGCAAGCCTCTTTGGGAGCCATCTTGGAAGTCCCCAATAGTGCCCCTAAGACACTGAGCAAGTTCTACTTCCTATCCATTCTCCCTTTCCCTGTGCAATATTGACTATAGCTGTGAATTCTGTTTCCCTGTCCATTCTCAAATAATTGATATTTTAGGTGACTATCTCTTGCTTCTCTGGGTCATTTATTTTTTGGAGGTGGGGGGCATTTCCCTCCTCTCCCATTAAAGTTTATAAGATAT
>NW_012151396.1:6275978-6276800 GCF_000956105.1 Propithecus coquereli | reverse complement strand
ATTTTATGATGGGTCAATCTTCAAGAAGACCTAACAATCTTGAATATAAATGTACTTAATAAGTGATCTTCAAAATACATGAAGCAAAAACCAATAGAACAAAAGGGAGAAATAAAAAAGTCTACATTCATAATGAGAGATTTTGGCACTCCTCTCTGAATAATTTATAGAATAAATAGAAAAATCAGTAAAGATATAGAAGACTTGAACACAGTATTAATCAAATTGATCTCATTGATATTTTTAGAGTGCTTCACTCAACAACAGCAAGAGTACTTATTTTTCATAAGTGAACATAAAACATTCACCAGGACAGATCATATCCTAGGCTATAAGTCTTCATAAATTTAAAATAAATAACCACAGTGGAATAAAACTAAAAAGGAAGCAATTATAGAAAGGTATATGGAAAATCCACAAATATTTGAAAATTAATAAGCTTCTAAATAGAAATTGGAAAGTATTTTAATCTGAATGAAAATGGAAATACAGCATGTCAAAATTGTGAGATACAGCCAAAGCAGTAATTTAAGGAACATTTATAGCATTTTATGCTTATATTAGCAAAAAAGGGCTAATGTCAGTCATCTAACCTTCCATCATATCCAGTTAATGCTAAGTCCTGTCAGTTCTACTTCCTAAATAATTCTTAATCAACTTCCTTGTCTCCATAATGCTGCCACAGTCTCCTGATCCCCCTGTCTACTGACCCCCAATCCCAAATCTCTAGTTCTTTCTTTTCAACTGCATCTCTCACTCTTCCTTCCTCCTTGCACTCCAGCTTTACTGACCTTTAATTCCTTAAAGCTATCATGCTCTCCT
>NW_012151396.1:6264938-6274428 GCF_000956105.1 Propithecus coquereli | reverse complement strand
AAGAGCCCTCCTCTCACCTTGCATTCCTCTCCAGCTCCATCCAATTTCTCTGGCTTCCTTGACAGCTAAGCTTATGGAAAGATCACATCTTGGTTACAGTTCCCCTTCCCTACCTGATATTCACTCGCACCCACTCTGGCCAGGTACCTTCCCTGCCCCTCAATTGAAACTGCTTTCTCCAAGGTTACCATCTACTGCCGCTGGTCAATTCTGTGTCTCTGTCCTCATCCTATCTGGCCTATTGGCCACACTGGGTTGAGCACACCCTCCTTCCAGAAACAGTCTCATCTCCTGGCTTCCTTAACCCCACCCTTACTGGTTTGCCTCATACCTCCATATCCTTTGCTGGCTCTTCTCCCTCAACTTGTCCAAAAAATGTTGGGAGTACCTTAGGGTTCGTTCCTGGACCTCTTCTTTTCTATTCTTGCTCTGGGTAATCTTACTCTCTTCCATGCTTTAACTACCAATGACATGCTGATGCCTCCAAACCTATTTTCCAGGCCAGACCTTTCTCTGGATTCACACACCTCGCTGCCTGCCAGCTACTCTCTCTGGATGTTTACTAAGCTTCTCAAACCTAACGTTGCTAAAACAAAGATCTCATTTTTCCTCATATCCCCCAAACACCTCTGTCCTTACCCTGGCCTTCCACACCTCTAGTCACTACTACTACTAGTCGCTTGGACTCAAGCTTGATTGCTCTCTTTTCCTCACCCTTCCTGTCCAACCCAGCAACAAATTCATGTCTCTATCTCCAAAATCTTTCTCGATTCTTTCACATCTCTCCATTTCCAGTGCCTCTTTCCTTATCTAAGCCATCATTGCATCTTTCTTGCATTACATCACCGGCCTCCTATCTGCCCCCTGCTTCCTGTCTTGTGGATATGTGATCCATTCTCTCCACATCACTCAGAGTAGCCCGTGCTGGTTGCTCGCTGTATCCAGCCTTGACATGATGTCTACAGGACCTCGTTTTTGCCTGTCTTTTAGATCTCATCTTTTACAACTATCCTGTGGGCTCCCAATGCTCCAGCCACTTGGGCCTTCTTGCTCTTCTTCTAGCACTCCAAGCTTTCTCACCCCACAGCCTTTGCATTTGGTGTTGTGTTCCTCTGTCTGGAACACTCTGCCTCCAGTCTTCACATGGCTGCTTCCTTCTCACCATTCAGGACCCAGCTCAAAAGTCACTTCAGTTTGAAGGTGGCTCTCCCTTCACATACCAACTCTAGAGTCCAGAGAAACTAGCATACATGCAAATCACATGCAAAACAAATTGAAACAAAGAAAAATGCCAACTAGAAACAATCCAAAGTCCTCCAACAGAATAAATTATAGTAGATTCATACAATGGGATAGTATATCCAAGGGGAAATGAATAAATGATTAATACAACTGGGCAACAACATAGTTGAACCTCAAAACATAATGTTGAATGAAAGAAAAAAGTCACAAAAGAATACATAAGATATCTAGTCAATTAATATGATATTTAGATATATTGAATAGGGGTATGCACGGAAGTGGTAAAACTATAAAGACAAGCAAGAGAATGATTAACAAAATTTGCAAGAGAGCAGTTACGTCTCGAAGGGAATGACATCAGGAAGGGACCCTTAGGAAGCTTCTGAAGTTCTGGTGTTTCTGTCTCTTAACCTGGGTGGGAGTAGAAGGTCTTTATTTCACTACTATATTCTTTAAATTGTACATATTATTGAATGAACTCTTGAATCCATGATATTCTTCACAATAAAAAGGTTTTTGTTTCTTTAAAAATAAAGATGGGACTATAAAGCAACATAATGATTTTTTTCTCCTAATCATTATATGAGTGTAAACTGCATATAGTCCTCGTATTTCGATTCCCTCAGGGTCAAGTGAAAGAGGTGGGCTAGTGTTGGGGAAGATCTCTTTCTAACATTCTATGACTCGGTAATAGCAGGGAAGTTTGAAGGAATCTTGAGGGGACATCTGGTCTGTCTCCAAAATTTCTAGCAGAATTACTGGTTAATTAAAACCAGTTCAGGCAAAAGTGAACCAATTTTATTTGGAAATCCCACCCCCTCCTTTCCCCAGGAAGAAATTACACAGCCTTGTTATATAATCAACTTTCAATGTCTGAAAATTCTTCCTTTCAGTCTACACAGATTGACCATGATTTGGGACCTCTTTTGAAACAACATGACAATACATTCAAGGTTGGCAAAGTTTGAAGGACTAAATCTAAATGGAGCTGCCACACGGTTCCCACCATATAATGGAACTCTGTGTCCTTTCTTGGACACAACAGAGCAGAGATGCTACAGGAGGGTCTATGTGTGCATGTGCACATGTGTGTGGACAAATGAGCAGCAAGGAATGCTGGTTAATATTCTCCTTGACCAAATAAAATCTTTGCCAAGTTGATAGTACAAATGCAATATTCAGTGATCTCTGAAAGTAGAACCTGCCTGTTGTGTGTTAATGTTCCTATATGGCAGGGAAACTCAAAACCATATGTTTTGAAATAAATATTTTCTGATAACATAGAACAAGCACTCTGTGTCTCATAGCCCCAGAGTTTAACTGCACTTGAAATCAGGTTAACTGGAGCTAAATTTAATCACTGTGTGACCCGATTGGGTGTATGCAACCTAGGGTATTGAATATCCTACTTTATGTTGTTTTTATTCTCAGTTCCATCTAGTTATTTCCTTGGGGACCACAGAGCAATTGTAGGCAGCAAAGTAATGAAATGTGGTAAATCTGGTTAAAGAGAAACATGACTAAAAATACTTCCCTTTGTTTCATCTCAGCAGCCTCATACTTAGTGTGGCTTACTTTGGTTTATAAAGTACTAAAACTAGTTCTTATGAGAAAAAAGGCTGAATTTATTGTTCTGGGAAACAGAGAGCTTATTCAATCTTCTAACATATAAAAGTTCTTTGTTTTATAGATATGCCATAAAAATCTAGGACATAATCATTAGCTGCCATTTACACTGGGTGTCCCAGCAAGTTGACTGAACTTCCTGAGATGGTGGATCATATGGGCTTCATGTTGGGGGGAGCACTCTCCCTGTCTCCTGCCTTCCCCACTTGCCTACCTACTGCTCGGCCTGGGGGAACTGGGAGGTTGGCAGGGAAATACGTTACCACCCAACAGACTTGGGCATCCTTAGTCGTGATCTCTGAGGGTCAGGCCTTTCTGCTGATAACTTAGAGAAGTTTACACTATTTTTCTTAGAAAGTTCTCAGTACTGTAAGCTGGGAAGATATCTGGGAACTGGCCCAAACCAATTAAGGGTGATTCTCAAGGAAAACAGCGTAACAGGGAGGAACTCCCTTCCTACACAACTAGCTTCTTGAGAGGCTTTTTCAAATATATAAGCTCCATGCACTACCCCAAACCCTCATTCACCACTGAGTGAGTGAGAAATGCTCCTAAAGGGAGCAAGTGTGCATGGGAATGTGAAGGGCAGGAGAGATTGAGAACTAATCTGAAGAAAGGTTTTTGAAGGAGTTGTACATATGTGGAGACTATGGACACCCAGGAAAATTACCATGCAAATGTCTTCTGCATCCTTCCTTTAGAGCACACATTTTAAACACTCCTTGAAAATAGTGACTCACTGTGGCTTAGGGGAGAGAATGCTGCACCAAGTGTTGGAAGGTCCAAGCCTGCTCTGTATGTCACTGGCCAGTTGAACTAGCTGCAGGCAGATCACTTATAGACAAGGATTTTTCCTGAGGCTGCCGGCTGTGGCAATGCCACGTGGCCCCTCCCTCCCAGGATGGGCTCCAGAGCCCAGCAGGGCCCAGCGAGACGTAAAAGGGCAATCTCAAACCGAAGTCCCATGAAAGGGATTGGGGCACTTAACCCTGGTTTAGGGGTCAGTCAGGCTTATTGGAGGAACTAGTGTCTATGAGAAACACGGACAGGAGTTTTATAGGGAGAGAAGACTTGGCATGGTGTCATCTATGTTGTATAAGATAACAGATCAGTGTTTCCCACGGAGTGGCAGACGTGGTGAGAATACAGCTCTCCCCAGACTTTCTGGGTAATCTGCTCCAGTTGGTAAAGCTTCAGAACTTTGTTCTCCTCTCACACAAAGGGAGAGTGAGAGTGAGCCCCCTCTAATTTGCACAGATATTTTCTCATGTTTCTCATATTAATCTTCTCAGTGGCTTACCTAGCAATTTTGCTTGCAATCCCTACTTGCCCTTGTTTCTACACTGTACTATCGTATTAGTTATCTATTGCCATGTAACAAATTAACCCCAACACTCAGTGGCTTAAAATGGCCATCAATACTTATCTCTTGCAGTTTCTGTGGGTCAGAAACTTGAGAGAGTGGCTTGGCTGTGGGGAGAAATAACACAGGCCATGAACAGCAGAGGGCAAGACTCTTTGGGAGCCATCTTGGAAGCCCCCAACAGTGCCCCTAAGACACTGAGCAAGTTCTACTTCCTATCCATTCTCCCTTTCCCTGTGCAATATTGACTATAGCTGTGAATTCTGTTTCCCTGTCCATTCTCAAATAATTGATATTTTAGGTGACTATCTCTTGCTTCTCTGGGTCATTTATTTTTTGGAGGTGGGGGGCATTTCCCTCCTCTCCCATTAAAGTTTATAAGATATGCCAGGTCCTGGTTATTTCTTAATAGCTCCTCCTATTGCACGGTATAATTACTTACATTTGCTTTTCAAGTTAATAAAAGAATAGTTTTCTGATGTGTTCTTGTACTTTATAGTCAATCCTGAAAAATATAAAATAATATAATAATACCTTAGATTCATGTTGGTCATGAATAGCTCCATCATGGAACTTTCTTCTCCCTTCTTTTCCTCAGGCCTCTTAGCGTCGTTATGTGGATAAGTACTGAATTAAATTAAATTGGAAACAGAGAGTATACACTATTTTTTTTCAGAACTCACATGAGTTGATTTTTAAAAACGAGAACCAGAAAGTAAGTAGAAGTCATATATGTCATTTAAATCATATAAGACAACCATAGACAGGTGTACAATTACAGCTCAATTCACTTTCTTTTCACTAACCATTTCTAATTAAAACTTCTCTAATGGCCTAGTATGATTAGATCATTAAATTTCAGGCTATAGCAGGTCATATGAAGGCTTATCATCTATTAATAGTTCTAGTAAGCTGTGGGTTTACCGGTTGGCAACCACATTTTCTGAAAATTCTGCTTATTTCTAGAACTTTTTAATTCACTCAGAAGTTAAAAACTTGAAATACTATCTTAGGGAAGCATTTCAAAGTCTTACCAGTTATGCAAAGTGATTTCTTCCTTTAAAGGCGAAGTTCCTTCTTATTAATAGAATTATATAGGTAATGGATCTACAAGACAAATCATTTGTTTCACTTTCTATATTCCAAAAATGGAAATACATTTCATTGGAATCACGCTAGATCTCTCCCCTGTAAAGCAGCTGTCAAAAAAACCAGAACTTATCAATAACAAACAGAGGACCCCCGACCTCCAGGGAGAAAAGAAATGAGCTCACTGAAGCAAGAAGGCCCCTGCTCCTCAGCTACAGTCGAGAGGCCCCACGCTTGCCAGGTCTCCCTTCCATTTTTCACCTTTCCTGTTCTTTTTTATTTTAAATAGACCATTTGTTGGCTGGCCAGAACTTGATTTTCTCTAGAGGGAAAAAGCACTGGAGGTTAATTAAACTCTGAATTATGGGCTAAGCATGGTGGCTCACACCTGTAATCCTAGCACTTTGGTAGGCTGAGGCAGGAGGATTGCTTGAGACCAGGAGTTTGAGACCAGACTGAGCAAGAGAGAGACCCTGTCTCTACAAAAAATAGAGAAAATTAGCTGGGCATGGTGGCTCATGCCTAATAGTTCCAGCTACTCAGGAGGCTGAGGAAGGAGGATCGCTTGAGCCCAGGAGTTTGAGGTTGCAGTGAGCTATGATGATGCCACTGCACTCTAGCCCAGGCGACAGAGAGAGATCCTGTCTCAATCAATCAATCAATAAGCAAGCTTTGGTTTAAGAGAACTCCTATTTTTTGCCCATTCTCACCAGACGAGGAGAAAGAGCAGAAGTGAAGTTACAAAATCTGTAGCGTGGCTCAAAATTACATGTTTAGAGCTGCCCTGTAGCTCCCCACATTTGAGGATGGATTGTTATTTCTCTTGGCTCAGGGGAGGCTAACTTTTTTTGTGAGTAACATCCTTCTAGGAGGGCAGGAGGCCTAGCTGTCTAAAAGTAAAAATCAAGAGTCTGGAAACCTGGGTCCCGGACTTAGCATTGTCACTTAATTAGTTGTATGACTTCGTGCAAATCTTATAAATTCTCTCAACATCAGATTTCTCATCTCATAAGTGAAAATAATCTCATGATATTATCAGGAACATCAAATGGAAAATGGTGGTGAAGGTACCTATTTAATTATAAAATATAGCACGTACCTATTATTATATGTATTTTTTTCAGGATTTGGTATAAATAGCAACACTTATCAAAAAGCTTTTCTTTTGTGAGTATGAAAAGCAACTTTAAAAATTTTAAAATCTTTTGTATAATAGAAATAAAAAAATATTCAGGACCTAGACCAGTGCCTGCAAATTATATTAATATAAACTCTATTTCCTAACTACAAATTATCATTAAAAAAATTCCTAAAGCTAGTGCATTTCACTCCGCTTATATTTTTTTGTTAGTTTTTCAAAGTAGAAAGAATTCTAGTACATCTCAGTTGTAGTAAGCTGATTAATTTGCCACTATGATGAAACACTATTGGCTAAAGCAGTAGCCTTGTATTTTTTTTTTTAATAAAGGATTCACCTATTAAGGTTTTATAATTATTCTTAGTTTTTCCCTTGGCACATCTCTGACCCTACCTCTCCAGCATGCACCGTGCCCTGGAT
This sequence comes from Propithecus coquereli, assembly GCF_000956105.1. Taxonomy (NCBI): domain Eukaryota; kingdom Metazoa; phylum Chordata; class Mammalia; order Primates; family Indriidae; genus Propithecus; species Propithecus coquereli. The sequence goes on along the minus strand of NW_012151396.1, from coordinate 6,267,550 downwards.
TAGCTCTCTGAAAGTCTCCAGATGATCTCACGCCCTGGCCTGGGATAACCTTCCAGCTTCATCTGCAGTCATTTTGGTCCCCACATGAGGCCCACGCTAACCACACCACAGCCGGTGTCCACTGTTCCCTAAACACATGTACAACTCCGGCCTTTGCTCATTTTATTGCTCGTCTTTGGAATGCCTTTCTTCCCTTTCCTCCTGAGCTCCAAATGTGTTCATTCCTCATGGTCCCTCAGGTACTCAATGTCAGTCAGTAACGGAGACTGAAAAAAACGCATCTGGAAATGTAAGATTATAGAGGCTACGGGTGTTTCCAGAAGGGGATAATCAAAGAACAACATTGTTTAGGGGAAGAGGAAAACAAGGATTTAGAAAAGTCCACAGATGACTCTCCTCTAAAGAGTATCTATACTCAGGATTTCCATCCCCCTCTCCCTCCTCTATTATTTCTACTTCAGTTGGGCTTTTCCCTCATCACGCCGCAGAAATTGCTTGCCAGGGTCAATGGCCTCCATGCTGGGAAACCCAGTGGTCAATTCCCAGTCACTCCAAAACCTGGTCCTTTTCATCTTGGTTGATAACTCCATCCTTCCAAGTGATCAAGCCACGAACCCTGGAGTCATCCTAGACACCCGTTTCTCTCGAGTTTCTCTGGAGTCCCTAAGCCAGTGTGCTCTACCCCTCAGAATAGATCCAGAATCACCACTTCTCATCCCCTCCACTGCTGCCCCAGTGGTACCAGCCATTATTGTCATCTTTTGCCTGGACTCATGGTCAGTGTCCCTGTTTCTTCTCTTACACCCCCACGTCCCAGTCGATTTACGACACGGCAGCTGGAAGGAAACCTGTCAGACTACGCTGCTCCTTTGCTCCCCACCCCATTTCAGTCAGGGTAAAGTCAATGCCTTTCATGTGGTCCACAAAGCCCAATGTGATCAGGTCTCAGCTCCACCTCCCTCCTCTCTACTCCCCTACTTGAGCCAGTCTGGGCTCCTGGCATTTCTTGAACATGTAGGCTGTTCCCTCTGCCTAGAAAGCGTCAGTAGCCATGTGGCCAACTCCCTCACCTCGTTCAAGGCTCTGCCCAACCTTAACTGTCTCCCTTATCTTGTGCTTTTTCTTCCCATCGTACTTGCGACTTTCTAATGTACTACATAATTTACTCATTTGTTTCTCCCTGTCAGAATGTCAGGTCAATGTTCACTGATATATCCCAAATATCTACAATAGTGCCTGGAACACAGCGAATACTAAATATCTACTGAATGAAAGAATGAAGGACTCTTGAGAATAAAAGTTCCATGAAGTACTAAGGACCTAAGCTAATTTACATGGGTCCAACAGCAAATGCATATGAAGAAACAGAACCACAGAGAAAAAGGAATGTACCTGAGCCTTTCCATTGCTAGCTATGGCCGCTCAGACGCGCGAAAAATACATCTATTTGAAATACCTTTATTATTTTGTTATTTAAAATAAGACACTATGTAGGATACAGCTACATGAACATTTTAGGTGTCAATACATAAGGATCAGCACTAACCACTCTTAAGTATCAACAAATATTCAATAAATTGGCAGTTCTGGCATAATACCAGATCATATGCAATTTGAAAAAAGATAGCAAAAACCAGTTAGTAAACTGAAGTCAAATAAAAGCTAATCATTCACAAGCCCATATGTTTTACCTTTTTGCCACAGTAGGCAACAAATAAAAGTAAAATACATATAACGCTGTTAGAATGTATAATAAAAATATAAATAAATACAAATATAGTAAGCAACCAATACAGTAAAACTTAATATATGAGTAGTACATAAGAAGCATTTTTATATTGCTATAAATATGATTTTTGGCTTTAATTTTGGCATATTTCCACAGGTTTTTTTTAAGGCAATTGCTGATTGCTTAAGCTTCTGGATATAGGCAAACATAAAATCATTTATTTATGCTTTTAAAATTGTAAGAGTTCTAAAACTAATGTACAATTGGAATGTGAAGAATAATTTTTTTTGGTCCACATAGCATATAAACCACCAAAAACTAAGAAGTAAAATTTAGTTTTCCCTAATCATATTTGGAATTATCTTGGCTTTCAAACATTGCAATCTTTAAAATGGACCAAAATATTCATTGATTTATCTGGTGAATCTGAGCACAGAAATTTAGTCTAGAATCCATTCTCTGAACATGGAATATTAAATCAACAATCTGTCTACTTACCTAAATTAAATCACACATATATAATACATACATATATGCGTATATTTTTAAAACTTTCATTATGATAAATACCATAAGATAAAAATAAGCCTACTTTACACAAGAAAATAGGCTGTATTAACATACCAGGTTTTGTCATGTAGGTTAACACTTATCTAAATGAAATATTATACTATAAATTCTAAATTTTAGAAACTAATGGAGTAGAGGAGGGGCCATCTAGATTATTTACGTAAGGAACTCGCAGCTATTACACACTACCTCAGCAGTGGATTTATCTTTTTAATTATTTTGCTTAGTATAATAATAAACTAAGTCTTCACTACCTAAGGCACAATGACTGGGCAATAGCAGGAAGGCGGCCTGGGAATGCACAGAGCAGCAG
>NW_012151396.1:6263185-6264888 GCF_000956105.1 Propithecus coquereli | reverse complement strand
GAAAAATATAAAATAATATAATAATACCTTAGATTCATGTTGGTCATGAATAGCTCCATCATGGAACTTTCTTCTCCCTTCTTTTCCTCAGGCCTCTTAGCGTCGTTATGTGGATAAGTACTGAATTAAATTAAATTGGAAACAGAGAGTATACACTATTTTTTTTCAGAACTCACATGAGTTGATTTTTAAAAACGAGAACCAGAAAGTAAGTAGAAGTCATATATGTCATTTAAATCATATAAGACAACCATAGACAGGTGTACAATTACAGCTCAATTCACTTTCTTTTCACTAACCATTTCTAATTAAAACTTCTCTAATGGCCTAGTATGATTAGATCATTAAATTTCAGGCTATAGCAGGTCATATGAAGGCTTATCATCTATTAATAGTTCTAGTAAGCTGTGGGTTTACCGGTTGGCAACCACATTTTCTGAAAATTCTGCTTATTTCTAGAACTTTTTAATTCACTCAGAAGTTAAAAACTTGAAATACTATCTTAGGGAAGCATTTCAAAGTCTTACCAGTTATGCAAAGTGATTTCTTCCTTTAAAGGCGAAGTTCCTTCTTATTAATAGAATTATATAGGTAATGGATCTACAAGACAAATCATTTGTTTCACTTTCTATATTCCAAAAATGGAAATACATTTCATTGGAATCACGCTAGATCTCTCCCCTGTAAAGCAGCTGTCAAAAAACCCAGAACTTATCAATAACAAACAGAGGACCCCCGACCTCCAGGGAGAAAAGAAATGAGCTCACTGAAGCAAGAAGGCCCCTGCTCCTCAGCTACAGTCGAGAGGCCCCACGCTTGCCAGGTCTCCCTTCCATTTTTCACCTTTCCTGTTCTTTTTTATTTTAAATAGACCATTTGTTGGCTGGCCAGAACTTGATTTTCTCTAGAGGGAAAAAGCACTGGAGGTTAATTAAACTCTGAATTATGGGCTAAGCATGGTGGCTCACACCTGTAATCCTAGCACTTTGGTAGGCTGAGGCAGGAGGATTGCTTGAGACCAGGAGTTTGAGACCAGACTGAGCAAGAGAGAGACCCTGTCTCTACAAAAAATAGAGAAAATTAGCTGGGCATGGTGGCTCATGCCTAATAGTTCCAGCTACTCAGGAGGCTGAGGAAGGAGGATCGCTTGAGCCCAGGAGTTTGAGGTTGCAGTGAGCTATGATGATGCCACTGCACTCTAGCCCAGGCGACAGAGAGAGATCCTGTCTCAATCAATCAATCAATAAGCAAGCTTTGGTTTAAGAGAACTCCTATTTTTTGCCCATTCTCACCAGACGAGGAGAAAGAGCAGAAGTGAAGTTACAAAATCTGTAGCGTGGCTCAAAATTACATGTTTAGAGCTGCCCTGTAGCTCCCCACATTTGAGGATGGATTGTTATTTCTCTTGGCTCAGGGGAGGCTAACTTTTTTTGTGAGTAACATCCTTCTAGGAGGGCAGGAGGCCTAGCTGTCTAAAAGTAAAAATCAAGAGTCTGGAAACCTGGGTCCCGGACTTAGCATTGTCACTTAATTAGTTGTATGACTTCGTGCAAATCTTATAAATTCTCTCAACATCAGATTTCTCATCTCATAAGTGAAAATAATCTCATGATATTATCAGGAACATCAAATGGAAAATGGTGGTGAAGGTACCTATTTAATTATAAAATATAGCACGTACCTATTATTATATGTATTTTTTT
>NW_012151396.1:6245783-6259805 GCF_000956105.1 Propithecus coquereli | reverse complement strand
TAAAATGTTTGAAAGCCAAAATAATGTTCATTAGGTGACAAGCCCTATGTCTGTTTCTCTTTTTTTCAAATATTAGAAAACTTATTTGCAATATGGACAAGGTCATTTTGAACATGTACTTCAATACATATATGTCCCTAAGCCTGTGCCAGGAGCCCAGAATGGATGTGCTAGAGACTAGACCATCAACCCTTGGGCTCAGGTCATGGCAGTCTCATCCATTCAGTAGTGGACACAGTACTTACCCACTGCCTGGCACATAGTAGATGCCAATGAATATTACTGGAGACAGAAATCTCTGCTCCAATAAAAGCTCTAGTTCTGCTGTGAAATAAGTTTTTTGTTTGTTTATTCAGGGATTCCTATTAGTTCTCATGTAAAAACAAAACTGAAATTTAGTGAGCCATCAGAGGTATAGTAGACACCCCCAAATGTAATATATACACACATTATTTTTTTCTTATAAAATACTATACCTTATGTTAGAGATATATACTTTAGTGTTTATGGTTGAAATTTTATAATATCTTGACTTTGCTTTAAAATATTACAGCAAAAAATGTCTGTGAATAACAGATGCAACAGTGGCAAAATATTAATTACTGGTAGATCTGGGTGATAGGTACTTAGAGGTTCTTCATACTATTATCTGTACTGTGAGATTGGAAAGTTTTGATAATAAAAATAATTAATCGAAATAAATTTCAATAATAAAAATAGTAAGCACAAAATAAAGATATTTTCAACTACCAAAACTACTATATAAGATCATAGGTATTTTGCAAAGATCTGCACAAGACTTACATGACATTGTTATAACAGTGAAAAGTTGTCAATCAACAGGGGACTAGTTAAATGCAGTACATCCATATACAACAAAATGCTCTGCAAACATTAAAAAGAAATTGTCGAGTGAAAAACAGGAGGCTCCACAGCAGAAAGTGGAGCCTGATTCCACGCTCATGGGAGCGAGCGTGAGAGACATCTGGAAGAGTGTTCATCCAATGTTCAGAATGGTCATTTCTGCAAAGACGAATTGAGGATAGTTTTTTGCTTTTTTCTTGAAACTGCTCTGTATTACTCAAACTTTTTACAGGAGTATATATTAATTTTATATTGGGAGGAAACTATTTTCTATGATGATTCCTACAATTTTTCTCATGTTATTCTTTCTAGCTGATAGAATGATTTCTTAACTTTAAAAATTGTGTCAGGTCTTAAGTAATTCAGTGGGAAAGTGCTATACTTCTAAAACAATATGAAATCTAGAATAGATTTCATTTATTTCTAAAAATGCAAATAACATTTTTAAGGCACATACATTTTTTCCTCAACCATCTACTTAGTGCATTAAAATGTAAGACGTCAAAAAACTACATAAAACACAACATTATCTATATAGGAATAGACTTAAATACATTTTGGTTAATTAAAATCAGGCTGAGAATTCTATTAGTTATAGGAAAAAATAGCATTTGGAAGAGAAAATAAAATGTTTTCTAGTTAGTTCTTAAAGAATTTGAATTGAAAGTATTCCAATAGTTCTATGCAAAAAAGTATTTGTGGATATTTTAGCAATATGTTTGTTCTTAGAAAAGAGCAGATGGCAGAATGGAATAAAATGTAATTTCCAGATGCGTGGTTTTATAAATTCTGTGCTGTGGACTCAGCATTAAAGCTCAAGTTTAAATTTAGCCAGCATTGCAGCACTTTTAGAGTAAAATTTAACTTAATGATTAACCTTTGAAACATTATTTAAGGTTTATTACTTTGGGTAAGAGTCTCAAAATGTACGTACCTAGGAGCTGTCTGAATATTCTATCCTTAGGCAGTCTGCTATTGCTGTATACTCTTCCTAGTCCTGTCTCCCTGCCCTTCACCTCCCCAGTGTTTCTTAATTAGTATGTTTCTAGATGATCTCGGGCAAATCATTTAAATCCCCACTTAGGGGGTTTAAAAGTCTAGCATACAATGAATATCCCCAAATTAAAAAAAAATTTTACCTGGTTCCTAGAAGAACCGGACTGCGCATCATGGACCGTATTGGGATGACATTTCTTTGAAGTTTTTGAAGACTCCGGACATGATTTCCTTTTAGACCTGTGGGCTGTTCTGTTTACTATCAACCTGGGATCACTTACATCAACTTCTTTAGCTTGATTTGCTGATTGCTGCTGTAGCACTTGGGGATATTCTGTTTCTGCATCTGATTCAAAAATGTGTGGTTTTCTTTCCAGTTTTAGTGACTCATGGCCCCTCCCTAAAATTTGTGTTATGCATTTGCTTGTTAAATTCTCTTTTCCATTCACTTGGAAGTCAACAGTACTTTTTATCACCCCTAAATTATTTTTCATATGAAATACTGCACTATTAGATAGCTGTTTACTTTCATTTAAACTCACAGTTGATTTTCCATTAGAAGAGGGAAATTTTGTCATATCTTCACAGAACTCAGCATTTTTTTCTTGCAGAAGTCTGGAACTCTTCTGATTTAAATTTTTAGCATGCATCTGAATGTTACTATTAGATCTTTTTTTTACAGCTGGAGCTAAATTCAGTTTGTCATCCTGGATCATACTAGTTTTAAGTGAAAACAATTTAGATTCTGTAACAACATGCTGTTTTCTTTTCAGGTTGCCAAGTGCTGAGATATTTTCATTCATCTGTAATAATCTTTTTTTGAAAACTGGTATGAATTTAGGGGTGATGTTATTTTGGGAGCTAAGATTTGTATGTTGAACTTGAGTATTTTCTCTGTCGGGCTTTACTGCTTCCAAATGTACTTGTGGTACCTTGTTAGACAGGGATTTCTTTCTGTCCTGAACAGACTCTGGCTGGAGAGACAGAGCTGAGAAAATGCCTGACTTGGGCTGACTGACCGAAAGCTCCTCCCTGTGGCCTGCTGCTACTGAACATGGTAGAAGACTTTGAGCCAAAGTAGGTTTTATGGAACCGGCTTGAGTCAGAGATATCCTGAACATTCTTTTAGTGGTCAAATTGGGTGGCTTGACTTTGTTTTCCTGAAAGGATAAATATTAAGAAATTTTAAAAATGAAATAATGTCCTTAATGGAAAAGAAATAAAATATACAATATCCTCTAAATAAAAATATAAAGTGACACTATCATATATAGAACAGGTAAAGAAAAACAAAATAAAAATGGGCCTTGTGATGGAAATATGTACATTTCTTATGGTTTGCATCCTTTTTTAGATACCATCCTCTCAAGATAATATTTTAAGATTAAGGCATACTCTACAGTCACATGAATCAACTATAAAAACTGCACACATGGGTACCCACTATCCTCCAAACAGGCTCATGCTGCTGTCCTGCTCAGATGGATGTCCCCCTCTTCTCTTGCTCTTCTCCCTCTGATCAAGTTGTGTCTTCCTCTAAGACCTCAAAGTCCCACCTCCTCTGAATCCTCCACCAGGCAAAGTAGCATACTGTGACTGTTTCTCTCAACTCTCCAAGGATCTGCTATCAGTTAAATACCATTTGTCACAAAAAATAACACAAGATGAGCACTCGTACCTTTTAGTGCACATGTTTCATCTCCCTAAGTTGGTACTAGATTCCAGGAAGGTAAGGACCATGACTTATTTATTCCTACATCCTTCAAAGTTACTCATAAATACTTGGTGAAAGACATTAAATTAATGGAGGAGGTGGCTGCACCTACACTAGGCCTTCGGCAATGAGTGGGGTTTCGACTACAGGGCAGGGGCTGTCTGTGTCTTAATCATGTTTATTTTTTCATTGCCTACCACGGTGCCTGGTACCTGTAATTCAGCAAGTATTCGTCAAACAAACTCGTCAGAAAATAGAGAGCCAAGTGTTTATAGTCCTTTTTTTTTTTAAACTATGGTTAATATAAAATTTACCATTTTAACCATTTTTTTTTTTGAGACAGAGTCTCACTGTGTTGCCCATTTTAACCATTTTTAAGTGAACAATTCAGTGGCTTTAAGTACATTCACCACTGAACCTGTGTTATGTAACCATCATCACTATGTATTTCCAAAACGTTTTCTTCATTCCAAACAGAAACTCTGTACTCCGTAAACAATAATTCCCTGTGTCCCCTTCCTCCTAGCCCCTGGTAACCTCTATTCTAGTTTCTATCTCTATGAACTCGCCCATTCTTAGGTACCTCATATGAGCGGAGTCATACAATATTTGTCTTTTTGTGTCTGGCTTATTTCACTAAGCATAATGTTTTCAAGGTTCATCCATGCTGTAGCATGTATCAGAATTTCATTCCTTTTTATGGCTGAATATTCCATTGTATGTATATGCCACATTTTATCTTTTCATCTGTTGATGGAAAGTATTAATAGTCTTTTAAAATACTTATCTATCGAGTCCCAATGTCTGGAAAAGAGTGATATGTGGCAATAATCTGAAGCGTGAACATGGAATTCTTTTCTCATCCTACTACATCGAAGACAGTGATTCAAAGTTTGACAATGTTTTTAAACTGCTAGGAACAATATACAAACCAAAACAACTGGTTTTTCTCTCTCCTGCTGGAGGCTCAATTGTTGAATGGGGTTGAGAAGAGAATGGAGAGTTTTGGGAGATCAGAGTTTATAAACAGGCACAGGAAAAGTAAGAGACTGATCCAGTTATCTATTAGGCGTAACAAATCACATCAAAATTTAGTTGCTTAAAAGCAGTAATCATTATGTTATCATCTTTCATTATTCTTGGGGTTGGCTTGGCTTAGCTTGGGGTCTCTCATGTTGTGTGGTTAGATGACTCTGGTGCCAGAGTCACCTTGGAGTCACTTTCTCATTCACTTGTGATGGTTGATGCTAGCTGTTGGCTGCAATACCTATAGGTAGTCTCTTCACGTGCCAGGGATCCTCCGTGGATGGCAGTGGGATTCCAAGAACAAATGACCCTAGAGGGACCTGGTGGAAGCTGTTTCTAATGACCTAGCCTCGGAGTCACACAGCCTCACTCTGCCACAGAGCTGCCCAGACTTAGAACAGAGACCCGCACCTTGGTGGGAGGAGGGCTGTCACTGGCCAGAAGAGCATGTGGGGTAGGTGATCTTGTTGTGGCCACTTTGGAAAATGCAGGAGATGTCACAGGGCAGCCTGTCTCTAGCCAGAGCCACGTGCTCTCTCACTACCTGCAAGCCTCCGGTGTTCACAGCACCAGTGGCACACAGAAGGGCTGGTGCACTTTGCGAAGGAGCTGCGTACAAACCTGATTTAGAGAAGCTAAAGAGGAGATGTGGCAGGAGCTGAAGGAGCTATGGCCAACTCCTGGTCCATACTGACCATGCGTGCTGCGGTTCCCAGTGAGCGTGCATTGCAGTGGCAGCCTCACAGACTGGAGCATCAGCATGGCTCTTACTTCACCTCCACTTTCCCCATTATGTGCCACCCTAAGCCAGAACTATATGGAGAAGGGAATTCATGGAAACATATTTCTAGAATACTTAAGTTGATGTAATAGAAAGTTGCCATAGGGAACAATACTCCTCCAACCTTGACTATTCTTAGGAAAAGTGGGAAGTCCCCAAGAAAATACTGGGCTAGGTTTGAGGGTGATGCTGACATAGGCGAATGGTGAGCCTTTCTTGTCTGAAGATTTCTCAGATTGGAGGCTTACCATGCCACTGGGACAAGATGACACCTGTCTTAGTTTGTTTGGGTTGCTATAACAAAATACCAGAAACTTGGTAGCTTATAAACAACAGAAATTTATTTCTAACTGTTTTGGAAGCTGGGAAATCTAAGGTCCAGGCAGATCTTTCTTGGGCTTTTTTTATAAGAGCACTAATCCAATTTACGAGCACTTCACCTCCTAATACTTAATCACCTCCCAAAGGCCCCACCTTCTAATAGCATCATCTTGGGGGTTAGGATGTCAACACTTGAATTTTGGAGGAATGCAAACATTCAGACCAGATCACACCCTTCTCTAATTGCCTATATTTTCAGGGAGTAACAGAAGACCTGGCCAGTTTTCGTGACCCTCAAAGAAGGAATACAGAGGCTAATGGAGGAGTAGTTGCTGGCTTATTGCCCTTGACATTGCTTGGCTGAGTGAAAAACCATGCATCAAGAAGGGGTTTGTGTTGTTTGCTAGGGCTGCTATAACAAAGTGCCAAGAGCTGGGTGGCTTAAGCAACAGAAATGTGTTATCTCACATTTCGAGAGACTAGAAGTCTGAAATTGAGGTGTTGGCAGGGTTGCTTCCTTCAAAGGGCCGTGAATAAAGGATCTGTTCCAGGCCTCTCTCCTCGGCTAGTAGAAGGACATCTTCACATTCCGCGGCGTTCTCATTCTATGTGTGTCTGTGTCCAGATTGTCCCTTTCTATGAGAACACCAGTCATACGGATTAGGGGCCTGCTCTCCTCCAGTGTGACCTCTTCCTACTGCAGGGACCCTAGTCACATCCTGAGGTATCGGGATTAGGACTTCAACACATGGATTTGGAGACACAATTCAACTCATAACAGAGTTTGATATATACTTCTGGAGAGAGTGAAGAGGGCATGTGGCTATTTTTCTGAAGACCCCCTGTACAGGGAGCTGGGGTAAAGCTAAAAGTGTCTAATAAAACCTCATACACCATCTTGTGAAGATACCATGTGAGCAGAGACCATCACCAATAGTCAACCCTGCCCCCATCACCGGCCCTTCCCCGCCCCACCCGCCGTGACTCTGCAATGGATAGGGAGGACTGGTGTTCAACTTCCTCCCCATCTTCCGCCTAGTGTTCCTGCCTGGACTAGAGCCTGGAAATCTAAAATTGACATTTTGTCCTTTGTAGCTAGGGTTGCAACGTGATTTAGAACCAGCTGATCAGATGCACTCATAATGTTCTTGAAAGGAGGAAGCTCAAGCCATACTTCTGCTATTTTGCTGAAAAGCTTAATTATGAATTCCTTTGATTCTCAGTTGCAGAATCAGCAGGAGCTCAAGTATAGGTGTCCGGAGCAGAGCACAGGGCAGCCATTCTCTTGCTACAGAGAACACTAGGCACGGGTACCAATGCACTTCGCCACACACCACTGCCCTCACCCTATGCGAGCTTTCCCTGCATGGAGATGCTATCATGAGAAGGGTTCTTAGATTTGATTGAAATTCTACTTCAAAGAAATGTTTTGTCAGAAGTGACTGAGTCACCTTGAAGTATCTAGACTGAATTTTTTTCCATTTGATGAAAAAGGGCATAAGAACTAAGTTGAAATCAATTCTAGAAAAGCAAAAAACACCCATTTTTTGGACCTTTGGGTTCTATTAACTGTAGTAACATTGAAACACCATATCTGCTACTTGAGATACCAAAAGAAAAACGCATAGATTCATATAAGAATAAATTGCTTGTATTCTGACATAAAACTTTTCTGGAATATGTGTTTTGTGTTTGAAATATGTTTATATTCACACCCTGTTTCTTCTTCATCTGTCTCTCAGAAATATACATCCTGTGAAAATAATTTCTAGGAGTTTGTTTTGCCTCCTAGCCTGTCAATATATTATTTACTCATTCTTTCAATTTTTAAAATACAATAAATAGCCTAAAGGGGGGAACCTCTAGGTTTATATTCAAAATTTATAAAAAGAATACCAAAAAGGCCTATATAAACAGCAGATGAGGTTATAAATAATTCACAGAACTTAAATATACTTAAATGGCCAACAAACCAAAGCTTTGTGAAGTCATAAGCCAATTAAAAATATTCTTTATTATATCATTTTTCTGCTAGGTGTCATTAGCTAACCTAACTTGGGTGACTTTTAATTTCTATAATTTACATACAATTTATGTAACTTTATACATTAACATAAAATCATACAGGAAAACCAAAAGCATTAACCTATATTTAGATATAAATAGATATCTCATGGAGGTTTAGTATTAAAGTAATAATCAAATATAATTACTCGAGAAATTAAGAAAATGACTGATCAAATGTGTTTTATCTATTAAAATCTGGTTTGGTGAATGGAACCACCTCAGTGTGTTTCTCGCTTAAAGTTGAACCAGAATTTAGTGAAGCTGAGATATAACCAGAGGTTCACAGGAAATACGGAGTTTAGAAGAATATGTTAATTTTAAATAACATGACACAAGGAAGCAGTGAAATTCAGAATATGGGTCATTCTCCAGGGCAAATGATCTAGTTTTTCTAGGAAATAACTGGCATAAATAAAAGGGGAGAGGGTTTGGAATGTTATAAAGAAACTCAAGAGATATAACAAATGAAATTATGCAAACCTTGTTTGGATTCTTATTTAAACAAAACCCCTAAAAATAAGTCTTTGAGATTAATGAGGAATTGCAGTGTGAACTGGTACCTGAAAATATTAAGGAACTATTTATCGCTAATTCTGTTAGGGGTAATAATGGCATGGAGGCTATTTAAAAATGTTTTTGAAAAGCTCTTATGAGACAGAAATGCACACTATAGGCTTCACAGGTGAAATAATGTCACAACTGGGATTTGTTTTAAAAACTTCCAGTTTATCCCCTACCCAAAAATACGTCAAAGGGGAATTAGATGATAGGCACATGAGAGGTCATTATACTAACTTCCTTTATGTACCTTTGAAAATTTCTATAAGTTTTAAAAAACATAGTTTGGCTAACCACTCCTGTTACTTTAATTTTTTTAAAGTTGGTAGAGTTTTATCAAGTAGTCTGATCAATTTATTTTTCATTTTTTTAAACTTAACTTTTTAATATTGCATGAATGTTAGAGATAACATGTATGCAGTTCAGTAATAAGAACTAACATTTACTGAGAGCTAAGTATTACACAAGAAACTATTCTAAGTATTATCTCATTTAATCCTAAGAAATAACACCTATGAAGTAAGTACTGCACAGGACACAACCCCCTTCAAGGAAGGACTTGCTGCCCCCTGCTGCTGGTCATAGAGAGCCACTGCCCAAGGACATGCCTCAGGGTGGCCCAAATCAAATGACAGACACAGGAAGGGTTATAAAGGCCTGTCTATTTTGGTCAATGCAGAACAACTCTGATGGGCAATTTTAGTCTCAGAGCTCCTCAGAAGGTTGGCAGAGGCTATCTGGTGCCTCCCTTGCTTTTGACTTCTCCTTTTACCCAATCTTGCTTTCTTCCTGCCTTCCATGGGGATTGCTTTGAAGGGCAGTCCCTAAGAAACATCACACGCACTAGACTCCATCTCAGAGTTGGCTCCTAGAGAACCCAATCTGTGACAAGCGCTATCATTACCACCACCACTAGCCCCCACCCCAATTTGCAGCTGACGAAACTGAGGCAAAGAGAAATTCAAAAACTTGCCAAAAATTATACAAGTAGTAAGGGGTTCAAATCCAAGCTGCCTGTTCCTAGGGCTTGAGCTCTCAGTCACAAATCTAAATTTCTTCCAATTACAGGACTAAGAATCTGACTATCTGGGTTTCAATTCTAACTTTGTAATGTATTATCTGTGTGGCTTTGGTTAAATTACTGGATGCTCTGAGCTTCAGTTTCCTCTTTTGCAAAATTGAGAAAACAATTCTTTATCCAAAAGGTCAATTTTGATGATTAAATGAGATAATGCACATAAAAGCACCTGGCATACAGAACGCACTCGATATAATTGAGTAGGATAAATTCTTTTTGTCAGGAGTAATATAAAGATCAGAATTTGTAATTAAATGTTATTTTACATTTATGAAGCAAATTTTCACAAATACATTGTTCTGATTCACTAATTCTAAAACAGACATGAGCTAAAAATATTAGGTACTCTATAAATATATTCAATAAAAGTGCATGATATAGTGACATATCTTTTTCCAAATTCCTCAGATTGGGACTTGGCCAGCAACTAAACTTACATTATGTCTGGACAAGGTTTTAACACTATCATAAAATGTCAATTGGTATCTGTCTACCCACACTCCCTTCTAAGGAAATGGCCTTGTCTTTGGCCCCTGACGTCTAGGTTGTCATGTTTTTGTACCATTTTTCTCCAACTAATAGTAGGAGGAGTTGGCCCCTGACCAGGAAGACAAACAATTCCAAGTTCCAAATTTACATGTAGCTAATAACTCAAAATACAAAAAGCAAAACTGAAAGTAGGAGAAGTAGACAAATGCACAATCATAGTAGGAGATTAGAACCACCTCTCAGCAACTGAAAGATCATAATACATTTAAGCTTCAAACACATAAACAAAAGATAACTAGAAAATTCCCGTATTTTAGAAAATTAAGTAATATGCTTTAACTCATGGGACAAAAGAAAAATCCAAGTTAAAATCTGAAAATATTTTGAAATAAATAATAAAGAAATAAAAATTTTAAAAAGATACCATTCACAATAACATTCAAAAATATCAAACCCCTAGGAATAAATATTATAAAAGTACATAAGACTTCCCTTTATATAAAATTATGAACTATTGTTGAGAGAAATTAAAGATATATTTAATGGGGGAGGAAATATACAACATTCATGGATCATTAGACTCAATGAAATTCTAATCAAAATCCCAACAGGCTCTGTGTGTGTGTGTGTGTGTGTGTGTATGAGTGTGTGTATGTGTGTAACTTGACAAGTTGAAACTAAATGTATATGGAAATGCACAGATAAAGAATAGCTAAGATACTTTATCAGATTTCAAAAATATCATAAAATTTAATGTTATTACAACACTTTATAATAAATATAAAATTTAAGATTTATTAAGATAATTCTAAAAGTGTGGTATTGGTGCAAGAATAAACAAACAGACCAGACAAAGAGATTAGACAGTCCAGAAACAATACTACACACCTAAGACACTGGATTCATGACAAAGGTAATACTGCACAATATTGGTAGGAAAATGTATTGGGGGGAAAAAGTAGCAGGGAAAGAATGGTCTTTTTTTTTTCTTGGACAAAGGGATATCCATATTAAGAAAGAAATTTGATTCCCTACATCACGTCCTATTACAAAAATAAATTCCGATTGCATTGTAGACCTAAAGGTGAATGGAAAACAATAAACCTTTTATTAGATGATAATACAGAAGAATATCTTCAAGACTTTGGGGTATAGAAATATTTTTAAACTAGACACAAAAAGCACCAAACATAAAAAAAATACTGATAATGTTGACTATAAACTAAGGCTCTGCCAAAAGATACCAAGACACCATTAAGAGAGTGAGAAAGTGTATCACAGAATGGAAGAAGATAATTGTGTATAACTAATAAAGAACTATGCCTGGCATATGTTAAGAATACCTACAAATCAAACAAACAGACAAACAAATATAACATAGTAGAACAGAAAGAGAGGCACTTTAAAAAAGACACCCAAACGGCCAATATACATGTGAAAAGATACTCATTAAATACACCTGCCAGCATGGCTGAAATTACAGACTGACAATACCAAATGTGGGCAAGGATGTGCAGCAACATTAATTCTCCTACACTGCTTGGGTGGAGGTGAGGGGAAGTACAAACTAGTACAACCACTTAGGCAAATAGTTTGGCATAGCTACTGAAGTTGGAAATATACATACCAATTCCACTCCTGGAGCTTTCACGCACATGTGCACCAGGAGATATACACAAGAATGTTCACTGCAGCATTACTAGTAATAACATAAACAATCCAAATATCCATCCACGGTATTCTGAATAAACTGTGGCATAATCATGTAATAAAATACTACATAAAAATGAAAATGAACTGACTATAGCTAAGTAGGACAACATGGATGAATGTCACAAACATGATGCTGAGCCTAAAAAGCCAGACACAAAGGAATACATACTCTATGATTTCTTTTACATAAAGTTCAAAAGCAGGCAAAACTAAAATGTGGTGTTTAAGGATACATGCTTACTTAATAAAAACAAAGAAAACAAGGAATAATTACCATAGAAGTCAGGATAGTGGTTATCTTTTGGGAGGAGGGAAGGGGTGATGACCAGGACTAGCAAGCTGGAGTCTCCTAAAGTCCTGGCAATGTTCTATTTTTTTAATCTGGGTAATGGTTACATGGGTGGTTCATAAGCATTAAGCTGTACACATATGTACTTTTCTGTATGTGTGCCATATGTCACCACAAGAATGGATTTTAAAAATGCAGAAGGGACAAATCCAGCAGGAAATACTCCTCTCTCCCTGAAACTTTCCTGCCTCAGTAAAAATAAAAATTCTGAATCTGATTTCACATTATGTCTTCTACTCCTTTGTTCTGACAAACTCTGGGGTATAGGCCAATCCCCAAATGGCCATTTCTTCTTTAACTTGTTCATCAGCAGACAGCCAGTTATACTAACTACCTAATGATGCCAGACACTAGCCCACTGTTTTCCTCATACTGCAGGAGTCACACTTGAAGTTCTGAGTGGTTCCATAGAAGCCCTTCGCTTACTTGACTTGGTGAGGGGAAAGCATCTCACCTTCCGCTTAATTGAGCTTATACTGACAGCACAGCATCTCCAAATAAATACGCTTTACAAAATTCTCTTTAATTTCCAACAACCCAACTCATTTATATCCTTGATGTGAATGAAACATTTCAGTAAACTACTATAAGACTGTGTTGAATACAGTAATAACAAACAGCAGTGATAAATGTCTAAGTACAATAATAATAATAATAATAAACAGTATTAGGGAAACACTGAACTTAGAGAAAAGAACTACTACACAATGGATTGGGCGTTCCACTCCAGAAGGCAAGAGATTCAAGAAAAATTGGTGGATAGCATGTCTTGGAGAATTAGATAGGATAAGAAATCTCTTACCTGTATGTGAGGTTTAGTTAGTTCTTGTGTGTAGTAGCACGGTTTATTTGTCATCTTTACGGGGAATCCACATATATGGGGCAGTTTAGATTTTAAATCTGAAAGGAAACTTTTCAACACACCTTCCAAATCTACCCTTGGAAAGAACTGTATGGGCTGACTTCTGATGCAGCTGAGAGGGTATCTGAACAATGTTAAAGAACAATGTCAAGTATTTTGTAAATAAGAGACAGAAATTTATATGGGATTTTTAAAAGTATTAAAAGAGCAATGTTAAAAAGGCACACATAAGTAAATACTATTTTTTGTATTGTTTATCTGATACTATCCAAAGCTGAAAAGTATAGTTTTTCACAGGGATCTTCCTTCCTTCTATTATAACACTCGCAATCAAGAAAATTCATTATACCCTTATTATGTGGCCTTCGAAATGGACTGGACAACTAAGATATTCCAAAAATAAGTTACAAGGAAGATATTATGACCCTTACAGATTATAAAAATAAATGTTACACTAAACAATGAACAGGTTACAAGTCCAAAAACAGTAAAAATCAGTACAGAAAAACAACACATATAGATTGTATTCAACTCCAAAAGAATTCCTTTGAAAAAAGCAGTTATTAATACTTTTTCTTATGAAAACTATTCTGAAGATTTGGAATAATATCTTGGCATCTAACAAAAGGAAATAATTGATAGATGTCAACCTCAGTATTAATATCTGGATTAGGAAACAATAGAATGCAGAAAGAAAACACTATGGCTCTTCCTTCTTCCATTTTTAAACTCCAGGAGGTCCGAATACAAAGGCTAAGAGACAGGAATGGTGAAATTAGTACTAATTAAGATTTAAGAGTTTCACCTGAGTACTTGTGCTCTTTTTGTGGGTAGATTTTTTTAAAATATTAAGAAAGGTATTTTACTAAATCAATGGGGCACATTAAGTGCAAATCAAATCCTCTAAACTTTGCTTGTAAAATTAGATAATCTCCCCAAAAGAAAAATCTTTGTCCAATCACCTATTCCTTTAATTTAACCCTTTCAATAATATCCACAATGCCACTGGAGGGAGCTCTTAGCTAAGGAGAATCATATGATTGGTTTCTTACTTTGTATTAGGAAACGTAAACATTTTTCTCTACCTAACATTTTTGTTCTCTAAATTGTTAAAATAATGTTAAAAAAAAACTATCCTCATTAAAACTATCCTCATCTTCAAATAAAAATAGGAAATTCTAAGCAAAACAAAAAATACACGCGC
>NW_012151396.1:6233426-6235198 GCF_000956105.1 Propithecus coquereli | reverse complement strand
TACAAAAAAATATGTGAGTATATGCTATGATTTGAGTATTTGTCACTTCCAAAACTCATGCTGAAATTTAATCCCCAATGTGACAGTATTGAGAGGTGGGGCCTTTCAGAATTCATTCAGGGCCGGCAGGCCAAGGCGGGAGGATTCCTTGAGCTCAGGAGTTTGAGACCAGCCTGAGCAAGAGTGAAATAGGAAAAATTAGCTGGGTGTGGTGGTGCACACCTGCAGTCCCAGCTACTTGGGAGGCTGCAGCAGGAGGATCACTGGAGCCCAGAAGTTTGAGGTTGCTGTGAGCTAGCCTGATGCCATGGCACTCTAGCCCAGGCGACAAAGTAAGACTCTGTCTCCAAAAAAACAAAAACAAAAACAAAAACAAGAGTTCATTCAGGAGGGCAGAACCCTCATGAATGGATTAATCCATTCCATTCATGGATTAGTGGATTAATGGGTTATCATGGGGTTGGGACTGGTGGCTTTATTAGAAATAGAAGAGAGACCTGAGCTACGATGCTTAGCTCCCTCACCATGTGATGCCTGCACCACCTTGGGACTCTGCATAGAGTCCCCACCAGCAGGAAGGCCCTCACCAAGTATGGCTCCTCGACCACAGACTTCTCAGCCTCCATAAGTGTAGGAAATAAATTCTTTTTCTTTATAAATTACCCAGTTTTAGGTAGTCTGTTATAAGCGACAGAAAATAGGCTAAGATAGTATGGCACAGAATAGTATGAGGGTTTAAATGAGGGTGGGAGATCCCATTGGGTTTGGAGCCTTGGGAAGGTTCCTCATCAGTCTGAGATATATGAGGGCTGTCTGGAAAGTATCCTGTTAATATAACGAGAACAGTTATATGGCTGATTACTTTCCGGACAGGCCTTGTATATGCCATGTCACCCATTCCAGTTATTTATATGCAGGTCAGCTTCCCTACTGGCTTACATGATTCTTAAGGACAGGAAAGTAGATCCTATCCATCTTTAACTTGTCCATTGCCTCAATATAACAGGTAATCACAAAACTAAAGAGAAATAAATGGATGAGTAGCATTTTAGCTGGCCCTTAAAGGATGAGCAGGGCATGGACAACCAATCAGAGGGGCATTCTAAACAAAGGAAGAGTCATCTCTCCTATGCCTGGGGTTTCTTAACCTTAGTGCTACTGACACTTTGGGCCAGATAATTCTATGTTGGGGTGGGGTTGAGGCTGCTGTCCTGAGTACAGTGGGATATTTAGCAGTATCCCTGGCTTCTACCCACTAGAAGCCAGTGCAACACCATCCTCCTGCCATTGTGATAACCAAAATTGCCCCCAGACATAGCCAAATGTCTCATGGAGAGCAAAATAATTCATTTCTTCCTCCATCCCCTTCCACTGAGCACCACTGGCCTAGAGGAAAGAAAATAACATTTATTGAGTGGCCGCTAATGTGTAAGGCTCTATGCTAGGTGCTATGGAGATTCGTAAAATAAAAGACATATCCTTCTACTAAGAAGACAGAAAGTGTTATGTATAAAAACAGATGCAAAAACATGCTATCAGAATGCCAAGAACAGGGGATGAAGATTACATTTAGTACAAGCTGAAATAGTGCTTTTAACATTTGGGGGTAAAATAAAAGGCTGAGACTGGGTAAGGTTGTGGAGAGTCTTGGATGCCACCTAAAAAGATTTGTGAACAAGGAAAAATATGATAAGACCTCTGTTAAATAGACAGAATATTTTCTTCGGGGAAACAAATTTAGAATCTAAATAGATCAAGCATTTCATAATATG
>NW_012151396.1:6231698-6233376 GCF_000956105.1 Propithecus coquereli | reverse complement strand
TGATTTCATTTCCTTTGCATATACGCCCAGTAGTGGGATTGCTGGATCATATGGTAGTTCTACTTTTAATTTTTTAAGGAAGCTCCATACTGTTTTCCATAATGGCTATACTAATTTACATTCTCACCAACAGTGTACAAGGTTTCCCTTCTCTCCATATCCTTGCCAACACTTGTTATGTCTTGTCTTTTTAATAGTAGCCGTTCTAACAGGTTTGAGGTGATATCTTACTGTGGTTTTAATTTGCATTTCCCTGATGATTAGTGATGTGGAGCATTTGCCATACACCTGTTGGCCATTTGTATGTCTTCTTTTAAGAAATGTCTATTCAGGTCCTTTGCTCATTTTTTAATCAGGTTATTTTTTTCCTTGCTATTGAGTCATTTCCCTTATCAGATGTGTGGTTTGCAAATATTTTCTCCCATTCTGTAGGTTGTCTCTTAACTCTGTTGGCTGTTTCCTTTGCTGTGCAGAAGTTTTTTAGTTCGATGTAATCCCATTTGTCTATTTTTCCTTTTGTTGCCTGTACTTTTGGGGTCATGTCCAAAATCATTGTCCAGACCAATGTCATTGAGCTTTTCCCTTGTATTCTTCTAGTTGTTTTACAGTTTCAGGTCTTAAATTTAAGTCTTTAATCCATCTTAAGTTGATTTTTTTTATATGGTGTGAGGTAAGTTTCCAATTTCATTTTTGTGCACATGAATATCCAGTTTCCCCAATACCATGTATTGAAGAGATCATCCTTTCCCCATTGTATGTTCTTGGCACCTTTGTTGAAAATCAACTGACCATAAAGCATGAATTTATTTCTAAGCTTTCTGTTCTGTTGGTCTATATATCTGTTTTTATGCTAGTACTATACTGTTTTGATTACTATAGCTTTGTAGTATAGTTTTAAATCAGGGAGTGTGATGTCTCTAGCATTGTTCTTTTTGCTCAAGAGTGCTTTGGCTATTTGGGGTCTTTGTAGTTCCATGTGAAGTTTAGGATTTTTTTTTATAGTTCTGTGGAAAAAATGTCATTGTAATTTTGATTGGGATTACATTGAATCTGTACATTGATTTGGGCAGTATGAACATTTTATAGTAACAATGCTATTAATAATTCTTCCAATCTATGAACATAGTATATCTTTCATTTGTCTTTTCTTCTAATTTTTCATCAGTATTTTATACTTTTCAGCATACAGGTCTTTCTCCTCTTTAGTTAAATTTATTTCTAAGTTATTTTTGTAGCTATTATGAATGTAATTGTTTTCTTGATTTTTTTTTCAGATAGTTTGTTGTCAGTGTACAGAAATGCTGCCAATTTTTATACGTTGATTTTGTATGCTACAACTTTACTGAATTTATTAGTTCTAACAAGTTTTTGGTGAAGTCTTTAGGGTTTTCTATATATAAGATCATGTCACATGCAAAAACAGACAATTTAACTTCCTCTTTTATAATTCGAATGCCTTTTATTTCTTTCTCTTGTCTAACTGATCTGGCTTGGACTTCTAGTATTATGTTTGAATAGAAGTAGTGAGAGTGGCATTCTTGTCTTGTTCCTGATTTTAGAGAAAAAGCTTTCAACTTTTCACTATGAGTATGCTTTTAGCTGTGGGGTTGTCATACATGGCCTTTATTTGTATAAAATCTTAACAACTAGACTTGTTAGGAAAAACTAAATTGTTGCA
>NW_012151396.1:6228393-6230493 GCF_000956105.1 Propithecus coquereli | reverse complement strand
CTAGAACATTTCTTCCCTGTTCCTCAGGTTCCCTACCTAAACAGTATTTAAGTTTGTACTTAGCCAACAAGAGTTTGCTAATTATAGTTCTCTCACCCTGAAAAATCCCCGTGGGAAGCATTTTCTTATAGTTATTCAAAGACAGAGAGACCCCAAGGCAGGTGAAAAATAAAGTATTAATAGGTAAAAAGATACTATATTAAGATTACAGAAAAGGTTCACAATCCCTCACCTCTGTTTTAATCTATCACCAGAGCATCTTGTGGGCAACAAAGTTCTAGCCTCGTCGCCTACTAATTTTCAAGAACTCCAACTAAACTGACCAACTTTTTATTACCTAGCCAAGTCATTTTAATGATATACTTGCTTAAAGCACTGCCCCCACTCTTATTTATTTGACTCCTACCAAGAAGGGGTCCTACAGACCTGGATCTAGAACCATCTCCTCCATATCCAGTGTCTGATCCTTCTCTGAATTTCCACAGCATTTGGTAAGACTAATGGAAATGGGGGGGCAGGGAGGAGCAGAAAAACATGAATGAAGAAAGAAGATGTACTGGTTATGCTGTTATAGTGTAAGATGTACTGGTTATGCTGTGAGGTAAGAGAGCAAGGATACTCAGAATGAGTAAGGACATATTTTCCTGTGCAAAAGAGATAAATCTTGTGCTGTAAATATATTGTGCTTAAGAGACCAGTTGCCTAAACCATGTGATAAAAAGATGGTTAGGGCAGGGATGGCTATGAATGTCAGAAAAGACTGGTTGCAAAGGAATGAATAAACAGGGAAAATAGAACCTAAAATCTAATTCAAAGGAGGTAAGTATCAGGTTCAAATGTTTGCAGTTTATGGGTTCTAACATACACCTATTTACATAGCTTGAGTTTATATCTTTCTGGGTATTTTCTACACCATTCAGAGACTCAAACCAATTGGTGCAGGGACCTCTATGGTACCAGCACTATTTGCCTATACTGGTCTTTCTCAACACAGATTATTCTACAGGCTGGCAAACTTCCCAACTGTTTATCATATACCCCAAGAGATTGCTAACCCTTTGTATTTATTTACTTAGCAAATATTTATAAAGTGTCCTTATGTGGCCAAAACCATATTGAAAAGCAGGTAACCAATAAATATTACTTCCTCCTCTTAATGCCAATCTAAAGAATTTGTATTTAATTTTCTGTAGGCAATGTTGAGATACTAGAGATATTTAGATTGGGAACCTATGTTTTAGAAAGAGAACTCTTGTTTGTCAGGTTTGGCAATTTCGTTCTGTGTTCTCAGTTTTTGGTGTGCTCATGGCTGAAGAATGACCAGACACACCAAAGGCAAATATGAGATGAAATTTATTGAGAGGGAGCAAGATAGGATTATAGAGCAAGAACAATATATAGGTTTACAGAGCAAGATACCTATGCCACAGATGATGACCGGATCCCTTGTCGTAGCAAAAAGAGAGAGCTTGGTTATGGTCTGGGTCTTATTTTATAGTTTTTGGATTGTGACCTCTTGTGGTTCAAACGTCATCATGGGACCACTTTGATTGGACAGTTGGGAGTTATACGACCTGAGTCTTACTACTCATGCATATCTCCCATGAACCTCTCTGAAAGCCCATTTGGGATGTGCATCCCAACTGGGATGAATAAGCACCATGTTTGGTCCAACTCCTCCCTCTTCCTTGGGAGCTGGTCCTACATTCTGTCATGTTAGGAACAGCACCTGATCTTCCGAGGGAGGCCTGTGGTTTTCCACTATTGCCATAAGTCGGTAGGTAAATCTGCCTAATCCTAGGATTCAGATAAACCACGTTCTCCAATAGCTGTTTTTCCTTACCAGTAATAAACAGTATGACCATTTATCCCAGTTTAGGCATGCTGGGCCAGGAGCCCATCATGTTAGTGTCCCTTTCACTTTCAGAAGTGTCCCATTTTTTACGATAAATTATATTCTCCCTCTAGTAATAAAGGTGGTATTCTGATCTCTGTGCTCACTTGTATGTGACAATCTCTAAATTGGTTCAAACTCAAGTGCAGAATACAGAAGTATCATCTGCAGACAATTCAAATGTAAGACACACTATTAGTTCTCAT
>NW_012151396.1:6225013-6226548 GCF_000956105.1 Propithecus coquereli | reverse complement strand
TGTGGTACCTCAGGTGGTGGCAGTCTGATTGTGCAAGCTTCTATGCTTAGACAAACTTGAGTTTCTGTTACATTGATGTCTAATACTGAAAATAAAATATTTACCTGTGAACTATGTGGCATTATTCTTCCATCCTATCTAATTATTTTAGTAGCAAAAAAAACCCCTTTAACTTAATTTATTTAAGTCAAAAACTAAGTTAAGATTTTTTTCCCCACGTGGTAAAATTCAAATAATCACCATTGAATATTTGATGATCTACAGATGAGACATCTAAAGGAAGACAAATGTATAAAACAGCATGAATATATGGGGAGGAAAGTAGTTGCAGGGCAAGGTTACAATAAGAAAA
This sequence comes from Propithecus coquereli, assembly GCF_000956105.1. Taxonomy (NCBI): domain Eukaryota; kingdom Metazoa; phylum Chordata; class Mammalia; order Primates; family Indriidae; genus Propithecus; species Propithecus coquereli. The sequence goes on along the minus strand of NW_012151396.1, from coordinate 6,226,196 downwards.
ATGAGACATCCACAGTTAAGAGGAAAACCCAACACATATACCTATACATGTATGACATCTATTAATATTATATGTAAAAATATGGAGACTGTCCCCTTCTGAAATCTAAACAGGAACCACACCATGTTTCTAACATGAATAGTCTTTTACTAAAAAATTTCCTCAAATATACTGGCAGATATATTCCAGATCTCCTAGAGCCTTGACGTCTCTACCTTGCTTTTTCATAAAGAAAACTACTACTGACAAGCCAGGATAGTAGTGACCTTGGGAAGGGGTAGTACCTGAAGACAGCATGAGGAGGTTGGTAATGTTTCTTGATGGGAGAACTGGTTACAATGATATGTTTAGTTTGTTAAAATTAAATGAGCTATACACTTACAATTTGTGAGTTATGCTGTAGTATATTACATTTCAGTAAGAGTGAAAAAAAATCCTAATACAGGAGTAAGGAATTTTGTTCTCCTGAACTGTTAACTTTAAGCTCTACAGTTGTAGTTTCATGATAGGATCTGGGGGTGAAACTAGATTTAGGTAATGAACCCATTCATACAGAGTTAGAGCATAGTGACTATCACTGTCCAACTTAAATGTAAAACTAGTATAAAAAAGCTTTAGCTGGAAAGCCAACTCAGATCAAATAGTTGTGGATTACAGGTCAGGATTTTAAGGCTATGCCCAAATGATAGGAAGAGCTACCGTGATTGATTAATAATATCTGCTGTGGGCTCAGGATTCCCACCTATCTACTATCTCTGGAGTACTGTTTAGGAAACTATCTACCTGACATACAACCATGCAAATCGATGAAAGAATCGGATTAGGCCATACAGTAAACTATATACTTTGGATCATCTGTGTCTCTTTAGATAACCTTTTTTTATTAAAGGAGAAAAACAATCACATTTTTCTTATAAGAAATGAAGTTTTGACTTATATCAGCACTAAAAAATTTTTGATGATATGATTCTGGTAACTATGCAGTGCCTACAAAATTAAACTCCTTCATACTTATAATTTTCTTTAAGTAGAGAAAATAAAATATAACTTTTTCCAATTATGATTAGTAAATTTTTCTGATATAAGTAGAATATGTATTTTGAACCAGAAGTGATTTCCAGGTGAAATTCTGATTACAATAATATCTGATTAAACTCTGATATAACCAAATCATCAAAAGATT
>NW_012151396.1:6222184-6224963 GCF_000956105.1 Propithecus coquereli | reverse complement strand
TGGCAATCTAAAGAATTTGTATTTAATTTTCTGTAGGCAATGTTGAGATACTAGAGATATTTAGATTGGGAACCTATGTTTTAGAAAGAGAACTCGTTTGTCAGGTTTGGCAATTTCATTCTGTGTTCTCAGTTTTTGGTGTGCTCATGGCTGAAGAATGACCAGACACACCAAAGTAAGGCAAGTATGAGATGAAATTTATTGAGAGGGAGCAAGATAGGATTATAGAGCAAGAACAATATATAGGTTTACAGAGCAAGATACCTATGCCACAGATGACAACTGGATCCCTTGTCGTAGCAAAAAGAGAGAGCTTGGTTATGGTCTGGGTCTTGTTTTATAGTGTTTGGATTGTGACCTCTTGTGGTTCAGACGTCATCATGGGACCACTTTGATTGGATAGTTGGGAGTTATACAATCTGAGTCTTACTACTCATGCATAACTCCCATGAACCTCTCTGAAAGCCCATTTGGGATGTGCATCCCAACTGGGATGAATAAGCACCATGTTTGGTCCAATTCCCCCCTCTTCCTTGGGAGCTGGTCCTACATTCTGTCATGTTAGGAACAGCACCTGATCTTCCAAGGGAGGCCTGTGGTTTTCCAATACTGCCATAAGTGGGTAGGTAAATCTGCCTAATTCTAGGATTCAGATAAACCACGTTCCCAAATAGCTGTTTTTCCTTTCCAGTAATAAACAGTATGACCATTTGTCCCAGTTTAGGCATGCTGGGCCAGGAGCCCATCAGGTTAGTGTCCCTTTCACTCTCAGAAGTGTCCCATTTTTCACAATAAATTATATTCTCCCTCTAGTAATAAAAGTGGTATTCTGATCTCTGTGCTCACTTGTATGTGACAATCTCTAAATTGGTTCAAATTCAAGTGCAGAATACAGAAGTATCATATGCAAAAAATTCAAATGTAAGACACACTATTAGTTCTCATGATGCTTATTATAAAGGAAATTGGAGGTATAAAATAAATACAATATAAAAATACAAAAAGTATGTGAGTATATGCTATGATTTGAGTATTTGTCACTTCCAAAACTCATGCTGAAATTTAATCCCCAATGTGACAGTACTGAGAGGTGGGGCCTTTCAGAATTCATTCAGGGCCGGCAGACCAAGGCGGGAGGATTGCTTGAGCTCAGGAGTTTGAGACCAGCCTGAGCAAGAGTGAAACAGGAAAAATTAGCTGGGTGTGGTGGTGCACACCTGCAGTCCCAGCTACTTGGGAGGTTGCGGCAGGAGGATCACTGGAGCCCAGAAGTTTGAGGTTGCTGTGAGCTAGCCTGATGCCATGGCACTCTAGCCCAGGTGACAAAGTGCAACTCTGTCTCCAAAAAAAAAAAAAACAAAAACAAAAACAAGAGTTCGTTTAGGAGGGCAGAACCCTCATGAATGGATTAATCCATTCCATTCATGGATTAGTGGATTAATGGGTTATCATGGGAGTGGGACTGGCGGCTTTACTAGAAATAGAAGAGAGACCTGAGCTACGATCCTTAGCTCCCTCACCATGTGATGCCTGCACCACCTTGGGACTCTGCATAGAGTCCCCACCAGCAGGAAGGCCCTCAGCAAGTATGGCTCCTCGACCACAGACTTCTCAGCCTCCATAAGTGTAGGAAATAAATTCCTTTTCTTTATAAATTACCCAGTTTTAGGTAGTCTGTTATAAGTGACAGAAAACAGGCTAAGATAGTATGGCACAGAATAGTATGAGGGTTTAAATGAGGGTGGGAGATCACATTGGGTTTGGAGCCTTGGGAAGGTTTCTCATCAGTCTGAGATATATGAGGGCTGTCTGGAAAGTATCCTGTTAATATAACAAGAACAGTTAGATGGCTGGTTACTTTCCGGACAGGCCTCGTATATGCCATGTCACCCATCTAGTCATTTATATGCAGGTCATCTTCCCTACTGGCTTACATGATTCTTAAGGACAGGAAAGTAGATCCTATCCATCTTTAACTTGTCCATTGCCTCAATATAACAGGTAATCACAAAATTAAAGAGAAATAAATGGATGAGTAGCATTTTAGCTGGCCCTTAAAGGATGAGCAGGGCATGCACAACCAATCAGAGGGGCATTCTAAACAAAGGAAGAGTCATCTGTCCTATGCCTGGGGTTTCTTAACCTTAGTGCTACTGACACTTTGGGCCAGATAATTCTTTGTTGGGGTGGGGTTGAGGCTGCTGTCCTGAGTACAGTGGGATATTTAGCAGTATCCCTGGCTTCTACCCACTAGAAGCCAGTGCAACACGATCCTCCCCCAGTTGTGATAAACAAAATTTCCCCCAGACATAGCCAAATGTCTCATGGAGAGCAAAATCATTCATTTCTTCCTCCATCCCCTTCCACTGAGCACCACTGGCCTAGAGGAAAGAAAATAACATTTATTGAGTGGCTGCTAATGTGTAAGGCTCTATGCTAGGTGCTATGGAGATTCATAAAATAAAAGACATATCTTTCTACTAAGAAGACAGAAAGTATTATGTATAAAAATAGATGCAAAAACATGCTATCAGAATGCCAAGAACAGGGGATGAAGATTACATTTAGTACAAGCTGAAATAGTCCTTTTAACATTTGGGGGTAAAATAAAAGGCTGAGACTGGGTAAGGTTGTGGAGAGTCTTGGATGCCACCTAAAAAGATTTGTGAACAAGGGAAAAATATGATAAGACCTCTGTTAAATAGACAGAATATTGTCTTCAGGGAAGCAAATGTAGAATCTAAATAGATCAAGCATTTAATAATATGGATTTTGATAA
>NW_012151396.1:6216484-6220099 GCF_000956105.1 Propithecus coquereli | reverse complement strand
TCTTCAATTAAAGGACAGAAATACCCACTTTGTCTATGGCCATACTACCTTGAACGCACCTGATCTTGTCTGGTCTTGGAAGCTAAGCAGAGTGTGGCTTGGTTAGTACTTGGATGAGAGAAATACTCAATTCTTCCTTAAATATTTATGGCCTGCTATAAAATACTTGGAAATTAGACCTCAACGAAAATTCAGGATAGCTTTTCGGTTCCAACAGTATTGGCAACTTGTGTTCATTTTATCATACTGCCTCAAACTTATATTTATTCCTTTCCAAGTATCAAGTATTATATAATAAAAACAATTTTTTAAAGAAACATCAGCAGGCCTCTGTATATAATCCAAAGTAAGGAGATGACATTTATGTTGTTGTAGGCTTGTTTGAGAATGCTTAATTGGGTCAGTTTTAAGAATTTTTCCCTCAGAGAACTAAAAGTTGACCTACCATTTGATCCTGCAATCCCACTACTGGGTGTCTACCCAAAGGAAAAGAAGTCATTTTATCAAAAAGATGCCTGCACTCAAATGTTTATTGCAGCACAATTCACAATTGCAAAGATGTGGAATGAACCCAAGTACCCACCAATTCATGAGTCGATTAACAAAATGTGATCCATTTTGTTAATGGATCATTAACACACACCATGGAGTACTACTCAGCCATAAAAAAGATGAATTAATGCCGTTTGCAACAATTTGGATGGAACTGGAGATCATTCTCCTAAGCAAAATATCCAAAGAATGGAAAAACAAATACCACATGTACTCACTATTAAATTAGAACTGACCAATGAGCACACATGTGCACAGAGGAAGTAAAACTCAGTGGAACTCAAGCAGGGGTGAAGGGGGAGGATGGGATGGGCAAAAACCTACCTAACAGGTACAGTGAACACTATTTGGGTGATGGGCATACTTACAACTATGACTCAAGCATTACAAAAGCAATCCATGTAACAAAACATTTGTACCCCCTTAATATTTTGAAATAAAAAAAAATTATTCCCTAAAATTGACATTATCTTGAAATTAAAAACAGATGCACATAACAGAAGTAATCTAATTCAGAAAACCTCAATGACTGAATGAGATAAAGTTACCTTGTACCAAGAGATGGCCAGTTCTATTCCAGGCTGGAGCAAGTCTAGCCATGAATGAATATGAAAGGCAGTTTTGAAGAATTATTGGAATTACTCTTTGTGGAGCCTCCATCTAAAAATATTAAAGGGCAAAATATTGGCAAATTTAGAGCAATTTCTATGTTTCTATAACCTCAAAGGAAATGACTGGATGTTTAGATCACTACCCAACAAAATGGGCTACTCTGGATAAAAATTATAGTCTTTGCTATAGCTAACCCTATATGATTTTAAAGTTAAAGAAGTGTTAAAAGATATCCACTTCAAAACCACAACTACGTCAAGCTATTACGGCCGAATTCTACCTGCTTACCCTGGCCCAATAAGCCTGAATTTTGAGAGCTCCTATGCCAAGAACCTTCAACTTTACTTTTGTGTTCTGCTCCACACAGAGGAATTCAGAACAGAAAGATCTTGTGATATTTCTCAACATGGTTCGGTCTAGTTCAACATCACAAAACAATTAAATACTTACATGGGCACACATGCAACCAACAGAGTATCTCTATTTGTACAGAATTTTAAAAATTAAGACTTTCACTTCTGACCATTAAGTAATAGGAACCAGATTTATTCTCCCACTTAAAATGTCTAAAAAACTGGTTATATGAACTTACATCAAATAATGGTTCACCAGATACTGGATGTCACACAACAAAGAACGGTGGTCCCCAAGAGACAGGAAACCAACAAGATGAGCCCTAGGATTTCCCCAGCTTACTGATTATAGAGGATTTCCAGGCTGCAGTGCAGGGAGGGGTGGGGCGGGGTAAGAGTGTGCTAATCTCCTTGAATTGAGAGGACAGAGCTGGGAGTCCAGGGAAGCCAAGGCAGCTAGAGTTTTCAGGGGCAAAGTACCGGAGAGGAGAGAGCTGCATAGAGAGTAAATTTTGGAGATCAGCAGAGGGTCCCTCTTGAGTATTCAGTTGAGTATGGATTAGCACATGCACATAAGGAAACTGCCCAAGGCTGTTTGCTATAAAAACGTCTTTGAAAATATAGTCCAGGAACAACAACAAAAGGCTGCCACTGTCTCTGTGAGAAAAACATGCAGAAAAGTGAGAGAGCCAAGGAGCATTGTCTCTCAATGTTGGCTTCTGGTGAATGTTTCCAGGATAACAATTGAATAATCTGTTGGCAAGGGATGGGACCAAATCTGTTTAATCTGTCTTTTGGGAATCTAATTAAGGCTACTATCATTAGGACTTCAAGCAGCAGGATGAGGTAAACCTGCAATGTTGACCTCAAACATGGCCCGAGTGCCCAGACCCAAGCAAGCTGAACAAATTCCATAAACCCAGGGTCTTCCTTGGAAAGCCAGGCTGCTTTCTCCTTAATTTCTGTATTGACTTTCTTCTTGGCCTGAGGAATTAACCTACATATAGCAGGATATATCAGCACAAACAGCCATGCAAGGAGGAAGTCTGGGGCAATTCTGTCATCCATAACCATACTGATGGGTGACCTGATCACCTTGCAGGGCAACAATGGTGCCATTTATCACTTCAGCTAAAGTCAGGGACAAATTCTTTACCACCTTCTCTATTGGGGTGACTCCCATTGTAGGAAAAACTGCTGCCCCTCAGAGGACGAGGAGAAGGAAGAAGGAGAAGGAAGAGGAGGAGGAAGAGGAGAAGAAGGAAGAATAAGAAGAGGAGGAGGAAGAGGAAGAAAAAGAAGACAACGCACATTACCAATATCAGGAATGAAAGACATGACATCACTAAATCACTACAGATTTGACCTCAAAGGAAAATAAGGGACTATTATAAGCAACTTTATGCAAATAATTTGACAACTCAGATCAAATGGATATATTCCTTGAAACAGGTAACTTGAATAGCTCTATTATCTATTAAGGAAATTAAAAATATAGTTAAAACCCTTCCCAGATAGCATTATTGGTGAATTTTACCAAACGTTTACTGTGAAATAATAAAAATTCCAACAAACTCTTCCAAAAACTTGAAAAGGTAGGGATTTTTTTCCTGCTATAAAATTCCTGGGGGCAGTGACTTTGTCTGGTTCACAGCTTTGCCCCCAGAAATAAGTAGAGTGCTTGGCATATTATAGGTATTCAATGAATATCTGCTGACTATGATTACTGTTATGTGAAAAGTATCCATATAAAGAAAAATTGAGCATAACTATAAAGGCTCAATGAGGGTAGGAAAATGCAAGTGAAGATGGAAGAAAGTTCGTGAATAACAAAGAATTCAGGATCTGGAAGTCTGGTAAAGGGGACAAAACAAGTTTACTTAGAAGGAATGAGAAACTGGGATAAATGGAAAAAGGATAAGAGTATAAACAGATTTTAAATATTTTGGCAATGTGACACCTTGCACTAATGAAGTCAAAGGTGTGACTAGAATGGAAAAAATACAGCGCAAAGTAAGCATTTTTATTATTGTATAATGACTGTGGGTGATATTTTTCTTAATTTTTCATTTTTTTCTTATAAAGTACATATAAATTG
>NW_012151396.1:6215365-6215855 GCF_000956105.1 Propithecus coquereli | reverse complement strand
TATGCATTTATTCATTCATTGATTTCCAACTTACTTACTCCAGTTCAGAGTGGTAGACAGCCAGAGTCTATCGCAGTAGCTCAGGACTCAACATGGGAACCAATCCTGGACAGGATGTCATTCCATCTCAGGGTGTGCTCACACCCACACTCACCCAGACTGGGACAATTTAGACTTTCCAATTCACCTAACGTGTACATCTTTGGGATGTGGGAGGAAACCAGAATATCTGGAGAAAACCCATGCAGACATAGGAGAATATGCAAACTCCACACAGTGGCCTTGCTGGAAATTGATTTTTTTTCATCATCAACATTATAATGAAACAATGTTAAAATGACTTTATTCAAGGATCTGCTGTACTGAAATGCTACCTATCATGCTCAGATTATAATTGTTTTGATGTTTAGAATTCATCTTAAAACTCATATGTATTCTTTTTATATAATAACATTTGTCATGGCCTTCCTCCAATTTTTACTCACAGATT
>NW_012151396.1:6193813-6213670 GCF_000956105.1 Propithecus coquereli | reverse complement strand
GCACCACCACACTTAATTTTTTTATTTTTTATTTTTATAGAAGAGTATCTCGCTATGTTGCCCAGGCTGGTCTCAAACTCAAGTGATCTCCTGCCCTGGCCTCCCAAAGCCCTGAGATTACAGGTGTGATCCACCGTGCCCAGAGCACTGTTTGTTAAAATGTAATCCAGCACAAGCTTTTCAGAGATCAATTTAGCACTACCCAGATTATAGTTTAAAATCTAGATTATAGTTGCAATCCACTTCTAAAACCCAGTTTCTTTAACCCAAAGAAACTATCAAATAAAAATGATATAATTTCAATGCTGCTTTCTGAAATACTGTAACGGCTCAAAACTAGAAACTCAGGTGTGCATTAGAAAGTATTAAAGTACTATACACCCATACAATTAAATACTTCACAGCCTTAAAAAATGAGGAAGATGTATGACTAACATGGAAAGATATCCAGGAGAGACTGTTAAAGAAGGAATAAAAAGCAAGTTTCAAAATAGTATGTATAATAATCCCATTTTCTACTTACATATTTTTGTAAGTTTTTTTTAACAGAACACCTTTGTAATAAAACAAAACATATATTTAAAAAATAGATGGCTACTTTCCTCTAATTATTCTTGCCAAAATTAGGATACTTTAATTTACTAGAACTCTAAAATAATGTCCTTGTGCCATAAAGATTTTCAGGTAGAAAAGGACATAAATAAGAGATACTAGTCTACTTCTTCACTAACAGCTTGTCTTTTTTAAAAACTGTATTAAGAAGATATAAGATGAACACATAACCAAGACCTAGAAGAAAAATAAAAGAACTAAAGGTTTTGGATGATTTATCAGCATTGTTAATAAATGTTGATTTTACTGAATTCTGGGGAATTAAAATCTCAGAAAAACAGAATTTTCAGAAAGATTTTTGATAAAAATCTTAGGATAATATGATTTTTATAAAGATTCCTGGAATTACATTATAATTCCCAATTACATATAGCACTGAGAAATAGGTCTCTAATACTCATTTTACTAAGTATGAAAACATTTTTTGGTAAAATTTCCAAATTAAAAGAAACGTTGGTCTAAGTTCTTTAAAAACAGTTGGAGATTGATCTGACACAGGATTAGTTAGAAAAGAAAAAAATTAAAAAAGTTGGGAGATTTGTTGAAATGAGAAACTTCTTCCTTTTATTCTAAAGAATAAAATATGATAGAAGGTATTAAGCCCATGCCATCTTAAAAAATTATACTGTAATACATTTTATTCTTTAATAGTTTTTATCTTAGCATTATGACAGAGAAAACTAATGGATTTTAAACATCAGACATATCAAAGTTAATTCTGTTAATAGTTCAAACTATAACACAGTGTGATACTTCCTCGTAAACCATCTTCAATTTTAGCTTTAATTCCTGAATTTTTTATTTTTATCAATATTGATCCCAATAATTAGTACTAATATTTTATAAAATGTTAAAATACTAACCGCCATCACCACCCAAATTTGATTTAATATTCCAGGCACAGGTGACGTAAGAATATCTTGATGCAAAAACAGCAATTGCCTGTGGAGATGAAATATATAACAAAGTAGACTTGCCCACTGTATTTTTACTTTACTGTAACATTTTAAAAATTTGCTTAGTTAAAATTCTAAGTTTTTCTAGACAATTGTGTTACAGACTTCTATCTTCCCACACTTAGCATGGTACCTTGAACAGCGTAGTTACTCAGCCAACATTTGAATTAAGAGGATTATGAAGTTTTAGATACCGATACTAACATGAGAATTTGTCCCTGTACCTGAATTTTCCAGCCTCTTTCTTCTGTGAGACTAAATTCATTTTTTTAAAGCTCATTTCTGTCCTAAATGTAGACTTGAAGAAGTCTAAGCACAGAGAGGAATCCATCTCTTTTAATTCCTGTTCCTTCCACTTTCCTTTTTTTTTTTTTAAGTGGTGAGCAGGGAGCACTGGAAGCAAGAGGCTAAGCATTCACCTATCAGTGAAGTTATCAACTCCAAAATTACTACTGCCTAGATCCTTTCCCTTCAAAAGGGAAATTCTTCCCAAGCCAGAAAGAACTGAGTAGTGGTTTTAGGTTAGTTTTCAATAGCCAAATGAATTTACAACAAAAATCATCATAATTCAAATTACTACCAATAATTTTGTTTCAAAGTTTGAGGGGAAGATATGAAAAACACAAATGGGAATAGTTAGAAATATGAAATTTTTCAACACTACTAATCATCAAAGAAATAAATTAAAATAACCATTAGTATGTGTATGGGGCTACCTCAAAAAGCAAGATAGGCCAACCTGTTTCTGGTGGCTTCCTAGTTGCTGGAATCCAGGTGCAGCAGGTACTTGCTTTTGCAAGGCCTGCCTTTCTCTGACACAAGCCAGGTCTCTGCTCTCTCTGTTCAGGCTGTTAGTTACTGAGAAGTTTAATTAAGACAGCTCTGCTCTGTGGGCATGGCTGCCTTCAATTCGAGGCCAAACAGCAGAAAACCTCACTTAAGGTTTTCTACCTGTTATAGTATTTCCAAAAGGGGTCACAGGTGAAGTTCTCAATAAGCATCAAATTACATTTTAGCAGAAAGGGCACAGGCTCCCTGCTGCCCCTGAGTGGGAAAATACGCAAATAAGGAAAAGAAATGTGTTGTAAATAAAAGGAAAATGGAGGACATCTCAAAAGCATTTTCCTTATTTCTTGCCCTTAGAATCTTACAGGTGTTTGTCCTTCTCCAAGAAATTCAATTCAATTCTGCAATTTAAGAGACTAATACATGGTAGGTCCTCAGTAATCATGAAATTATACTTTAGGGTTCCTCTAAGCTATTTTTCAAAGACTACCTGGGGTCATTTTTATTGAGATAGATCCTGGAAAAATACTCTTCAGTGTTTTATACTGACTTGAAAATTAAGAAACTATACTAAAGTGTTTACAGTGGCTCTAAGTGCGCTATAAACAGTAGATACTTAGTAAATATTGATTAGGATCTCTAAGTTTTTGGGAGCCCGATTTAATCCATGAGTGTCTTCAGAGATTTTAAATTTTACTAAAAGCACATAAGAAGTCACAAACATAAAAACTCAACAGTGAGATATTCTATCACAAGTATTTTAAATCCCTCCTTAAATGTAATCCAATATATCTGGTCAAAATAAAACTGACTTCCTTTATTTTGAAATTATATACACAGATTGGGTGAATAAGTATTTTGCTTTAAATAAAATACTTCTAAAACAGCTCTTATGGGTCTTAAAAAGTTTTAAAAGCTTTAGTTATAAGATATATTTTTTACCTGCACATCTTCATTTGTGTACTCCTAATCTCAGTATCTGACAACCCATTACTCAATATTATTCTGACTGCACAGAGTTTGTGTAAATCCGGAAGCGTGATGAAGAACAGTGACTGCTGTCTAGAATCATTCATATTTTCCTGTTGACTGAATGTCTCAACAATCAGGCCTTTAAAAACAAACAGCAATAAAAAGGAAGTAAACTGTCTTACCAATAGGGTTTCAATACCAACTCAGCACATTATTGACATTGTGTTAGAATAAGGTCATAAAAACAAATTAGTTAGCAAACTTCAACAGTTAAAAATCACTGTCATTTTATCTTTAAGATTTTCTAATGACTTTCTAGGATTTTTGGGTACAAGTTTTATTAAGATATATTTCATATAACATATAATTCACCCATTTAAAGTGTACAATTCAATGTTTTTTACTGTATTCAGAGTTGTGCAACCATCACCGCAATAAATTTTAGAACATTTTCATCATAATCTGGAATTTTAAACCTGCAGTTTTATAACACAGATAGAATAATTTGAGTATAAATAATATAAAACACCAGCTCTGTTTATTAAAAGCCTACTCTGCTCTAGGAACTAAAAATATTTCTACCATTTTGTGATTATTTAATAAGTATCTTCTACAGTTCCAGATATTAAGCTTCATTTTGTTTTCAGGAAAACAAAATCTTTCTTGTAGTAATAATAGTTTTTTAAAAATAAAAATGCATAGCAAAGTCTTCTGCTGTTCAGATTATCTCTGTAAAGCACTTCAAGGTTAAGGAATATATTACTCATTTTACATGAATAAAAATGTCCACTGACGTCTCTAAATTGTTACCTAGTTTTCATTTTCACTAAGTTATCTGGCTTTAAAATTCTATTTGGGGCACACTTTACAATTGATAATTCACAGGGTCTACCTCTGAAGTCTATATTATATATTATATAGTATTACAGAAAACTGGCATATAAAAAGTAAAGCAATCTCTTAAAGCTCAAGTACTCTAACATGCACAAATGCATGTGGGGAAAGTCACTTGGACTCTCTAGTACTTAAAACTTTTTAGCATCGACATATTTTCTCATTTTAAGAAGTGATTACATGTTAGCCCAGGAATCTGGAGTGTGACCAGCCCTAAGTCTGATCACGGTAACAAAATGCATTTGTGGGGTCAACTGAGGAATGCTGGCAATTCCCTTTTCACTCCAACACATTTCTCACACTCAAGCACCAGTGTGAAATTTTCTCCTCATTAGAGAACCACTTGGTTATTTTAAACTGCAAGTACTCTTACAATGATTAACAAATTCACAAAGGTGTTAGTAACTTAATCAAGATGGTTTCTGGTATTACTAAAAATTAAAATATCCCTTCTCTTTCTGCTTTTATGTTGTGGGGAGAAAAAGTACCAAGTTCTAAGGCAAACACAACCTACTTCCCAATTTTAATTCACTTCATCTTAAGTGTTTTAGTAGAAGGTATCAATAATGAACAAGGTAAAATATAAAGCAAAATATTAATTATGACTTGGACCCAGGACAATTGTGCATATTTTAAAGAGAACAGGTCAAAGACATGGGTGACATTTTGTGATTTGTTACTTTCATTTGTAAAACACATTTCCCACTAAAATTACTTTCTGTCTCATTTTTCCTTTATATCTTACAGCAGAGATCTAAATTCCAGGTCACCAAGAAATTTCTATGAGCAGTCCTCCCCTTTTGTCAAAGACTTACTGATCAGAAAATTGTATGTAAACAAGATTGATTTGTTCAGGAATAAGCATGAATTTATCAGAATTTTTTAAAGATGTGTTGAGTTCTTAGTTGGCAAAACTTGCAGATTTAAAAATAAGGTTTTTTTCCTTTTACTAGATTGTATAAGATTTTACTAGATTGTATAAGAATTATATTGTAAAGCTCAAAACCTGGGCCAAACCTTATTAACATTTGTGGATGAATTATTAACATTTTTCAGAGAATAATTCCACTACATTTCTGTCCTGCTAAACCATCTTTGTTCCCAATCACCACCAGGGTTAGCCAAAAGCAACAGGTATCTATAAAATTCTACGTCTGAAGACAAAAGAGAACCCAAACAGAAGCAAAACTCCATGGCGCCCAGTCTGTGAAGTCAGTGAGTTGAAGTCTAAGGAACTTCCAGCCCATCTGGAGCTTCCTTTGTTTCCACTTCTGTGGGGACCCTTCCCAGGAAAAACAGACCGGAGGTCAGATTCAGCGTGGGCTCCATATTTGGCTTCCCGTGGGCCCTCAGGCAAGTTACCTTCTTCTGGGCCTCACTTTCTTACCTATAGTAATGGATTTGGGTGGAAACATATCTAAGGTCTAAGCTACAAACATTTTAAAAAGGTAATTCTATAAATTTCCAATAAAATAAAATGCACTAAAAATGGGACCTATGGGCCTTTACGGATGAATAAATTTCTTCCGATCTCAAAGCGAGAAGCAGCGGGTTTCGAACGGCGCACACGCGAATTCACCACACGGTCTCCCGGATTCCTCCAGAAAGCGGCATCCCACCCTTCTCCGGGCACTGGCACTGGGATCCTGCCGTGTGAGCGACCCTGACCTCTTCCCTCTTGTCCCTTCCCTACTCAGGTTGCTTCACAACAGTGGGAAATAAAACTGGTAAGATGCTTTCAAAAACTGTAAAAGCAATGCCTTCAAAGCCGGGGCCTCCTGAGGCTCAGAGGCACCAGCCTTCTCCCTCAGGGTGAGTGGCAGGGCTCGAGCGGCCTCCCTCGAGTCCGCTCTGCTTCCTCAAGAAGATGCCTCCTTTGTCCAGTCAGGTCCAGTCGGGTAGGACCCTCACCTCAGGGCGCGATTCCTCAGCGTCCTTGCCCTCAGGAGCAGCTCCCGGCATGCCCCAAGCTCCCAGCATGCCCTGCATAACCCCCCCTTTCCTTGCAGCATGGCCTGGCGCTCCGATTTCGCCACCCTCTCCCAGCATACCCCGCGCATTCCCGGCATGCCCTGCACCCTCTGCATTCCTGGCATGCCGCGCCTGTCAGCTTTTCTCCCCATCGCTGAAGTCGCCGGACGCCAGGTACAGTGGACCCGGTGATTCCCTGAGAGGAAGAGCTGGATTGTGTATCCTGTAGATGGTCCCACAGTTTGCTCAGGTCCCAAACCTCAGCGTTAGCATTGTCTCTTCGTTGTCTCACACCCCACATTAGATTTATCAACAAACCCATCAGTCCTTCCTTCTGAGTATATCCAGAATTCAATCATGTCCCCTGCCTCTGGCACTCTAACGTGGGCCGCAGTCCCATCTATCAGGCAGAGGTACGGATAAAGCTCCAGCTTCAGGATCCCTCACTTGCACAGACCCCTCCCAAGGTTCCACACCTAATTTTGCACTTATAATTTCGTATTCTTTTTCTTCAAGAGGGCCTCCCCTCTTGAAGATTGAGGCCCGAGAAGGTTAAGGCCGCACAAAACCTGGCGCCATCCCTGTACTTGGACTATTATGGTAGTCTGTAACTGGTATCCCTGATTCCAATCTCAACTTTGCGTCTCTGTGTAAAATTGGCGTCAAAGTGATCTTAAATATAAATCAAAATATAAATCAAATTGTGCTCCTTCTATGCTCAGAACCCTCCACTGGCTACTTTCTTTGAAGTAGAGGAAATCAGGAGGAGTTTGTAAATATTTGTGTATCTTTAATTTATCTGGTTTGTCTCTAAATTTACCTACATTTACTTCACCCTGGAGTTCCTGCCAGATAGGATGCTTCTTTATACCTGTGTTTTAGAATAAGGGAAGCTTATTGAGTAATAATAATAGTAGCACTTAGCTAAAATTGATTGATTGCTTTCTGTGTGCCAGGACATGTGCTAAGCATTTTACCCTTGTTCTATTAACTTGTGTTGGAGACAGAACAGAGATTTTTTCTAAGCAAGTGGCTTAGAACAGTTAACTGCTTATAGTCATGCATCGGATAAGTCACAAAATCAGGGTTAGGATCCAGGTTACTAGCACTAACATTTTTATTTTAACTACTTCTGGAGTTATTTGGAACTGGGACTAAAGTCTCAAGCAATCTTGACATTGGATTATAGAGATAGCCATGCACTCAAGAGACTGGTTGCTCTACTGGAAGTCATGGGTTCAGCAGTCCTAAGAATGGTTAGGGAAAGTATAATCTGGTTCTTTAATTTTTAAAAACATAGGAAATTTATAACACTAAATGCATATATTTGAGAAAAGGAAAAGTCTCAAAGTAATACTCTAAACTTCCACTTCAAGAAACTAGAAAGAAAAGGAGAAAAAATAACCCAAAACAAGCAGAAGAAAGGAAATAATAAAGAGCAGAAATCAATGACATGGAAAAATAGAATAAATCAGTGCAACAAAAAGCTGGCCCTTTAAAAAGATCAGTAAAATTGACAAACCTCTAGCAAGGCTGACAAAGAGAAGTCAAAATTATTAAATACTAGTATCAGGAATTAAACTGTGGATATCACTATACAGACCTTACAGACATCAAAAGGATAATAAAGGATTACTACAAACAACTCCACATGCATAGATTTGACAACCTAGATGAAACGGATCAATTCCTTGAAAAGTACAAGCTATCACAGCTCACCCAGTATAAAATAGATAATTTGAACAGTCCTGTAACTCTTAAGGAAATTGGATAGTTTAAAACCTCAAAAAGAAATCTCTTGGCCCATTATGGTTTCACTGGAGAATTCTACCAAACTTTTAAAGAAGAATAACACCACTTCTACACAATATCTTCCAGAAAAATAGAAAAGAAGGTCCCAACTCATTTTATGAAGCTAATATTACTCTAATATCAAAACCACACAAAAACAGTATATAAAAAGAAAACTACACACTAATATCTCATTAACAGATATAAAAATTCTTAGCAAAAATTATTAATAGTATTCAGCAATATATAAAAAGAATTATATACCATAAGTAAGTAGGGTTTATTCCAGAGATGCAAGGTAGTTCAATATTTGAAAATATATTCCATTATATGAAAAAGCTAGAAGAAAAAAATTACATACTGAAAAGCATTAGATAAAATTCAACACCCATTTATGACAAAGAATAATTAACTGTGAAAATGTGACTGAATTATGTGAGGAGGCCCAAAAGATAAGAGTTATTCTAACAAGGTCTATACAGTATTTTTTTGGTCTGAATTCTTTGTCCTTGCCATTCCTCACAGTAGAGGGAGGGTGTCTTTTACATGGGAATTTTATCTTTTGCTTTTAAGAAACAGCATGAAGGTCAAGATAATTTTCTTTTATAGATGCTGGTTTTGAAGTGTTTTTACTTAAATAAACAGTGTGCTAGAATAGCGGAGGAGTTTTGTAGAAAGAGTTTAGCTTATACGCTTTGCTTTATATGGAAAAAATAATTTCCCTGGCTTTCTTTCTCCCGTGAGGACGAGGCATTGCAAACCCCGGGCGAGGGTCAGTGAAGTTTGTTGGGAGCAGCACATTTGTGTCACAGGGGTCAGGTTGTGAAACCGTTCTAGCGTGCATGTTGACAGTCCCCCCGCGCCGACCTCTGATGGACTTGGAACATTACTACTTTTGTTACAAATTAACGTTGGTACTTAGGGGTGGTTAGGAAACACCCCGCGATTTTGTACCGAGGTCGCTGCCCTAGCAAGAATAGACTTTGCACCGGCGGCAAACTGCCCCGTTGCGCCCTTACGTGGAATCGGCAGGGAACACCCCTAGAACCCCTAGCCCCTACCGCTTCGTGCCCGCCGAGGCCCCGCCCCTCAATTCCGCCCTGTGTCTTCTGCGCAGACTCAGGGAAGCCCCGTTTCGCCCTCCGCGAGCTCCAGCAGCCGGAGATTGTGAAGGGCACCTCCTGCAGCCAATCAACACCCGCGCGCTGGGCGGGGCCGCTCCAGGCCTGGAGGAGGGGGTCGATCAACAGCCGGGCCTCTTGAGTGACAAGGATACTGGCCTATCCTCGAAGGCCGTGCTTTGTAACGCCCCTCCCCCCAAAGCGTCGGCCGCCCGACATAGGGCGTGGTGCCCGACGCGCGGGGAATGTCCTGGGTGGAGCCCGCGGAGACTCTAGCTCTCCTGTCCCGCCGTGGCTGTGTGTGCTGGGCTTGGCTCGCCGCGTGCCGAGATGGCCAAGCAGTCTGACCAGGAGGTGAAGTACTACACCCTGGAAGAGATTCAGAAGCACAACCACAGCAAAAGCACCTGGCTGATCCTGCACCACAAGGTGTACGATTTGACCAAGTTTTTGGAAGAGGTGAGTTGATGGGGCTCGACGTCGGTCGGGGGCGCGGGGAGCGTGGTACGGTTTTGGGGGTTCTCTGGTGTCACCTGTCATTCGCGGCGCTGCGTCTCTCTTTGTGCTCCCTGAGCCGGCATACCCGAGCTTGCACGCCTGAGTCTGCACACCTGGGAGCGCTCCCGAGTCAGCGCGCCTGAGTCTGCACACCTGAGTCTGCACAGTGCATGTGCACACCTGGGGGCGCTCAGGGGCATAGGCCGGCATCCTTGCCGCGTGAGCCATTTTGGCAGCCCACACGGTGGGTGTGCACCTGTAGGGCAGGGGCTCGCTTCCGAGATCCTGCGCAGAAGTGTATGGAACACTCCCCTCCTGATTAGTGGGAAGCAGAATCGTGGCTAGAGCAGCTACGTAAGGACTTTAAATGATCCCTTTTATCCTTGAGTTTGAATAGAAGAGGTCCCCGCCTAGGACAGGGGTTCGTCCCACCAGTGTTATTCCCGAGTGACTGGTTGGAGACCACCCACCCAGAGAGCTGTGGGATCCCGACAGAGGGGACCCTGAGCTCGGAGGTCGGGTGTGGTCCGGGACCCACTCTCCCTGTGGCACTCGAAGGCCGCCCCCGCCCACTCGTGTGTACCTAGAGGGCCCCAGTGATGATTAGCTGCATCCAGCACTGACTTGGCGGTGAGGAGACTGAGGAGTCAGCTTTGTGGTATGGTTTGGTGAGGTATGAAGGAAGCGGGGTGGCCAGAATAGTACAAATTCTACCCGTGGGACTTGATCCTTAAGCAGCTTTGGAAGTTATAAAATAACTTCGCTTAATTTAAAACTTTTTTTAAAATAAGATTCTTTGCTTTGGATTATAATTGTTGCTTTACACTCTAAAGGGGCATTTTTAGTTATTGCCTTTGCTACCTCTGGATGTATTCTATCACTTTGGGAGAGTTTAAATCATAAATCTTTACACACACATACCCTCCTCCATTCCCCCCACACTGCCCTACAATAAATGAGACTGTTTAGTGATGGGAATTACTTACATGGTGAGGACTGGGGACAAATAGAGGCCTGGTCTTAGCTGGATCACAATTTACAGCAAAGGACTTTTGCAGAGAATGTTAAAACAAAATCAAAAGGTCTGTTCAAAAAAAAAAAAAGTTGGAGTTGATGAATATGGGTAAGAGATTTCACTCTCGGCCTTTGGTGGAGTGCCAGAAGATAAAAGTGTTCTGATTTAGTTAGGTAGGTGTGGTTTGTGGAGGGAGTCTATCCCCTCCCTCCTGCTGAGCTACACAGCTTATTTGCCATTATAGTTTCTTGAACTAAAAATCCTGTATGATAACATCAAGTCTAATTGACTCTAAATAGTTACTTGAACTGTTCCTTCCCCCTCTCACATGGTATATGTAATTCTGGAATTTTAAGATACAGTGTGTTTTGTCTGTTTGTGTCTATAAAAAAGAGCATTTATAAAATAATATTAGGATATATTATAAATCATTTGCTTTTCTTTCCTTCTTTCTTTATCATTCTGATGTATACCTTCTCCTAAAACAGGGTTTTTTTTTGACCTTGGTATTGTTGACATTTCGAGCTAGGTAATTCTTCGTTATGGGGTTTGTCCTGGTCATTGTAAGATGCTGAGCAGCCTCCCCGGCCTCTACCCACTAGGTATTAGTAGCACCCCTTCCCCCATTTGCAAGAACGGAGAATGTCTTCAAATATTGCCACATGTCCGCTAGGGCACAAAGTTGCTTCTGGTTGACAATTAAAGTTATCGTGCATAACTTTTAAGGATTTTCAAAAGGAGATAATAAGGAAGTGAAGATAATTATTAAAATTTACTTGAAACCATTTACTCCTACATTTCATTGTTATGAGGCAAGGAAGGAGGATTATGCAAAAATTTTCCGAGAAAAACTGGAAGGGATAAGAACAAGCTGTTTGGTATGTAAATTAGCTGAAAACAAATTCCTTTATTCTTTCTCAAAGGTTTTGATACCCTCTCTTTGAAAGTAGCTTGGGGAGAAAGCGTCTCAAAGAAAATGAAATGAAGAACAGGGAGGACAGCCTCAGGAGAGGAGGCTGGAGTTTGGGAGAAACACAGTTTGGTCTGGGTCCTGTTGACTTTAAGGGTTTGGAGAGATCTTCAGGGGTCAGAACTACCTTCACATCTCTGCCTTCTCCACTGTCTGCCAACATGTTGTTCTAGCAGGTTAGAAAAACAAGGCTACCTGGCCTTCCTGTACTGCACCAGCCTTCTCAGCACCTCCTGATTCTACCTTTTATTGACATGTTTTTCCACTTGCCATTTTTACATTCGCTTTTACTTTATGTGACCATTTCCTGCTTTATGCAGTGTCCTAGTTGTTGGCTTCCCACCCCCCAGCAAGGCCTTTGGGGCCTCTCTCTGGTTATACCCATGGTTCTAGGATTCCCTGCAGGTGGCTTCCTGGGCCCATGAGTTACATCTCAAACATATCTTCTCGCTCAGAGCTCTGTCAGCACCGCGCTCTGTCAGCTCTAGATTCCTCCCATTCCGTTATTTTATGATGCCAGCACCGTTTGTCTCATACCAGCTTTGAAAACAGAACTGAGCAGGAATGTCTCTCTTCCCACCTTCCCCTGCCCTTTTTCCTTTCTTCCATCATTCAAAGGCTCCAGAATTTCACAAAGCTGGTGCATGTTAACTAAAAAATATTCTGTCTTCCCTAATTTACCTAAATGTGAAAGTTTTTTTTCCTCCTTCCTACCTCTACAGTGAACTTTCAGTCATTATAGGCTGGATCTCCATCTACTCTGAGTTCACCCATCCATCTGGACAAGATTTCTCATGGCTGAGCATTTCCCTTTTCTTTCAGAATGTCCTAGATTTACATGAGTGTCCACATTCACGTTGCGAAAACGTGTGGTATGATGGAAGGGTCCTGCTCTGCTACCCACAAGGTACAAGTCAGGAACACAGGTTGAAATTTAGTTGTTGTGCAATGTGAGCTCCATTGTCCTGAAATAATGACTGACAAAGCCGTTGTTCAGGAGGAGGGGTAGAAACCTAAGAGGGAAGACTTGCTTATTATTAATGGCAGTATAAGTAGCAGTAGGGCTTTAGTTACCCTCTGTTACCTACCTATGAGATTTTGAGCTTTATTGCCTACATATTTTGAACTCAATTTTTATGCAGTCCTGAGTTCTAGTTTTTGAATTAACATTTGTGAAATTGAGTCTTGTCATGTATGATTATATTATTAGCAGAGTTTATGATTATAGAGCTTTGAGGGACAGTTATTTGAAATGAAAACTTTGACATTTAGGGCCAGAGGGAAAAAATGATTTGCATTTTCCTGTCTGTGATTTGGGCAGCAGCATGTATTCAGTTTTTAAAAGAGCTGTGGAAGGCACAGAAGGCGATATAATAACAGTTACATAAGTTATAACCTTTGGCTCAAGTTAGTGGGTGTCTGATTTGTGAAATAGATATTGTCCTGAAAATTTTATAAAGCAAAATGTCTTTGTGTCAAGTTGACCCCCTCCCTTTACATTATAAAAATGGAAACTTGTTTCTATGGAACATCTTCTGGTGTTCCTGGGATTCTGATAGTCTTGCATCTGAGCCTTGGATGTTCTTTAACAGCAATCTGCCTCATAAAAGCTGGTGGCTCCTGCTTTACCTGGACTTTGGAGTCTAACAGTGTTCTTTATAGCAGGTTGTGTTGTAGGAACTTGATTTTTATAATGTTCCTTGGAATATGGCTGCCTGCATCGCAGAGACCAGTGATTCGAAGCCTGGGGACTGCAGTCTTCCAGGGATCCAGGAAGAAAGTGTGGTGTTGAAGACTCATTGTCATTAATTCTGGAAAACTTGGAACAACACTTATCTTTACCCTTGTTAGGGGCACCATATTTAGGGCTAAAATACTAAATGCCTTTGCTTTTTACAAGGAAGTTTGATAGTATTCTCAATCTCATACTACTGAAAGGTTGCAGTTGCCAAATGTAAAATGGGATTACTGTTGTTAATATGTCGTTAGGTAAATAAGACTCAGAAAATATGAAGTCCACAGGAAGAAAATATAAAGGTATTGGTGGTAACAGTGGCTTACTCATCTTGGGTAAACAGATGGCAAAACCACATCTTTCAAAGCCACCTGGAGAGTGTGAACCTGTGGATCTTTGGATATATTTCTACTTATGTTCATAATCATTTGGTAACCTGTTGTTACTTATGAAAAGAGGTTCCAAGAGGCTACTTTGCTTTGAAACTGTAAAGAAAACAGTCTAGATTAACTTTTGCTTTTTATTTATCTTTAAGGTGGATGAAAATTGTAAATAAGGACAAATATAGGCCAGTTTGGGTAAATCAAGGAATAAATAATGTGCTAAATTCTACTAACTGTGGATGTCTGTAATTCTAAAAATCCCCCTAGACCATGGAAGACAACTCATTAGTGCCTTTTTAGTATAGTGGAGTCTGAATAGCCCTGGCCCCACTGGACGTTCATGGGAAAGTACTGGATTATGGTTAGGAAAACCAGATTTGGTCTTAGACCTGTTAAGGAGGTGACCTCAGGCAAGTCAGGTAATTCTCTAAATCTCCTCCCCTGGCCACACAGCAGGAGGTGAGTGGTGGGTGGAGAGCGAAGCTTCATCTGTATTTACAGCTGTTCCCCATCTGAGCTCTGCCTCCTGTCAGATCAGTCACTCTGTCGCATCACCCCCAGATGGGACCATCTAGTTGCAGGAAAACAAGTTCAGACCTCCCACTGATTCTGCATCATGGTGAGTTGTATGATTATTTCATTATATATTATAATGTAATAATTAAGTGCACAATAAATGTGATGCGCCCAGGAGACCATCCCCTCCCCTATCGTGGAAAAGTTGTCCTCCATGAAACGAGTGCCTGGTGCCAAAAAGATTGGGGACCACTGCTCTGAATCACTTTCTTATTCTGAAATGGGGACTCTTCTGTCACCTGCATCTACCTCAGTTCTGTGAACATGGGGAGAAATAATATGAAAACACTTGGAAAAGTATGTAAAGAGAAGGCATTCAAAGTGACTATATTTTGCTTAAAGTTTTCTTATAAATTGTAATTTTTTGTTATGTCGTAGGTCCATTTATTAGGTGGGAACACATCTCAGAAATTATGGTAACCAGTAAACAAAATGACTCAAAATACAAATATTCACTTGAAATATGATTTTTTCAGGAATATGTGCTTTGCATAATTGGAAATCATCCCTTTTGTGGAGCTTTTAAACATGCTTTATTGTTTAGGGGAAAGAATGCGTGATCATTTTAAAGAATTGGACTGTGGAAAAGTGCAACGGAGAAAATCAAAGCTGCTCAGAATTCCACTACCCAGAGGTGACCACCACGAGCAGTTTGGTGAACAGACAGCTCTATAAACATACACCCTTGATCATGGGTGTGTTTTACCAAAATGGGAATACACTCGACATGCTGTTCTGCAATATGCTTTTCCCCCCGAGGAACTAGATGTGGAGTGTAGCAGTCCATCTCAGTAAATCATAGTTTTCCAAGCTGTCTCCTTACTGTATAGATGGATCCTAACATGTAACTACACCTCTCTTGCACATTTTGTTTAGTTTGCCGCCTGTAATTACCTCCTTCTGATAGACCTTTGTAAGTGGGATTCTAGGGTGAAAGGATATGTACTTTCTACAAAGTGCACTGGGGTTTGTCCCAGTGACCACTGGTGGCTGACACACCAATGTTTGTTTCCCAGGTCTTCGTTCTTAGTAACCGAGAAACTTGGCTGTGTTTTGCCTGCCTCCTCTCCTGAATTATTTGGATGTGTATTTTTGTTGGAAGAGAAAGTGTATGAAAAATTTTTTTTAGTATCTTTAGCTTATAAATTCTCTTAAAAATGCAGCTGTGGTAATACCTTGTCTATTCTATGATGAAATCAGCGGTAGTTACCAGCACTAGTCCCTTGTCTGAGGGCTCAAAGCCATCAGAAAAGTGGCCTGCAGCAACAGCTGACTGACTGGCACTCTCCCTGCATCTTAATAAAATATGCTTTTTTCCTCCTATTACCTTGGAACTTAGTTTTCTTGGGACTATACACTGAAGTGTATTTATTAATTGGCTACTTGTGTCTTTTACTGACACAGGAACCAGGAGAATGAGTTAAAGATTGGGTGGGGGAACCTCAGCTCTTGCTGGTTGAAGAGACTCCACATGTGCTGCCTGTTGGCTAATGACCCCTGATTAGGGGGAGAGGACGTCTCTGGGCGATGGCAAGAAGTTACTTTCTTACATCCATAGAATTCGGTCCCTAGTCATGCCCACGTCCGAACGCTGGCATTGGGACCAGTGCCGATGGCTGGGGAGGCTCTGGCAGGGGAGTAGACTTGGAGGGTGACATGGACAGCCTCAGTCAAGGGCCCACTTTGCCTGGCTTGCTGGGATGGCAACAACCTGTTTGAAATGGAATAACTTGAGCTCTTCTGTAGTTGAGGTCCTTGCGGGTATCAGTTTTCCATCTTGTTTCTTTCAGTGCCTGCTTTTGTTTGTTGTTGGCAGAGCTATTCATCAAGTTTTTTGCAGCTATGCACAGAATTGGACAGGACATAAAATATATCCAGCCTGCTTTTTCCTCTCTTCATCTTCTTCAGGAAGTGTTAAGTGAATGTCCTTCATTAATCCCCTTTCCCCTGATAAAAATCCCTGGTGAGCTAGTAATAAGAGTGACTGCAGTGGACATTTACTGAACGTTTATTAACATTATGTACTAGATATCATGCAAAGTGTTTTTCACACATGAAACCTTCTTCGAGTTTGTACTTTTCATCTTCAAAACAACCCTCTAAGGTCCGTGGTGGTGGAATCCTCCTTTTTAAAGGTAAGACAAGGTGGCTTAGGGAGATTCAGCAACTTGCTTGACAAGTCACACAGCCAGTAAGGTGCAAAGTGTGGATTTCAGTCCAAGCTGAGGGGCTCCACAGCCCAGTCACTGCTGACTCTGTCACCAAGGCACGGCACCCAAGGAGTTTTGAAGGTAACTAGGATAGCTTCAAAAGAAAAAAGTCGTCCATTGGTACAGAGCTGCTATTATTTGCTGGAGTTTTTTGCCCCCATTGAAGAGTTCTCTGTAGGATATGGGGAGAAGGCCAAGGGAATTTGTGATGCAAAGATCTGAACAAAAACAAAACCCTTGGAGGGCAAATGGGCAAAAATATGCCTTTCTTTCCAGCTGTTATATTGTTTTACTATGCTGCCTTCTAGAGGGTGAAGGAAACTGATAGCCATTCCAGTTTCTCATAGAGGAGTTTTTAAATAAAGAGTTAGAGGGAGTCTTCAAGGAGTCAGTTTGTTCGTCACCCAGACGGCGTGCTCTCCACCTGGTATGGTTTTAAGAATCCATGTGGTTTGGGTTAGGGAAGACGTTTACATGTATGTTAGGCATGTGTGAGGAGGTTAAATGTTGTTTTGGAAAATGCCTTTTAAATAACTACCCTGGGAGGGGTTGTTCTAAAGGGAGATCTGATGAGGTCCCTGCTCTGATAAATCCCTCAGTGGGTCCTGCCAGACTCCTGCCTATCCTTCCCTTCCCCTTCACGCTGCCTTCTCTTCCATATCCGGCTCCTGGTGGCCTGTCACACAATGCAGGAGTCCTTAGAACCTCTCTCTCCTCATGCTTAGAGCAGATGCCCCTGGGGGGGAGGCTGGTGGTATTTCATGGGTGGTTTTATGAGTTTTCAGCTTGAGTAATATGTGCTGTTATTACAGTAAAGAATGTTATTTCTAGAAGAAAAAACTTAGTCTGTGGAAACAGATTGTCATTTCTCTGCTTAATTCCTTTCAATGGGTTCCCGTCACATTTAAAATAAAATCTTTTCTGTTTGCCCTGGTTTAGAAAGGTCCACGTGATCTGCCCCTGTCTACCTCTCCCACCCTGCCTGGTAACACTATCCCCCCAACGCCCACACCTGTGCCTGGGCACATTGACTCCCTCTTTGTTTCTCAAACCAGCCAAGCTTGTTTCCACCTTAAAACCTTTGTTTTGGTTTCCCCTCTGCCTGCCTCTGCTTGGTCAGGTCTCAGCTCAGCCTCTCTTCCCCAGAGGGGAGAGTTTTCTGTCATACCATCCTGTTTGACAACTCTGCTGGCGGTTAGAGCAATCCAGATCTGATGTTCCCCTAGAGTGTGTGCTGCTATCTGTCTCCACCTGCCCGCCTCCCTGCTGTGTGCCCTGTGCACAGTAGGTGTGGTTAATAGTCCTCCCCTGGGTGGAAGAGGAGAGTCCTGTGGAGGGACACAGACACAAGCCCGTGCTTTGTCACTGTCTTATTTCTTTTTTTTCCCTTTTTTCCCCCCAAGCAAATAGCACACACTAGTGTGATCTCTTCTTACTCTACAGATGTTTGCCTGGAAAAAATCTGGATTGTAGCATAGTCTTAGAGCATGGAACATAAAATGGTATCGAGGGAGGTGCCTATGAAGTCAGGAGAAGCAGGAGAATTAAAGGTGAGGGTGGCACTTTAGATGCACTTTCCTGTCCCTTCCAGGCTAAAGCCAGTACACTTGTACATTAGGTCCTGTTCCCTCCTCCTCATCCAAAGACATTTCTCTAGCCAGTCACCATTCTCTCAGCCCTGCCCATGCGATCGTTCTCATCAGTATTCAAGTGTGTTGTTTTTTCTCCTCTCCTATAACACACACACTTGCGACCTCCCTTGACTCACCTTCCTGCTCCAGAGAACCCTCTGAATGGTGGTTAACCTGCCGTCTTCAATCTGTCTCCTCCATTCTCTTTTAAATCACACCAGTTTGCCAAAGCTGCACTTGCCAAGGTCCCCATGATGTCACTTGTCTGTTGTTCTCCTTTTGCTCAGTGGGCCAGCAGAATGTGACAGGGACAGTCACCTTTCTTGGAAATGCCCCAAATTTTTACTTGGTGTCCAGGATGCCGCTGTCCCTGGTTTCCTCTGACCTCAGTGTTGGAGGGCCCCAGTGCCCAGGGTTTCTGCTGTCCTTCGGGTGTCTCACCAGTGGCTTGGCTTTAAGTCTGCTGTGAATCCTGGATTGTCATATCTGGGCCAAAAAACCCTCTCCTGAACATTGGGTTCTCGGATCCCACAGGCTACTGCATGTCTCCACTTAGGTGTCTGATGGGCTTCTGAAACCTAACATGTGAAAAGCTGAACTGATTTTCTATCCAGAACCTCTCTGTCCTCATCACTCCCCTTTTTGGCTGATGGCACTTCCATCCATCTAGTTGCTCAGGCCAAAAACCTGGGGGTCTTCCAAGACACCTGGGTGTCACACCTGCATCCAGTCCACCAGAACATCCTGTTGGCTCAACTTTCATGATGTCAGATCTGACCAATTTCTGCCATCTCTACAGCTCCCCCTGGTCTGAGCCACCGTCATCTCTCGCCTGGTCCCCTGGCCCCTGACAGTGTATTCTCACCGCAGTAGACTGACATTTTAAAATGTGAGTCAGATCTGGGCACTGTATTCTCTTTAAACCCTTCAGTGGCTAATTTCATGGCCCAATTTTAAGACTTAGGGTAGAGCTGCAGTAGTCAGGAGAGTGTGGTCTGGGCAGAGAGACACACATAGATCAGTGCAGTGGAGTAGAGAACCCAGACATAGAGCCCCACAAACATTTCCAGATGACTTTGACAAAGGTGGAAAAGCCATTTGATGGAGGAAGTGATCTGCCTTTTTAGCAATGGTTCTGGAACAATTGAACACCAGTAGCCAAAAAATATAAACCTTGACTTAAACCTCACACCTTATATAAAAATCAACTCAGAAGGGATCATAGATCTAAATATAAAATGTAAAACTTTTTGAAGAGACTTAGGATTAGGCAAAGAATTCTTAGACCTGATAGTGAAAGTATGATTCATTTTAAGCTCTTGGCACTGGAAGGATTTCCCCCCCAGATACCTGCACGGCTCACTCCTTCACCTCCTTCGAGTATTTACTGAATAGCACCTCAGTGAGGTATATCCTGACCACTGTATGTAAACCTGGAGGTCTCCCTAGGCTGCCGCATTCCTGAGCCCAATCACCCTGCTCAATTTTTTTTCCTATAGCACGTATCACCTTGTAACATACCATATAGTTAGTTATTCATTATGTTTTTGTTTATCTGTCTCCTTCCACTCCATGCATGCTCCACAAATGCAGGGATTTTTCTGTTTTATTCACTGATATATCTCAGTTCCTAGAACAATGTTGGTGCCGAGAAAGGACTCAATAGGTCTTGATTGATTGAATAAGTTTATAATTATAAAATATTAAAAACTTGATGCAGAGTGGCTTTTGGGCTA
>NW_012151396.1:6189978-6193763 GCF_000956105.1 Propithecus coquereli | reverse complement strand
GTATGATTATTTCATTATATATTATAATGTAATAATTAAGTGCACAATAAATGTGATGCGCCCAGGAGACCATCCCCTCCCCTATCGTGGAAAAGTTGTCTTCCATGAAACGAGTGCCTGGTGCCAAAAAGATTGGGGACCACTGCTCTGAATCACTTTCTTATTCTGAAATGGGGACTCTTCTGTCACCTGCATCTACCTCAGTTCTGTGAACATGGGGAGAAATAATATGAAAACACTTGGAAAAGTATGTAAAGAGAAGGCATTCAAGTGACTATATTTTGCTTAAAGTTTTCTTATAAATTGTAATTTTTTGTTATGTCGTAGGTCCATTTATTAGGTGGGAACACATCTCAGAAATTATGGTAACCAGTAAACAAAATGACTCAAAATACAAATATTCACTTGAAATATGATTTTTTCAGGAATATGTGCTTTGCATAATTGGAAATCATCCCTTTTCTGGAGCTTTTAAACATGCTTTATTGTTTAGGGGAAAGAATGCGTGATCATTTTAAAGAATTGGACTGTGGAAAAGTGCAACGGAGAAAATCAAAGCTGCTCAGAATTCCACTACCCAGAGGTGACCACCACGAGCAGTTTGGTGAACAGACAGCTCTATAAACATACACCCTTGATCATGGGTGTGTTTTACCAAAATGGGAATACACTCGACATGCTGTTCTGTAATATGCTTTTCCCCCCGAGGAACTAGATGTGGAGTGTAGCAGTCCATCTCAGTAAATCATAGTTTTCCAAGCTGTCTCCTTACTGTATAGATGGATCCTAACATGTAACTACACCTCTCTTGCACATTTTGTTTAGTTTGCCGCCTGTAATTACCTCCTTCTGATAGACCTTTGTAAGTGGGATTCTAGGGTGAAAGGATATGTACTTTCTACAAAGTGCACTGGGGTTTGTCCCAGTGACCACTGGTGGCTGACACACCAATGTTTGTTTCCCAGGTCTTCGTTCTTAGTAACCGAGAAACTTGGCTGTGTTTTGCCTGCCTCCTCTCCTGAATTATTTGGATGTGTATTTTTGTTGGAAGAGAAAGTGTATGAAAAATTTTTTTTAGTATCTTTAGCTTATAAATTCTCTTAAAAATGCAGCTGTGGTAATACCTTGTCTATTCTATGATGAAATCAGCGGTAGTTACCAGCACTAGTCCCTTGTCTGAGGGCTCAAAGCCATCAGAAAAGTGGCCTGCAGCAACAGCTGACTGACTGGCACTCTCCCTGCATCTTAATAAAATATGCTTTTTTCCTCCTATTACCTTTGAACTTAGTTTTCTTGGGACTATACACTTAAGTGTATTTATTAATTGGCTACTTGTGTCTTTTACTGACACAGGAACCAGGAGAATGAGTTAAAGATTGGGTGGGGGAACCTCAGCTCTTGCTGGTTGAAGAGACTCCACATGTGCTGCCTGTTGGCTAATGACCCCTGATTAGGGGGAGAGGACGTCTCTGGGCGATGGCAAGAAGTTACTTTCTTACATCCATAGAATTCGGTCCCTAGTCATGCCCACGTCCGAACGCTGGCATTGGGACCAGTGCCGATGGCTGGGGAGGCTCTGGCAGGGGAGTAGACTTGGAGGGTGACATGGACAGCCTCAGTCAAGGGCCCACTTTGCCTGGCTTGCTGGGATGGCAACAACCTGTTTGAAATGGAATAACTTGAGCTCTTCTGTAGTTGAGGTCCTTGCGGGTATCAGTTTTCCATCTTGTTTCTTTCAGTGCCTGCTTTTGTTTGTTGTTGGCAGAGCTATTCATCAAGTTTTTTGCAGCTATGCACAGAATTGGACAGGACATAAAATATATCCAGCCTGCTTTTTCCTCTCTTCATCTTCCTCAGGAAGTGTTAAGTGAATGTCCTTCATTAATCCCCTTTCCCCTGATAAAAATCCCTGGTGAGCTAGTAATAAGAGTGACTGCAGTGGACATTTACTGAACGTTTATTAACATTATGTACTAGATATCATGCAAAGTGTTTTTCACACATGAAACCTTCTTCGAGTTTGTACTTTTCATCTTCAAAACAACCCTCTAAGGTCCGTGGTGGTGGAATCCTCCTTTTTAAAGGTAAGACAAGGTGGCTTAGGGAGATTCAGCAACTTGCTTGACAAGTCACACAGCCAGTAAGGTGCAAAGTGTGGATTTCAGTCCAAGCTGGGGGGCTCCACAGCCCAGTCACTGCTGACTCTGTCACCAAGGCACGGCACCCAAGGAGTTTTGAAGGTAACTAGGATAGCTTCAAAAGAAAAAAGTCGTCCATTGGTACAGAGCTGCTATTATTTGCTGGAGTTTTTTGCCCCCATTGAAGAGTTCTCTGTAGGATATGGGGAGAAGGCCAAGGGAATTTGTGATGCAAAGATCTGAACAAAAACAAAACCCTTGGAGGGCAAATGGGCAAAAATATGCCTTTCTTTCCAGCTGTTATATTGTTTTACTATGCTGCCTTCTAGAGGGTGAAGGAAACTGATAGCCATTCCAGTTTCTCATAGAGGAGTTTTTAAATAAAGAGTTAGAGGGAGTCTTCAAGGAGTCAGTTTGTTCGTCACCCAGACGGCGTGCTCTCCACCTGGTATGGTTTTAAGAATCCATGTGGTTTGGGTTAGGGAAGACGTTTACATGTATGTTAGGCATGTGTGAGGAGGTTAAATGTTGTTTTGGAAAATGCCTTTTAAATAACTACCCTGGGAGGGGTTGTTCTAAAGGGAGATCTGATGAGGTCCCTGCTCTGATAAATCCCTCAGTGGGTCCTGCCAGACTCCTGCCTATCCTTCCCTTCCCCTTCACGCTGCCTTCTCTTCCATATCCGGCTCCTGGTGGCCTGTCACACAATGCAGGAGTCCTTAGAACCTCTCTCTCCTCATGCTTAGAGCAGATGCCCCTGGGGGGGAGGCTGGTGGTATTTCATGGGTGGTTTTATGAGTTTTCAGCTTGAGTAATATGTGCTGTTATTACAGTAAAGAATGTTATTTCTAGAAGAAAAAACTTAGTCTGTGGAAACAGATTGTCATTTCTCTGCTTAATTCCTTTCAATGGGTTCCCGTCGCATTTAAAATAAAATCTTTTCTGTTTGCCCTGGTTTAGAAAGGTCCACGTGATCTGCCCCTGTCTACCTCTCCCACCCTGCCTGGTAACACTATCCCCCCAACGCCCACACCTGTGCCTGGGCACATTGACTCCCTCTTTGTTTCTCAAACCAGCCAAGCTTGTTTCCACCTTAAAACCTTTGTTTTGGTTTCCCCTCTGCCTGCCTCTGCTTGGTCAGGTCTCAGCTCAGCCTCTCTTCCCCAGAGGGGAGAGTTTTCTGTCATACCATCCTGTTTGACAACTCTGCTGGCGGTTAGAGCAATCCAGATCTGATGTTCCCCTAGAGTGTGTGCTGCTATCTGTCTCCACCTGCCCGCCTCCCTGCTGTGTGCCCTGTGCACAGTAGGTGTGGTTAATAGTCCTCCCCTGGGTAGAAGAGGAGAGTCCTGTGGAGGGACACAGACACAAGCCCGTGCTTTGTCACTGTCTTATTTCTTTTTTTTCCCTTTTTTCCCCCCAAGCAAATAGCACACACTAGTGTGATCTCTTCTTACTCTACAGATGTTTGCCTGGAAAAAATCTGGATTGTAGCATAGTCTTAGAGCATGGAACATAAAATGGTATCGAGGGAGGTGCCTATGAAGTCAGGAGAAGCAGGAGAATTAAAGGTGAGGGTGGCACTTTAGATGCACTTTCCTGTCCCTTCCAGGCTAAAGCCAGTACACTTGTACATTAGGTCCTGTT
>NW_012151396.1:6176477-6177983 GCF_000956105.1 Propithecus coquereli | reverse complement strand
GTCCTTGGCCATCTTCAACATTTATGTTGGCCTCTCCTTGGATGAGTCGATTGACAAAAGCTTTTTCTGACCAGTTCAGTGGCTCGTGCTTGTAATCCCAGAACTTTGGGAGGCTGAGGCGGGAGGATGGCTTGAGACCAGGCTGGGCAATGTCAGCTCTACAAAAAATTTAAAAAATTAGCCAGGCATGGTGGTGCCAGGCATAGCAACAGAGTGAGACTCTGTCTCTGGGGTGGGGGTGGGGAGAGCCTTTTCTGCAAACCCAGTTTAATTTGTGCTTAACTCTTGCTCTGGAGATGCTTTGTACAGCATGGTGACTGTGGTTAATACTACTGTATGGCATACTTGAAAATCACTCTGAAGATTGGGTTGTATTTTAAGATTAAATCTGATTTTGTCACCTTCCCTGATTACATCCTTGCAATGGCTTCTGATTGCTCACAGGACAGAGATGAAAATCCTTGCAGAGACCGGAAGCACTGCATGGCCTGCCCGGCGCCTCCCCCCCACCCCCCACTTGGCCCTTTCTCCTTCCTCTGGTCCCTCATTAACTCCAGCACCAGGTCCCTCCTGACTCAGAGTGGTGACATTCGACATTCACAGTACTGTGCTCTTTCAGAACAGTTACTTCCACTTGCAGTTGCGTAGTCAAGGGTTATTCACGTTCGATCCCTGTTAGTCTGTGAACTCCTGAGGGCAGGACGTGGGGCATCTTTGCTCACTAGTTTGTCCGGCACAATTTGGTATCTGGCATGTGGAGACACTTGGGGTGTATTCGTTGAGTGAATTAACTTTAGCACATAATAACACAAGCGGAATTTGAAATCTTCCTCTGGAAAAATGGAAGACTTTATGTTAGAGGGACAGTTCTGGTGGAAATAGCTTTGTGTTCCCATAACTATCCACAATTTGTCCCCACCCACATCCTCTCCTCTCCTTTCTCCCTATCTTTGGGCTCCACAGCTGGTCTCTGCCACCATGTGTGTGTGTGTGTGGTGGGCTGGGGAGCCGTGCGTTGTGGAGGATTCCGTGTGGAGTTCACCAAAGTGGAACCATAGCTTCTGTTGGGCTCACACTCTGGGAGAATTAAACCTCTTTCGTTACCTCTAATCTTGCCCATGTGTGACTATACGTTTTGTTCTTTTCCTTAAATCTTTCAGTAAATCATGAGATAATTTCATTCACCTATTATTATTCTACCACTTTCCTTTTCAAAACCTTGCCTTTGGACCACTCCCAAAGTCTATAACCCACCTAAAAGATAGGACACAAATCGCTGTCATCCGCTCATCCTGAGGAATTACCACAATGGCACAAACAGCAGCATCCCCAGTTTTTCTTTGTCACTGAAGAGTGCTGACGGTAAGGACGAGCATTTTCTTTGCTCTCAAAGTGTGACGTGTGCCTGTGAAAACTGCGCGTTTGCTAGCGAGTGAGAAGAGCGACAAGATGAACTGCTGGGTTTCAGTGCACGTGATACAGACTCGAGTCACGTGGCAAGGTGTC
>NW_012151396.1:6174340-6176427 GCF_000956105.1 Propithecus coquereli | reverse complement strand
TTCTGGAAGATTCTTACATTCCATTAGCCAGAGCTGAAGCATATGGGATGCCCAGCTGCAAAGGAGGCTGATAAATACCTGTAGTATCGTCATTTACTGGCCGTTCCCCGCTAAAAGTTTAAGTATTAGGGAGAAAGCGATGTTGGAGTAGTGAGCAGTCTTCCCCCACCTGATCTGGTCGTGCACCTGAGGGCAGTCCCTGGGCCTCGTGGATGCCAAAGCCCCTTGTGTTGAGAAATCCAAGAGGCATTTCACTGGCTGCAGAAATTCACCATTGTAGGTTTTTGAGTGGGGCACAAGAAATGCTCAAAGCAGTATTCGAGGGTGAGTGTTCCAGCAGCAGTCTGTAAGAGGGGATGAGAGTGAGTGAGGGAGTTGGTGGCTGCAACTGTGAACTGGCTGAGAAACCCTCCCTGGTCTCACAAGAATGTGAGGCTTTCCTGTCTCACAGAAAGACCATCTAACCTTTGACTTTGAGATTTTTATAACTTGCTTTTCCATAGCCACTAAAATGTAGGAATTCTAAGGGTTAAGGACAACACTAAACAAAAATATTCTGTATCAAGCCTGTGACAGTCTCATTGACGCATATTATTTGTGCTAAAGAGGAATATAGCTGGCAAAGATAATTCTAAAATATTTATACTCATGTTTATTTTCTGGGTAGGTTATCGAAGGAATTGTAGATTGGCTATAGCAGGAATGAAGAATGGGCCTGGAGATTGTTTTCACCCAGCAATCAGTTCTGAATAAGTAATAGTTGCAGACTGCATATTTGAGTCGAGTGACTTCAACTTTACTAGCAATGTTTTCTTCTCCTTAAGGAATTTGCCTTCGTGTTAAGAATTATTTATTGAAATCCTCTGTATCAAGAAGCATCTCATTTTATCTTGCCAACTTTTATAGATCCATTTTCAGTGTGCACTATTAAATAGACAGTGGATTTTTTTGCAGTTTCAAAAATCCTGTATACTGTGGAATCTCTAAATCATTTATTCCTTTATTTAGCATTTCTCTTTGACCTCATTCTAAAAAGGATTTGAGGCATCACTCATTATGTATATTTTATAAATCTTCTTGACATACAGTCATCCCAAGATCATGTCTTTGTTATTCTATAGCTCACATGTGGTAAAAGTGTCGTGTCCTTATAAAGCACCTTCTGCCATTTGCACTCTGATACTCATTTCTTTTCCTGTGTATAGGAAATGGCCTCTCTGTTTTTCATTTGAAAGAAGTTACCTGTTGTATGCTCTGTCTCTCTTGCTCCTTGTAACTACTGAAGTAGAGAGTACCTGGGAGCTAGAGATTGAGGTGCAGGTGAGGAAGGCCTTCCAAGGACTGGCTTTGCCACGTGAACAGTCCTGGGTGTGCCATCCATGGGGCATGCCAGCATCACCCATAGGTTTTGAATCAAGTTCTTTTTCTAATGACCGGGATATAAACTGTCGAGCTGCATGCTGCTAAATAGGCCACATGTCTTCCCAGGGAGGTTTTAGAACCTGGATCGGGCTAAAGCCTGTCACATGATCTCTGAGGGTGGCTGTGAGTGCAGGGCTGACCCTGGGAACCTTGGCATCTCTCCTAAGGGAAGCAGGAGCAGATGAATTCCACCTGCTCTGAGTGTTTTTCAGATTAAAACAAATTCTTACCACTAGGGTATATTTGGACAGAGGTGGGTGGGTGGGGTCTTGGCTAGACCGGCTTTATAGGTGAAGGGTGACATGTTGGTCATGAGTTTTAAGAATGCTGATTTTTTCGCAGCAGGTATCTGAAAATGCTGGCTTGGTGCTATTAACTAAAGATGAAATGAGAATCTGAGCTTGTTTCTGTTTGTTAGCATTGTCCAAGGGACTGTAAGTAGTGCTTAATTCATTGTGGATATTTGGTGCACAGTGAAGAATAATTTATCAAGTTTGTAAAACAGTATTTTCTTCCTTTTTAAGCTCTTCTGTTTCTTAGGAAACCAGGGCTCTACCTTTTAGATCATCGAGTACCGCAAGGCCCCGTGGGTGCCATGAGTTGGGACGACCAGCCCCGGGCTCAGGGCTGACTCACCCTCACTGTCAGTCATTCGGCACGTGGGG
>NW_012151396.1:6170600-6174290 GCF_000956105.1 Propithecus coquereli | reverse complement strand
TAGACAGATCGTAGATAGACTAGCAGCATCTCTCAGGTCCTAACTCGTCTGCCGCTGGGCCCCTGGGTTGGGTGGCTTTACTTATTCCTATGAGGCCATTGGATTGACTGGGCCACAGAGTAGGAGGTGCACTGAGGCAGCTCTAGGAAGTGCTGGGGGTGGGGCCAGAGTGTTTCCGCTCTCGTTCCTCCCCAGCAGACCTGACCCTTCCCTCCACCCCAAGGTCTTCTGATTTGGGGGTTTAGGTGCCCTCCGGAGATCAGCAATAGTTACGACTCCAATTGGCTCACTTGCTTTATTTCACCTAATGAGACTAGTTTGGTAATAGTAGAATTTAAACTATTGGTCAGGGCATAGTGACCAAATACATACAAAATTATCTTTGGTTCATGGTACATTTTAGAACAAGCATTTACTATTTCAATTCTAAAAATAAGAATTTTGCTTTTCTTTTTCAAGGAGAGAAAATCATAACAGCCTTCTGCAGGGTTATGGCCAGGTCCCAGGCTGACGTCTGCGAAACCTGTCCTCATTCTAAACTTCTAACCTTCTAACCTTCAAGAATTATCTCATGTAGAAATGTTTATTATTATTATCATATGTTTCTACTAACTCTTGTCATTTGGTTCTGTGGCTTGGTAGAATCCGGCTTGTTGATTAAATCCAGAGAAAGCTCTTGGAGATGAAGGGGGCCCTTTGGGCTGTGGTGCAGGAATCGGTCTTCAGCAGTTTACAGGGACCAGCAACGGTGCCAGGGGGAAGGGGAAGAAAGGAAACTAAATTGGTATTACTTGGCCATCTCTTACATGCCAGACATTCTGAGTAATTATAGCATTTAATCTAGGAGGTGGGTGGCTGTCAGATAGACTGTGCCTGAGGGGCACAAAGAAGCATCTCGAGGTAGATCTGAGCTGCAGATCTCGGGAAAGTGGCTTTCTTCTGAGTATACACAGCAGTCTCAGGACTGGTGTGGAGTCTGCCTGCCTGAGTTCACTCCCCAGACAGACTGTCACCTTGGGCTTCAGCTTCCTTGTCTGTAAAGGGGAGGTGGCCATGGTAATGCCTACCTCCTAGCTCGTTGTGAGCTTTGGAAGGGTCCACACACCATACTCTGAACACTTCCCAATTTCCGCCTAGACTTTTTCCCCAGCTGCTAGGGTGGAAAGGTGAGATACGGAAAGCTAGAAGGTAACAGAAGACGCAGAGTTTTTCTGGGCTGTGAAATGCAGAGCTCTCCAGCAAAAACTCGGGTGTTCTTCCTGTCTAGTCTCTCCAGGTCAGTCTCCTACAGGACGTCAAGCCTCTCTCAGCTGCCCCACGTCTGGTCACCCACATACGCTCCTGTGTTTACAGCTGCTCGCAGCTCTGCCACACCCTTGTGTTCCGCTCAAGGCCTGTGTGTCGTCCCTGACCTTGGCTTGGAAGCCTCCCCTCGCTACCTGGCGAGTTCCTGCCAAAACTTTTGCTCAGAGTCCAAGCATCCCCTCCTTAGTGACCTTCCCTGGTCCATTCTCCTCCTCCCGGGAGAGTGGATCCCCTCATTCTTTGTGCGATGGCTCTTGCATTGGTACGTACTACGGTTAGCTGCTTGCATGTCTGTTTCCTTATGAGACTCTAACTTCTGGGGGAGTGTGGCTTTCCCATCTTGGTAGCAACAGTGCTTGCTTGCCTTTCCGCAGATGTTTGAGTTGGGGAGTGGCACCCATCAGCCAGTGGGTGAATGCACAGATGGTTTCCATCCCGTGCCCGTCAGAGTGGAGTGGGGAGAGGTAATTCGAATGATGCTTGTGAGGATTCAGTGGGAGGGCGTGTAGGGAGTCTGTGCTACACGGGTCCAGGATGGAGCAGAACAGAGGTGTGATGAGCTCAAACCAAGTTTGAGGCCATAACCCTTTGCTCTTTTAGAGAAACAGTATCCAGAAATGATAGCAAACCTTTGGTTAGGCTCTCTTGTTATTTTATTCTATTAATAAATCTTGCATAAATTGTTCTCTCTCCAAACTCTTCTGGATTATTTTCATTTTGGCTTAACTATTGCAGATAAGCTCTTTAAATATATTTTTTTGCCTAGTCATTGTTTGTGGACAATCTGTTTGTTCCACCTTTTTTGGCAGTGTTAAGTGTTTGGCATGAAAGATCCTGTTTAAAACTCCAGAATTGGTGGACTTTGGTCTACACAGCATTACCTTTAGGTTAAAAGGGTTTTTTTTTGTTGTTGTGGTGGTGGTGGGTTGTTTTTTGCTGGGTTATGCAAACCTTCAGAGGGCATGACTTTGACCTGGTGCATACTGTAGTATGGTAATGTAGTTCTGCACACCCTGTTAGGTGGTTGGTTTTTTTTTTTTAATAGGCACAACCTTGTAGTCTTGTGGAGCCCTGACATAGGTGTCTCTGTGTGCCTGTGTGTGCACATGTCTTTTGAATCCTTTTTAATTGATAAGGCCCAGGAAGGCAGGGCAAGTGACAAATTTTCTTGAGGTTTAGAAGTGAGAGATTTTTCTCCCAAATTCTCAAAAGGGAAATTTATGAGGAAGCTTTATTTTTTAAGACATCTTTTGTATATTTTAAGTCACTTTGTCCAGAGATATAAAAACTTGCATGTTCAAAAATAAGTGAGGGGGGCTGAATGCTAAAAGTCAGAAACTTGGTTCTGTTCCCACCTCCTCCGTGCGCTATCAGGGTAGTACTGGCCTACATTTCTCTGGGTCCAGTTTCTCCATCTGTAAATTTGGGATGTTGGGTCTCTGAAGGTCTTTTTAAACTCCTAGACATCTGGGATTCTGCCCTTCAGCCTATTGTTTTGCGTGAAGATCTCCAGCTCAGTCATGTGCTGTTCATGCTGGGCTCAGGCTGGGGTGGGGGACTGTCACACTTGGCGGGCACAGGAGCTATCTATGATTAAGGCCGGAGTCCGCGGTGGGTCAGGGGAGCTCTGGCGCAGGGCACATCCAGCATATCCGTCATGCCCCTCTTCAGCTTGTTCATCTTCACTCACCTGCTCCACGGTCCCCATCCTGACTGTTCTGTAGGGGCCTAGAGTGTTTCTGAACAGCCTCTACTTTTCCAGACTCATGTTCTGTTGAGTCAACAATTCAGATGGCCCCTTAATATTTCTCTAATTGTTTGACGTTTGTCAAGACAGTTGCCCTGACTCAGTTTTAAGTTTCTTGAGGCTTAGCACTATGTTTATTCATTTTTTTTTTTTTTTAATAGCTCATGCACTTTAGTACAGTGCCTGCAGGTCATATTTCTTGACTAAATGATTGATGTCGTAATGAGAATTAGGCTCAGAAGAACCCCAAATAACTGGCTATTTGTCCTGTTTGCTGCCGGGACGTGTGATAGCTGTGTCCCGTCTCACTTCTCGGCCAGCCCTGGGGGTGGCCCTTGTGCTTGTGCCGAGGGGCAGCATCCCTATTCAGGCAGCAGACGAGGGAGGATAAAGAAAGGGCGGCAGGGGCACACCACAGTAAAGGGAAGATTTCTGGAAGATTCTTACATTCCATTAGCCAGAGTTGAAGCATATGGGATGCCCAGCTGCAAAGGAGGCTGATAAATACCTGTAGTATCGTCATTTACTGGCCGTTCCCCACTAAAAGTTTAAGTATTAGGGAGAAAGCGATGTTGGAGTAGTGAGCAGTCTTCCCCCACCTGATCTGGTCGTGCACCTGAGGGCAGTCCCTGGGCCTC
>NW_012151396.1:6165662-6166905 GCF_000956105.1 Propithecus coquereli | reverse complement strand
CCACAATGGCACAAACAGCAGCATCCCCAGTTTTTCTTTGTCACTGAAGAGTGCTGACGGTAAGGACGAGCATTTTCTTTGCTCTCAAAGTGTGACGTGTGCCTGTGAAAACTGCGCGTTTGCTAGCGAGTGAGAAGAGCGACAAGATGAACTGCTGGGTTTCAGTGCACGTGATACAGACTCGAGTCACGTGGCAAGGTGTCGCTTTCCATCATAAATATATTTCAAGGAAAATAATAGATATTACAAAAAGCCGGTCCTATACCTTTTACTCTCTTATCAAGACTTGAGTTATTTTGTTCTAAAATATTAATTTTTAGGCTTTCATTTTCTTACTAATTGTTAAAACTTTAGAGTGAAAATATTTTAGTGTCAATTAGTTTATTCAATACTTTTTTGCTTAGTTTTTTTTGTCTGCTTTAAAAATTTTTATCAGTTGTCAGTGAAACCAGTAAGAATCCAAGATATTTCGTTCTTTTCCTTTTTCCATAGAAAATTGCCTCAAAATGGTCCAGGCAAGGCATAAATCAGAGATAGGCAAACACATTGATGCATTTATCTCTCTTGTTTCCGTTCTTGGTCAGAGATTAAGGTGAGGAATGGCCCTTTGGTGCTTCTACTTTATGAAATAGAATGTTTACTTTCTCCATTTTAGCACTTTAAAGATCAGAATTCTGTATTTAAAAACTTGTCTAATTTTAGGAGTTCTTATCAAAGGCCAAGTCTATGTTTTTAACCTTATTTGAAATTGCCCTTTGAAGGTCAGCTGTAATTGGAAAATGACCCAAGGTTTGTCTGTACTTACGCATCATTAACAGGTATCAAAAGTTAAGGAAACTCATGAGTCAGGCCATCTGCACATAAGGAACAGCAGTATGTGAATTTACATAATTTGTGGATGCTTTGTTGTGTTAGTCGTTTTATATCTCCCACCTGTGGCTTCTCCTTATTGCCCAACAATAAACAGACTGTTCCAGAATGAACAAAACCATGTTTTCACTGCCACAGCCTTGGAGATGAATGCAGAAGCTTCAGCTTGGCTTTTGGGTAGCCAGTCTGCTGCCTGTACCTCTAGTCTGCGTCTCATGCTTATTTAAAGTGGACTTCTAATAAACTACATGTCCCCAATAGAAGACATTTAGATAAGTTGAGGAATGCCTATACAATGTAACATGTAGCCATTTAAAAAGTCACATTGAGAAAAGATACTTAGTGACATTGGAAAATGTTTAATAAAAATGCT
>NW_012151396.1:6130840-6163582 GCF_000956105.1 Propithecus coquereli | reverse complement strand
AAAAAAAAAAAAAAAAAAATTTAAAAACTAAGCGATGTTAAATGAAGAAGCTCTGCCTTATTTAAAACCAGCACATTGTCCTCATTCTGCTCACTTTACCCCAGACCTTTGAGGATGCAGCTTTGGTACCAATCTGTTGACTGATTTTTGGAAAAAACTGACATAACTTAGCCTTCATATAAACACAGAGCTGTGATGTGAATTTTAGGCCCTTCTGTGACAGTTTTAAATGGCCATGTTAAATGTTACTAGTCTGTCAACCTAAGTTATCAGGAATACAGCCGAAAACTTGGAAAGAAGTTTCTGAGTCCTCTGAGCATCTGGAAGTGCCTCCTGGCTGTGCATCAAGCCACCGGAGCACCTGCTGCTCCCTGCCCACCCAGCTCCTGGTGCATCACAGCCTACCGGGAGGGGTCGGGGTACCGATAGAAACTGGCTCTTTTCTCACGAGAAAAATAATACAAGCAAATAGCCTCATCCGAAGTGAGCAAACTGAGAAACACTTAAAACATATAAGTTTCATTGTGTATCATTGATGCTTCTTGCGGTGACTGCGAATGGAGGAAGGGTTACATCAGGCTCTTTGTAGAGGGCCCGAAAGTAGGAAACCCATTTTAGAATAACTTCTGTTGGGTGTGGAGGTTTGTTTTGTTTTTGGTGGTAGGAGATATGTACTTTCAGGGAGTAAGCTTTCATCTATCTGGAAAGCTTATTTGCCCATGTATTTTCACCTTCATATTTCACAAAAGTAAAGTAGTAGTATGGTATTCAGAGAGCTCTACCCTTAAAAATGTCCCGTGCCAGCCACATTCTTCCCATCGGGGTGGGTGGGGGTGGGTTTCAGGCCCTGACTACGGCATTTCTGCTCCACCTGCCTTGCCTGCTGGGCGCAAGCATCAAGACACACTTTATTTTTGACGGCTTCTGAGGTTTAAATAGTTTATGACCCTACAATTGGGAGAGTGCAGGGATTCAGTGAGGCTATCATGCAAGTAAAAAATACGTACACATCTCCAGGGGAATTTGAGAGCGCAGAGGGAAGAACTAGATCTGCAGCTGTTCTCTGAATTAAAGATTTTAGTCCAAGTCTAATAAACATATACACACATCAGCTTACAAAGAGGACTGTCGTGGATGTTATTCTAACCTTTGGAACTCTAGATAGAAAATACCTCTCAGCACTTAATCTGCTATCAATTTTTGCTGTTAAGCCAGATGGATCAAACTTTGTGTTTAACCCAGAATGCTAATTACTAAATTGTAATTTTAAAAATTCAAAGTGAACACTTTGGAAATGGTACTTTAATATGCCTTATTTTTTTTATTGCAGGATGACAGAGCAAAGTTGAACAAGCCTTCGGTAAGTGTGACCATCTCAGATGTCTCGGTGGATAGAGTTATTTTCATTGTCTTTAATACCTGGCAGACTGAAGGCAGAGGTCTTTTACTTAGCTGGCTGAGGCCAGCACAAGTCTTTCTAGGTAAGATGAATGTATAACCTGCTGGCTTGGCAAAAATTTTTATTTGTGTAGACTAGTCAGTATGTTTTGTTAGGATAGCTTGTGTGTTATTTTTGTAAGACTCTCAATACTTTTTTTTATCATAATTATCAATAAATATCTTTTGAAGAGCTATTTTTTATAGGTAATACTGTGCTTCTACCTGAAAGATTTGACATGAGCCTTACTTTCCCGGAACTTAAAATCTGGTTGAGTAGAGGTCCTATTACTTAAATCTTGGAGGACACTACCCATGTCATCTTCATCTCTGCATCTCTGGGTCATAGTAGGTGTTCAATAAATATTTGCTGGATGAATTTAATATTAAATATACCGTTTTGACTTATTTTTCCAGAGGAAAGGAAAATCGTTCTGGTAATACCAGTTTTACACTCTGGTTCACTAGCCCTTCTCTCTGAGCTGACCATGTCACTTACATTTGAAGATGAATCCAGAGTACGAATGGATGAGAACAGCCGAAGTTCCCCAAAAGTACAAGCAGGCAGAGTAGCTCCTGGCCTGTAATTAAAGGACTGGGGGGAAGTTTTTCTTAAAACACGTAGCAGAAAGTATAATTTTTTTCATTTTGGTGTATATTCTTGGTTTTATTGGAGGGAGCACAACAGCAAGACTGCAGTGAACTTGTATCAAGCCTTGGTGAACTTTGCTGGCTGTTACTGCCAGGGTGTCTTTAATCTACACCAGAATCAAAGCAGTTAATCCAATAATATGAACATAAAGACTGTGTTTATCTCAACATCCCAGATAGTATAATAAAAGTCTTGTGTAATGCTATTTAGTACAAAGCAATTTCATTTATGTTCTCTCCTTTCCCTGTTCAAAAAAAGACTGAAGTTCAATGTTGGAGATATGAGTACTTCCGGAAGATAGAAAATGAACTTCAGAATTTGAATGGCCTCTTGAACAATTGCTGGAATCCTTGCTGTCAGTTTATTTGACGTTAGCACTTTTTTTGAGGCTACTTTTTGAACAGCTGAAATTCTGTGATACATGCAGTTTTTCTTTTTTCTCTAAAGTCTGTCAGGGGAAAGGTGTATTTTTTCCTGTCAGGCGTTCAGTATGTTAATAATCTTGGTGTAAGTCATTCAGCTACAGTAAAACAAAGATTCGATAAGGCTCTTACATGAACTTGGATCACTGCACGGCCAGCCACGTCTCTAATCATGATGCCTGCAAGCAGGAAACACCAGTAGGTCTGAGGCGGTAAACGTGTCTCTCACCATAACTGCTTTGTGTTTGAAGGACAGGCTTCTTCTTTGCTTTCAGAACACGTGCATCATAACCTATACTGTTACGTCGAACTCATTGACCCATTGCTGTTCTTATTTTCCTATTTTAAAGCACTGGTCACTTTGATACTCAATATTTAGGGGACAGAGCAAGTTTACATGCTAAATTCTGGGAATTTAGCTTTCAACATCAAAGAAAACTTTCCTGACAACATTATGCTAGTGAGAGCTCTCTGTGTGTTAAGACTGGCTTTCATCATGTCATCATTAGCAGTTGATATATATTTGATCAGCTTGCTGGCTGTAGAATTGGAGTTTTAAGAATCACACTATTTAAAGTAGATATTTTTTACTCTCTTCAGACATTTACTCAAGACAACTTGAGTATTTTATTTACAAAAAAAAGAAACCTATATTATGTGATTTTTTGCTTAAATTAGAGCAGAACTTCAGGAATGTGGGAGAGGAACTTGTTGGGTTTTTTGAGAGGCTGTAAGCAACGTGAAATGCAAGAAAATACATGACCACTTTTCTGGATTTATCTTTCTTGTACTTTTAGTTTACCAGAAGAAAAGAGTGTCGTTAGGTATTTCTTTTGTCGTGTATTGTGTATCCGTCCATCTGTCTCCAGGCTGAACAATGTACACTGTGGTCTGAATTTTTGAAGTGTTGCCTGCTTAAAGTATCTAGTTGAATTGTATTATTAGCTTGAAACTGCCTGGAGGAAAGCATAGTGTTAAGTTGCCAAATTAATATATTTGTAGACATAGAAATTAGGCCGTTTTAATTAAACATTAATTAAGCATTCCTGTATCTATCAAATTTGCTTACATTAGTAGTAGCAATACCCTTTCTTGGGTATGGTTTTCAAAGCATGTGTTACATAAATTATTTGGTTCTTACTATATCTTTGTGAGATCCACAGACCTGCCAAGGAGTGACAACAACTAAGGTTGGGAGTGTTAAGCTCCTTGTTCAAAGTCACACACTCCAGTATTGAGTCTAGCACCATCTCAGGCTTTTTGGTTTTAACCTCTTTAGCTGCTTCTATAGGCTCTCAACATGTGATAGGCATCGAATGTCAGTATTTTAAAGGAAGAAGTCTTGCAACTAAAGGATGGGCTAACTTAAATGAACTTACAAATGAGATGACTTTGATTTGCAAAAGCTTCTTGGGCTTTGCATGCTTTTATATGGAGCTTATCACAACTTATACTGACTTTACGT
Organism: Propithecus coquereli; assembly: GCF_000956105.1. Lineage (NCBI taxonomy): Eukaryota > Metazoa > Chordata > Mammalia > Primates > Indriidae > Propithecus > Propithecus coquereli. The sequence goes on along the minus strand of NW_012151396.1, from coordinate 6,159,606 downwards.
GACTTTTATAAGTCGTTACTCGTGACTTATTGATTTAATTGTTAACCTCTTTTTACTGAAGTTGAACCCTCAAGGTCAGGGAGTGAAGAAGTGGCAGAGCCTGTCATAAAAACAATAGTCTTTTCTCTCTATTCATTGCTGACATATTTGATACTTACATCCCTAAACCCAAGTGAGGCCCTTCAGAGCACTGGCCACTAAAGACAATGTACTTTTTCATCACAGTGCTAAGTGGTCATTCACACTTGTTTTAACTGTCAGGTGTCCTGGTTATAGAGCCAAGAAGATAATAAACAATCAAAAAAGTTACGTGATTTTCTTAAGTTCATCTCTTCGGAGGTTCATTGTTGCTGGTAGTGATGTGCCAGCAGCCTTTTGAACAGTAGCACTCGCTTGTGGCTGCTACAAAGGCGGAGGATGGGCCGGCCGGGTTTCCAGGGTTGTCAGCGTGTCTGGTGAAATGCCCACTCGTGCTCAGTTTAACAGTGTCATGAGTGTTCGTGTTTGCCTTCCATGTACTGTTTCAAGCTTAACTTTCTAGTGTGACAATAATATTTTACCTTCAGTGAATTCTTTTGTTTCAGAACTGATTGTCTTCTAGTAGCTAAATAACATTTTTGCGTATTTTGATTATTTCTAGCAGTTTTTGTTAACTTTACTCACGTCTACAAAATTTGAAAAATAATCTTGCTGTAGTTACTCTTATTTCGGTCGCTAAGATTTAGAATTGCTTAAATAGATATTGTGATGTTTTCTTTGTAAATGATTTATTTTTTTCCCCTACTGTGTCAGGAATCTTAAAGGAGATATTTCAAGGTTGGTGGGTCTCATAAGTGCTTTTCCTGCTCTCCCCTAAGAGGTTTCTGCCTTTTCATGGGAGTTTCTTTAATGTGCTTTGCAGAGTGTAGCTTGGCTTCACTGCAGACAGCTGATTGTTTTGCTAATGCTTTTTTATTTGTGCTTTGAGAACCTGCTGGACATAGAGCTCTCTGATGAAGCTGCCTTATTTACAGCTGCTTTTGTGTGAGGCACTAATACTTTTGCTGGTGTGAACTATCGAAATAATGCTTCTTAACACATGTTAAGCCCAGAAAAGTTTGTATTTCGATAGGGCTAAGCCTTAATGTTTCAGCCCTCAGGGAAGTATATACTTTTCCAGAGCAGTTGTCAGCTCACTTTAGTGGTACTTTAGAGCTGCTCTCAAAAGTGCTGGAAGATGAAAACAGGGTTTCCTTATTTGGAAATTTGTTGTTGGGGCGACAGTGGCTGGTGGTGGGTGGCCAATGTGAGGCCAGTCCCTGTCAGGACAGAGGTAGAAGTGGCTTGGGGAAAGGTGGCCCAGCGTCAGACAGTTATTTTTTCTTTTTGGTTGACATGTATTTAATGTAATTTAGGTGCACTTTTACAGCCATCATATTTGAATGAAATAACTGATGTTTTTATTGAGCATTTATTTGTGCTTTTTAAGAATTAAACTGCTCTTCCTAAAGATGGCAGGGGGTTGTGTGTATGTGTACATGAATATCTGTTTTCAGTTTCTATGTTAAAGTATTTAGATACCTATTGTGTGTGGGATATTTTATGTAGCGTATTTTAAAAATTTTCAAATGATCAAGGTTACGTCCTTAGTAATTTAAATATAGATAATACTTACATTTTTTATTCTGGAAAAAATAGCAGACTTAAGCATCTTAGTGAAAAGATGTTTATGATGTAATTTTCCCTTTCAACATTTGTTGAAGAATGCATTGACTAAAATATCGTGATCTTATTTTAAAATAGGTTTTTCCTCAATGGAATAAATGTTTGGACATTCCCTCTAACTTTTCCTCTTATGTTTCAGGAAACTCTTATTACTACTGTTGATTCTAATTCCAGGTATGTGGAGTTTTAAAGTCGTATTGGGTTGCAGGGCTCATAAGTCAGAGTTGGGCCAGGGGTTTCCCTGTGCGGCCGCCTTCTGCTTGGGTCGCCGTGTTCCCTCCCTGCAGGCTTCTACTGCAGCCCAGACTGTTGGGGGCATTGGTCCCAAACATCAGGCAGCTCCAACTGTAGAGCTTGCTGGTGGCTCACCCAAAATGAGAACTTTGGTCTTCTGATTCTCAATCGAGTGCCATTTAAAATTCTTAATTAATATATGTAACTAGAATAAAACATGTAAGGAATATTAACTTTTGTTAACTCACAATGTATAACCCAGAGTTTATGTCATTGAGGTAAATCAGTAGTCTCTCTTGGAAAACTGATAACAGCTCTTTAAGCTCTGTAAAGTTTATAGAAATAGGTCGAAGTGGAACAAAGTGAGGCATTAGTTTTCTCACAAGGCTGGCAGGGTTTAGCACTTGCCAGTATTCTAGGGCATGCACTCACATCACTTTTAGCAAATTTGAATTGTCTTTTCAGCCAAATTGGTTACAGAAGTAAACAAAACAAAAAAAACCCAAAACCAAAAAAAAAAAAGGAAAAACAGGCCATGGTAATTTTCTGTTGGGAGGAGCAAAGATTTTGAGCTGCTTTCAGTGAACATCGTGCAGGCATCATTGCTCGTTCTGTCTTTGTAGTTGGTGGACCAACTGGGTGATCCCTGCCATCTCAGCACTGGCCGTAGCCCTGATGTATCGCTTGTACATGGCAGAAGACTGAATACCTGCTGAGAAGCCAACACAAGGAAAGATTGCGTTGTACAAGAAGAAAAGCCAATGTTAATTGCTTCAACTGACAGAAACCTTCACCTGAAAAAATAATTTTAATATGTCTGTTAACCTTTCCTCCCGCATTAGAAACAAAACAAAAAGAACTGTCCTATTCTTTCCACGTGAACTTCTCAAGTGTGCCTTTTTATCCATCAACTTTATTTTGATGTTTCTCTACTATGTAATTTACTTATAAGCATGATCTTTGAAAAATATATCTGGATTCTAAAATAGGCCACCATGTTTGCCTGTGTATTTGGTATACAATTGTCTTCAATGTTTAGAATCTCTGATTATTTAGGAGAATTATTTAACGTGTTATTCATTCAGATCCAAGGAGTCTGGATAACTTGAGGTGAGGGAACCACCTTGAATGTCTCCTCGTGCTGCCGCTTGTCTAATCGAATACCAAGTGTTGCATGTTCCCAGTGTAGCTGCTTTTTTCAGGGAAATCAAGAAAGGCCCAGGAATGATAGCCTAAGGATTTCTAATAGTTATTCTACTTGGAATAGATGACAAAAAGAGAAAGTAGCCTGCAAGATCTACGAGACTTCGTATCTTCCCTCACTGAAAAACACCAGCAATATAAACAAAACCCGCAAACTGTGAGAGGATGTTGCAACTGTCCATTTTCTTATTCCAAAGAGGCGCTCAGTTTATAGCTTCTGAAGAATTTAAGAATTCCTCAGAGGGGAAAATTGTTTATGTACTCGTCTAAGGAGACGCTGATTCCCTAGTTTGTAAAAACAGATTTGAAGGAGATTGGGGGACATTTGGGATGTGATTTTTGAAGAAATTTAGCTGCTAGTGGTGAACCGCCAGGGCTTCTGTCCGTTTCCTCACTGGAACGCTTGTGGATTGACGTGGTCATCTTATTTCGTACCTGCTGCTCTCTGCCTTCTGCATCGTCATGATTCGTGCTTTGTTCCTTTTCAATGTTGAAACTTGACGGGCGAATGTGTTAGACCGTCGGTAACTATCATTAGTGTGACTGTTTCCACTGCCATGTGAGCTGGCCGACGAGCAAGGGAGTTCTTCAGAAATAACACATTGGGAAGGAATTTTATTCTTACGGAGGACAGATTTTTATAATCAATGGCATGTGTCACCCTTTGCCCATTTTTGTCACTGAAAGTTGAGCTGATTTGTATTTCAGAATAAATAACAACACTTAAGGGACCTGTGTAAATATTTCATTTTTCTAGGTTGATATTTTTAGCTGTCAAGTTTCAAATTTTAATACCTTTTAAAATTTTGCTCCTAAATTGGATATGAATTGCATTGAACTGGGTGTATCCTATCCTAAACAGTATTGAAGTTATTAATTTGTATCTAATTAAGAAGGTTCTATGTTAAGAACCATAACAAACAGTTGAACCGTGGCATTTTAATTACTGACTCAGTTGGCCGCCCTGGCTCTCTGTGGAACAACATATGGGATAGAGGAGAAAGAAATAGTTTATATGATATTTTTAACTTGTGCAGCTAGAATCTCAAGTAAGATATTTGACACTTTTTACTGTTTTCCATGAGAGCGGTGAAGGATTTCATGAAGCTGTCATTCCTCTTACCTACTGGCTCTTAGAGTGCAGGGAGTCGCCGGAGGCTCCTGGCACCCAGTCCCCTGTCCCTGCTCACTCCGTGTGTGAGCCCATGATTACTGCTCTAGCTGCAGTAGGCATCAGGAAGTGTTTAGGCAACATCCAGTGGAAGCTCTGGAAACTGATTCTCTCACAAAGGGTGTGAGAGAACCTTTCCAAGGGGCGTGCAGACACAGATGGAGTCAAAGGAATCGATTTCAGATCCTCAGCGTCTGTGTGGAACTGTATGTTTCCTAGGGCTGCGGTGACAAAGTACCACAAACTGGGTGGCTTAAAACAACAGAAATTTGTTCTCACAGTTTAGAGAGCAGAAGTCCAAAATTAAGGTTTCAGCAAGGCAATGCTGCCTCTGGGACTCAGCAGAATCCTTTGCCGCCTCTTGCAGCTGCCAGCCGTCCGTCCCTGACAGCACTTGGCCTGTAGCTGCCTCGCTGCAGGCTCTGCTTGTCGTCTCTGTCATCTCATAAGGACACCAGTCATGTTGGATTAGGGGTCCACCCTCCTCCAGTCTGACCTTGTCTTAACTAATTACATCTTCATGTCCCTGTTTCCAAATAAAGTCACGTTCTGAGGTGCTGGGGTTGGGACTTCAGTGCGTCTTTTTGGGGGACACAAGTCAACCCATAGCATGTTCTTTCCTGAGGTTTCTCTGCTTGGCTCCTTCCTTTACTTCCCTTTAAACTCAGTTCCTCCTCTTCTACTTTTCAGGAAAGAAGCCACCTTAGCTGCTATGACAGGATACCGTAGACTGGACAGCTTAAATATTTATTTCTCATGGTGCTTGAGGCTAAAAGTCTAAGATAAGATGCCAACAGATTTTGTTGTCTGGTGAGGGCCCTCTTCTCATGTCTTCACGTGGTGGAGAAAGGAAACAAGTGCTCTCAGGACTCTTAAAAGGACACTAATTTTGTTCATAAGGGGTCCACCCTCCTGACATCCTCTAATTACCTCCCAAAGACCCCGCCTCCTACCCTCACATTAGGGGATAGGGTTTCCACATAGGAATTTTAGGGTGATACTCCATCCATGCCAAAGGCCTTATTCCTCATCCATCCTGAATTTTGTGCATCGCCCCAGGGTGTGAAAACCTCTCTCAAACATGATACATTGAAAACACGAGTCTGTGAATCTTTGAGACACTTTTTCAAGCAAGGTACTGTAACCTCAAGGGATTTGGGCTTTTCTTTCCTCTACTGACATGTACTCTGTTGACGGAGAATCATAGAGTAGGAAAGGTTGGTTTGGCCTTTTGGGGGGTGGTTTGAGTTCAGATGAGATAGACGGCAGCAGGAATGATGGTATCTTTTTCACCACATGTCTTCAAGGAATGCCTCCCTCCCGGGGACGTGTCCTGGGAGACCAGAGTCAGATAAAGTATGAGTTAGTTTTGTGATATGAGTCTGCAGAAAATCAAAATTTTTATTTCACTGGTATGGACATGTTTCTATGGTAGAGAGTGTGATAGGGTGACAAAAGACTTACACAACTATTTTTCATTAGGATAAAATTCTGGGGAGAGATGGAAATATGAGGTCAGGGAGAAAAAGGAACAATGTAAAAGTTCTGTCTGCTAAGAGCTGAACCATTTTTTATCGAAGGGTCATGACAGCAAATTGCACTGAGATTTAAACTGCATTAAATATACTTAAAAGAATGATATTTCAGCTTTATTTTAAAATGTCAATATTTAATTATGTCAGAATCATGCCCTTTGTAAATATTTTAAATCATGATGAAAGATTTTCAAGAGCAACTGAATTTTTCAAAATTCCTGTAAGGGGCAACTTAAGCAGGAAGCGTGGGGGGCGCTGGTTTTCCCTCCTGGTCCCTTTCTCTGCTCGTTCCCTGCACACCTGTCCTTACTTCCTTTCTCATGGTTTGGCCACAATATGAAATCAAATAATTTTAAAACATTGATAGTGTATATTGAGTGAGATTATGGGCTACGTGCTTCATTTTAACATTAGGCTGCCTGTTTTCTTTCAAAATATTGAAAGTTGCTTTTTGTTTGGATTTTGATTGTGAAAGGCTTCAGCACATGGCCTGGCTCACAGGACACGTTCAAGGATTTGAGTTGGAACTAAATTGTGAATTGTGTTTAATATTTTCCATGCTTAGACGTCTTTGACTTTTTTGAAGATCCTCGCTTCCTGACTGTTAAGTCGGAAACACTAAATCTGAAAATATTGTTTTTAAATAAAGGCAACACATCTTTGATACTATAAAGCAGGGATAAAATGAAAAATGCCCACTCTTTCAGGAAGACATCTGTTGTACTAAAGGATGAAGTCGTCATGCCTGGGCAGAAAGGAAGACGTGGGAGTCTTAGCACTGTCAGAAACGTGGTTCGACTGCTTACTAGTTGTATAACTTCTAGAAAGTTACCCTTTTGGAATCTTATTTCTTGTTTGCATAATTCATGAGCAGTATTTCCTAGACCTCAACAAGAGGGGTCCCTACCCACTTAGAGGGCCCTATCTAGCCCCCTGGCCATGTCCCCCTCCCTGTGGACTGAGGAGCCTGTGTCCCCCTGGCACCCACACACGTGGGCCAAGCCTGCCTAAGTGTTTGCATGGGTCTCCCCAGTCAGTCCTCCCAGGGGTCCCCTAGGCTGCAGGTGCATGCACATCAGGGCCAAAAGGGTGGCCGAGGGCTGGTAGTCTTCAGGGAGGACAACCTGGATGAGCAGGCCGGGGAGTCCAGGGTGCTGCCCACACGGGTGCGCTTGGGCTCCACAGTGTAGGGTGGGGCTGGGGTGGGGGCTGATTGTCCTGGTGCCACTGCCACCTGGGACAGGATGTTGATGAATCTGAAAATTCTAAATTCAAACCTGGCCTTTCAGGTCATTTGTCAAAGTAGGAGGTTGGAACATATTTAGCAGACTTGTCAGCAGCTTTGTAACATCTGAACACTCAGACGTGTGGTGTGTGTCCCACAGATGTTAGGGGATGGCAGCTCTTGAGGTTGCTGCGTGGATAGAAACGAAATTACCAGCAAGCTTCCTGTATAGCCCAATCTCACTGAGGTCTGCCCAGGCTGTTACTTCTGTTCCACGCTGTATTCTCAGAGCCTGGTCCAGTTCTTGGGACATACAGGGTGTTCGTAGATTGAATAACTGCCACCTCCAATCTCTCTTTCCAATCTTTCGTTCCCATTGTGATGGGGTTACTCTTCCAGAGACACCACTGTAATATCACTCTCGCCCTCAAGCCTTGGTGAAGGCAGCACTGAAGCACTCTACAGACCGCTCTCCTGTACCAGAAGGACATGGGGTTCTGAGAACTGTAGGACAGAAGGCTGATTCTGAGCTTATGTATTGGAGCACAGGAACCAGGAACGTGTAGACTCCAGTAGTTTCTCAGCATGGCAGGAGGTGGAGAAAAGATGTAATCTGACAAAGCTCCAGTGTTCTTATTAGCACACCAGATCCCGCAGCTTGGGAAACACTGAAAGGCCACGTTAGGGTCTAGATCTTGGCATCTGCCCAAAAGATAGAGGGTGAGGGAGGGTGGAATGTTATCAACAGCAAACATGAAGGTGGGCAGGGCCAGCTGCGTGCTCAGAGGTCAGGGAAGGTCTGTGCTTTTGGACCTGAGTGTGATAACCCGCCCAGTTCCTCTTTATCTCTCTGGAGCTGCAGTGTCTCCTGAGTTCAGCGTGCCCCAGTCCTGCGTCTCTAGACTCTTCTATGCTGCTAAAGTCCACGTTCTTGGCAATATGCCCAGTGCCTAACAACCTTCCTTTTAATCAAAATCTATTGGTTTAGGGGCCCCAAAGTGACACCCTCCTCCTGAGAAAATATGGATTATTTCAGCTTCAAGATTTACCACTGACACCTAGCAATAACTAAAGGAAGCACTTTCTCTTTCCTGTTGGTGTGGAGATGTGATTTAGAGAAGCTAAGTGGTTTTGGGTGAAGTTTTCATATGTTAGAGAAAATAAAATCCTTTTGGGGAGTAGAGTTTTGCCCTTTATCTCCAGTGGTTCTTCATGTTTCCCATTACTATTTTCCAGAATCATCTCTACTAAGAATTATGCCCATTCGTGGTTGGTTCGCTGTATGTTTCAGGTTCAAACTGGATTCCACACCCTTTCATTTCTGTCCTTGTGAAGCTCTTCTCACCCAGGAAAGCTGTAGCTCATGGCTGTCTCACTGTGTTCCTCAGTTTGAAGCTCTCTTCTCTTTGGAATTGCAGGAGATCTAGTCTTCGTCAGTTTCCTGAGGCCATGACTTTGGCAGGAAAAAAACAGAGCAGGTCTGATGGCATTACAGCTTTATAAAAAGTTAATTCAGTGGTGCTCCTGGATTTCCTTTCTTTCCTTTATGATTTGAGGTTGGCTGTCTTCTCTCCCTAGTTCTAGAATATAGTAGAACCCCCTTCACTGTGTGGTTGGAGGGTTGATTACTCAAAGTCAGGTAGAGTGGAAAATCATAACCATTTTATTTTAGCTTATTTTAAGTTCCTTTGAATGTTAATTCACTTGCCAAGAGCTTTTCTTTGAGTGTGGATCACTGATTGGAGTTCCTTATCCATAATGCATCTTTTAAAGTTCCCCTTTCCCTTGCTTCAAGGTGGAATGAGAACCTAAGGAAGCTTCCAGAGCTATCTCGGTGCTGTAGAATTGCTAGAGTTTCAGAATTTTCTACCTGGTCTTTTGTAGTTGCTGTGCTGGTGCCTAACTAGTCACTTCAACAGCCCCTTCATCAAAGCTTTCAGAAGCATTCAGCATAGTCGTTACAGTCTTTATGGGACCGTCTCTCCTTTTGCAATTGTGTATTTTTCAGGTTACATAATATTCAATTAGTGTAGTTGTGATTACATATAGAACTAATCTAAGCCACTTGGGAACAAATACACTAACAACAAACTAGTTAGAGCAGGAGCGTGTGGGCGACCGAGAAGGCAGACTTAATTGTGCACATCAATCTGTCATGGGCAGTGGTTATTTGCATTTCGGAGGACGTGGAGACACACAGTTAATCCGGTGAGTAGATTGAGATGAATTGATAGAGCTTCTCCTATAATTCATGTCGCTGAATCTAGGCTGTCGATTTGTTCTCCCCTATCTCAAGCTCACATTATAAATTCCCATTTATATGATTCTTCGTGTTATGTATATTCTGTGAGAGTAGTAGTTACCTGTCTCTCACTGAATCCCAAAGGAAGGATCTTTCTAGTAGCCTCTGGCTGGGCTGAATGGCAATTAGGCTTAAACGAGTGGTGCCTCAGAGTAGATCGCCAAGCTCAACTTCAAAAAGCAGCTGCAGGGGCTCCTCAGACTCCCAGAAATTACATGAAACGTTTTGTTCAATTGTGCATTTTTCCAAGAAGAATATTAATAACTTTTTGAATTCTTAAGGGGTCTGTGATCCCCCAAAGATCAGGAATTACTATTAATGAGTGACTCTGCCCATTCAAGGGAAGAAAAGCACTTGGTAATCCCAGTGATATCTTTGGCTACTGAGCTGCTTCTTCCAACTGAAAGAAACCCTTGAGAAGAGTTTATTAAGAATGAAGGAAAAAATCACCCCTCTTCAATTGCCAACTGTTCCTAAAATTAGCCCCCCAACTACGCACTGAGCAACTACTATGTGCTGGGAACTGTTCTTGGCCTGGAGACACAGCCCAGAACAGGTGCCTACAGACCCAGCTGTGCTCTAGTGGGGAGACTCGCAAACAAGAGGTAAGTGAAGAAACAAAGATGGAACATCAGTGAGGGAAAAGTATTATGAAACGGTAAAGTGGGCGAGATGCTCTGAAGGCAGGAGTGTGATTTTAGTTAGGGTAGCAGGAGTGCCTCTGTGAACTGGGCACACCTGGGTGGCGGCCTGCATGAAGTGTAAGAGTGAGCCAGGGAGCTGTCTGACTAAAGCATTCCCGGGAGCGGGAACCGTGTGTGCAGCGGAGCCTGGCATGTTTGAAGAACGAGGATGCCAGCGTGGCTTCAACAGACACGATCTGATATATGTTTAGAGAAATCCGTCTGGAGATTATAGACCATGGACGGCCAAGGGCAGGTTCAGGGAGGCCGCTGGGTAACACTCCCTAAGCCTTCGAATAAATACATGTATTTATAAAGAAATTCATTTTTAAGTATGTAAATTTGTAAAATGGGAATTTTAATATAGAATTATTACTTTTAGACATATTCACAAAAAAGACATAGAAATGTGTAAAAAATTTATACACATTATTAATAATAGTTGATGGCCACCTAAAAATAACAACTAGCAGAAATCTGTCCATATCAACAAGCACAGGGCTATGTTGTTATTAAATGTAATCCGTTATGTACCTTTTTTGTTTGTGGCAAAACATACATGTGTTTTGGAAATTAGCGGGGTCTAAACCCTGGCTACTCAAAGTGTGTTCTGCGGGACCCACGGCAGCCGCGCCACCGGCAGCTTTTTGGGGGCGTAGAGTCTTGGCTCACCCTGAAGTCGGAGGAGCTCTGGCCTGACCAAGGTTTGCCAAGAGGCCTCGGAGGAGCACCCCGCCGCTCAAGGGGGTGTTCCCTGGGCTCTGTCTGGTCTCGTGCCATGTGCTCTTCTCTGTTCACACTACTTGGCCCGAATCAACTGCTGTTACACCTTCAGGTATCGTCCTGTGGCTCCGTCGTCATTCTGAATCCCATCCATTCGTTCATTCAGCTTTAGGAGACGTTTCCATATGTCAGCATTTGTAGAAAGCACCGGGGACACAGGACCATCATGACACTTTGTCTTGCTCAGTGAAGGTTCTAGAAGCAGACCAGGATATCTGGGGGGTGGTGGCGCTCTTTAGTCCAGGTTGGAGATGTGGCTCGAGAGTCCATCACTCGTGAATGGTCTCGGAAGCAGCCTGGGGGCTGCGACCCCTGGGGAGAGTGTGTGGAGGAAAAGCAGAGCGCTGGGAAGGAAGGCGGGCAGGGTGAAGGGGGCGCAGCCTGGTGGGAGCTGAGCCTGCGTGACCCTGCGGCAGGGAGGAGCCGTGGGAGACCCCGCCACCGTGTCAGCAGTGTGCTGGGCAGGGTCGTGGGCCGCCAGGACAGCATGTGTGCCGGCCATGCCGGGGCACTCACCTCATCATAGCACACGCAGGAGTAGAAACCTGTTGCCTGCACTGTAAAAACAGCAGGGGCCCAGGTGACTGCCAAGACCCCAGACGAGTGCGTGCCCGTGCCCAGCTCCTGTCGTCTGCCTCTGAGGTCCCTGTGCTTACCCAGGGTGCTGAGATCAAGACTAGAAGTTTCCCCTGAAAGGGCAACAAAAATCACCACAATTGATGGATCCAGGGCAGTCCCTAGGGACAGAAGAGGGGCCAGTAGGAGCTCCCTGGCCACCTAGGGTGACCTGGAGGAAAGAGATGGGTGGCAGGTGACCTTTTATTTCATTTTGATTTGAAAGGTGGAAGAGTCTTGTGCCGGCAGAGGCCGAGGCTGTGGGAGACAGGGGCTGCTTGGCAGCCAGGGTCTGGGGAGCCCAGTGGGCTTGGCCTCCGAAGAGGAGAGCCCTTCATTCTCCACCCTGGAGGCTTGGCGTCTGCAACTGGGGCACAAACACCCTTGTCCAGTGTCTGTTCGAAGACCAGCTTGGGGCTCCAGGTGCTGCATTAGCAGGAAGTCCAATCCCTTCCTCCGCGAGGGCGTCCTCCTGGGGGTGACTCCAGCCCCCAGGGGCCTCGCTCAGTCCAAAGGCTCATTCCGTTCGTGCTTAGCTCCAGCAGCGCGCAGTGGGCATCTCGTTTTTGCCGCCACATATCCATTCTCCTTCTGGCAATAGCACCCAGATGTGACTCTGGGGAGACCTGCCGCCCTCACACTCCGCTGTGTGATATGGGTGGGATTGACTCCACTCCTAACTCCAGGAGCAATTAAGATTAGCTTGAGCTAGAAAATATCCTATCTCCTGGCCACGGGGGCCGGGGGGGAAGGGGGGGTACTGTTCCACCCTGGCAGAACCAAGGAGGCAGAAGAGATGTTACCAGCGTTTGTGGGAGCGTGACCCTGCTTCCCCCTTCTGTGTGCACTATTGGGAGAGACGGCTTTTCTCCCCTGGGTGGGTGAGAGGGGTAAAGATGCATGCCTGGAGCTGCTGCCACCATTCTGATATCATGAGGTATTTTGGTTCCCTCTGGGGTGGGGACTATTGAGGCTGAGCCCGTCCACATGGAAGGCAGATTAGGAAGACTGGGAAAATCCAAGTCCTTGGAGATAACTGGCTGAGCTGCTGAATCATGCCTCTCTTGAGGCCAGATCTACTGTGGGGCTTTTTATTAGGTGGAAAGCATATGGTATTGCTGATAATTTGATAAGTGTTGACCTATAAGAATGGCAATTTCTTTTGGTTCAGGCTGAGAGTTAAAAATCATTTCCCTTAATCATCTGAGACAATCGTAGGTGGGTTTTTCATCACTTGCAACCCAAAGACTTCCAGCTAATACAACCTGGAAGTTAGAGTCCTGCCCCTGAGGAAGGAGGGGTGCCCCACAAGATCCAGCGGCTGACTGCTCCAGAGCCTGTCTCTGTGTGAGTGGCTGCCCCTTGCTCCTCTTGCTGCGAAACTTGGGTGACGCAAAGAAGTTTGCTGCCGCTGGGACAGCCACTGGCTCCTGTGGCCATGCCCAGGGAGTCTGATTAACTGGCTCCAGGTTTCCCACAGAGCTGGTCCTGACAGTCCCCAGGGAGTCTGCCCACCCTGGGTGAATTATCATTCTGATCAAAGTCCTGCTCAGATCAGGAACGGGGAGTGGGTTAACCCTCAGCGCCCACTTCATGTGGGGTACGACACAGCCTCAGCAGTCAGCTGTGTCTAATGTGTGTTAGGTTGGCTTAGGGTGGGACCCGCGTAATGCGGTTAGTGGAAAACTTAGATAGTGATCATGGAGCCTGTGAAACAAAAGCCGCAGGAGTCTGGAGAGTCTGACCACAGACAGCTGCAGCGATGTTGCCAACGCCCGGCATTCCGGAACGCCCCGCATTCCTGTCCTCCCTGATAAGGACGAAGCTTCCCCCTCCCCTATCTCTGCAGGGGTTGCTCACTCCCCCTGGAAAAACCCTCTACAAAACCCAAGGCTTTCCCCTCCCTCGTGGTGGATGCTCTTTTGGCCTCCACCCACCTACACCCAGATGCTCAAATAAACAGCACTTTGCTACACACGGGGCTTAGTGTGTCTCCCTCTCGGCTCCAGACCTAACAATGTGGACGTTCCCTTATCTTTAACATCAGCATGGCCTAAAATTAATGCCTTTCCATAACTTTGTTAGAGGACAGATTGAAGGGACCTCAACTCGCAAGCAGATATTTGCATTTTTTTTTTAAACTTTGTGTTTGCTAATGGCTAGAAGGGATTTGGATATGGAGAGGTAAGTAAAACTAATATCAGTTTTGTAGGCCAAAGTGTTTTTCTAGGTTAGAATATACGAGATTAAAACTGTTCATCCTTCCTCCTCATGTTGCTTGACTGGTTTCTCTTTCATTAAATAAACTGTAGCCTGAACTTGAAGTCACAATTAAGTAGTATTAACCTATCAAGTTTCATCATGTTTTGCTTTGTTTGGAGAAGAGGAATCATGTGGGAGTTTGCATGCAACTCTCCTGCGTGTGGCTTATCTGCTTATAGACACTGAGAGGCTCCTACAGGGAGCTGTCAGGCAGCTGAGTTCCTGGGTGGGTGGCAAGACGGTGCTGGGGGCAGGCCCCCTGCAGCCCTCTCCAGCCCTGCTGGAAACCACCTGCTTCAGGAGCATCAGGGGAAGCTCTGGCTTTTCTCAGTTGGATAAATGTCAGCGGAGGCCTCGGGCTCCTTGCATTCCCGATCATCAAAGAATACCTTTAGCCAGCAATGTGACGAAACATGCTGACAAACTCCCAGAGCCCAAACCTTTCCAATCAATGGAACTTTCTGGGTTCCACTGTCAAGGCAGGGAGAATCAATTCAGCTCTGTTAGTTAAACATTGCCACCTGTTCTTCCCACTGGTTTGTTCCAAACTCTGACCCCAGAAAAAAGTTCACATGCTCCTTCCTAAGCCAAAGTATATAAAGGCCAGCTTAGCTCGTTGGTACATACCCTGTTGGGTAATCACTTCCATCGCAAGGGCTGAAGTTCAAGTGGCTACTGTCGATGCACCCCATTTCTAAGGGGTGCAGTATACAGCATTGCATGGGGTTTTACTGCGGCAATCAGAGTCTGAGAATTCTTAGCATTTGCCTTTCTGATGTGGAAATTGGATTCCCCACAACCGTGACTTCTCCGTGTTATGTGTCCTTGTGTGGGCGTGAAGGAAAGATGACCAGTGTAACATAATCAAGATTTATGTTGTAATTTTGCATGTGTTGCCACCAAAATATTATTATGACTCCCCACGACACAAACCTTTCACCGGTTGCTATCAAGAAAGAATCAGCTGAGCTCCTTTTGGAGGGAAATGTGCTGGGAAGCCCTTCTGGAAACCTTTTCCCAAAATCACGCAAGCTACTATGGCAACGTGGAATCCCATTTATTAACAGCCATTGGTCGCCAGTAGAATAAAATATATAATAATAAAATATCTAATAACAAAAACCTGTGCTACATGCCACGTGATTTTAGTCAGATATTTAGAGAACTGATGCAAGGCTGACCCGTGTCCTGTCGACTTTCCCCGGGAAGTCCGGGAAGAGGACCAAAGAGGGAGGTGTCCGATGTCGTATGTGTTGCTTTGGACACCTCGTAGTCAATTGGCAGTTACTGTGGCCCGCTGGTTGTACTGGGTCCGAGTTAGGGGCTATTGCTTACAGTAGAACTGCTGCCGAATGGCTTCTTCATTGCATCTGTTCAAAACCCATTGAATGGGCCTGTCTGGGGTGCCGGGTATTCCCAGAACAGAATCTTGCCGTGATGAGTGGGCCCATGGATGGAGTTTCTGGTAGACAATACTTTTTTCTCTAAGTACAAACTACAAGCGTTGTGATGAGAAAGAGCCCTCATTATGGATTTATACATTAAATACTAATAATTTGTTATAATTTACTAGATGGCCAATATTTAAATTAAAAAATCTATTTCAGTAAGTGTATTAGTTTGCTAGGGCAACCACAACAAAGCACCACCAACCGGGTGACTTAAACAACAGGAATTTATTTCCCCACAATTCTAGAGGCGAGAAGGCTGAGACCGAAGTGTGGGCTGGTTCCTTCGGAGGCTGTGAGGGAGAATGTGTCCCTCCTGTCTCTCAGCTTCTGGCGGTTGCTGGCGATCTTTGGTGTTCCTTGGATTGCAGGAGCATCACCCCGATCCCTGCCTTCATCTGCACGTGGTGTGTCTGTGTGCAAATCCTTTCTTTAAGAGGATACTAGTCATGTTTAATTAGGGCCCGCTCTACTCCAGTACGACCGCACCTTAACTGATCGCACCTGCCAGGACGCTGTATCTAAATTAGATCATGTTCTGAGATACTGGGGATTAGGACTTCAACATGAGAGTTTCCTGTGGGGCAGGGACATAGTTCAATCCATAACAATAAATAAACCTTTTAAGCCAGATATTCGGTGGCAATGTGTCCCAAGGCCCATTTTTAAAATGAATTAATTTTTTTAAAGCCAAAAGGTGCTGTTCCAGAAATTGGTTCTACCACTAATAAGGGAAAGAAAAAACAATGAGAAAGAAATATGCCCTGATCCGGACACATGTTTCTATTCTGGTAAAGTGGTGTCGTGCCAACAGTCTGAAGCCTGCTCACTGCAGAGAGTTCTGCCCCAGCCTTGTCGATCCGGGCATTGTCTTGGAAGGCATGGCATGGAGCCACCCACCTCCTTCTGCTCTCCCTGGGCCTATGTGGTCCTCACAAAAAACAAGTCAACAGAGAGCAGGCAGGTATAAAGGGGAAGCAAGTGGAACCACACCGCCACTGCAGTGTGAGAGGGTGCCCCCTGGGCCACAGATTGGGAAGCAGTAGAACCTGGCAGAGTGAAACCGGGACAAAATCCCATACCTCTATGCCGTTTAATCTTTTCAGGGCGATTTGGGCCAGAGATGGTTTTCCCCAGCTCTGCTGTTCCTTCTAAGTTGAAAACCCCACATCTGCTTGGCAGTCCCTGCCAGGTGACTCAGCACCAAGCTGGATCAGGGTGTTGCCCAATGCACCATGTGGCTAACAGCAGGGTCTGGGTCTGAGGCCCTCTCTCTGTGGGGTATGGGCATGCAGGTGGGTGTCTGGCAGCTGCAGCTCCCAAGGTCATCGGTCGTCAACTGAATTCAGACTTTCAAGTCTTTACCTGGGGAAGAGGCATTTGCAATAAATGGGATGTTACATATTTTTGCCTGTACCGAGTTTGTGACAGAGAATTAAACATTACCGCTCTCCACTTTCATGCCCACTTCCCTCTTAAGGTCACTTCTCAAGATGGTGACAGGGTAGGCTTTCTAAGAGCTTCAAAAGAAACTCATCAGAATTGCATTTTCACTCCAAAATTTTGGCCATGTTGATTTTAAGACACAGAACTTGAGTCAGGCATCTGGAAGAAAAGGTAGGGGAGTGGGCAGTGGTGTGGGGATGGAGCCGGGCCTGGAAACTACAGCACGAGGGCCAGCTCTGGGCGCATGTTTCTCCCTGTCCCTCTGCTACCCTGCGGGCTACTTGCTCAGTGACTTTGCTTCCTCTTGCCTGGAGGCTTTGCTTTGTCTCCCCACAGATGTTGGCAGGAGCTAGTCTTTCTGGCTTGGCTAATTATCCGCCAGAACCTCCTATGCCTCCCAGAGGTGCTGCTCCTAATCATGTGGTCCCCAAGACCCAGTTATGACCCTGTCCCCAGCCTGGCCCTCAGCTGCTCGTTGGTGGGTGGCCCTGCCTTCTAGGGGTATTTTGGAAACATGGTGACCTTTTTATCCTCTGCTGTATTCGTACCCAAGCATTTATGTATTGAAATAGATAGTATTATTTAATTATAAATTGCCTTCATTTCATTTTTTCCTTATATTAGACATAAGTCATTATGGTGACTCTTTTGGAAAGTATGTGTCAATTGTATCATCTGTGAATCTCATTTCAGATTAAGATGGTATCACCAGATTTTAATCTTAAAAGCATGAGAACGGACCATGAGAAACGGTGACTGATATGTTTGTTACATGTGAACAGGAAGTATTTTCTTCCAAAGAAGGATGACATCTTTTCTTATGTTTTGGGTGTTGGCCCCTAACTTTTTAAAAACCTATGGCATTTTGGGAGACTTCCCCTAGACTCCATGATAAACCTGCAAGTCACAGGTCCTGGGTGCAAGGCGAACCCTGCTCACCCCTGTGCAAAACTGAGCGGGGCGGGGTCAGCGTGTGGAGGTCACCCAGGGCTGCAGAGGGCATCTGGTACTGACTGTTTTCTTGCTGTTTCTTATCAGTGTGGTGGTTATTTATTTGCTCTTGATTTCTGCACTGTAATTCAGACCTTTGATACAGTGGTTGGTCACATGTTATCGTATACTCCGGTTCACAGTGGGTGCAATTCGTTGGGCAGGGAAATAGCCCATGAAGAGTCTGATACAGAAATGAAAACAACTTTGCTACACACTATCCTTAAATTTGTAATCTCCATAGCTTTCTGGCTCATTTCTGCATGCACGTGGGGCAGTTTTTCTATGGAGTGTTGTGCTTCAGTGCCCAGATATATTGTGAGCCATCTCCCCTTTCTAACATGCATCTTTGTGCACCGACGGCCAACCACGTCGTCCCTATTCCCTCACATACATGGGAAATGTTAGTAAAGTCTCCTACGCCTTCCGACTTCAGGTGACCAGGCACGTTTCCTTTCAACACACTGGCTCTTTATCTCACCTCGCCCACGGACGCCACGGACGTACCCTCTGGCGGTCCTTGCCGTTTCCATGTCCATCCAACAGAGCAGAGTTTAAATTCCACGTGCACTCTGTGAACACCTGATCGAGGTGCTCAGGTCTATCAAGCTTCCTGCATGTCCGTCTCCAGCTCAAATAAACCCGTGACGGTCCCCTCTTTCTGCTCCCGGTGGCTCCCTCGCAGCCGAGTGGGGCTGCTCCCCTGCTCGCCTCCCTGCCCCTCTGCAGGAACAGCATCCTACTGAGCCCGCTCTGCAGCCCAGCCCAGTGCACCCCAAAAAGCCTGGGAGGAAGCGGGACCCAGATGTTGCCTCGGGGAATGCATCACCTGTGCACCAGGCTCCCCCTTTCCTCTGTGCCTTCCTGGGGCGGACAGGTAGGTAACGATCCCTATCCTGTCCCGAGCGCCATGTGCTAAGTGAGCTCCACTCATCCGTCATCACACCGAACCCTCACGACAGCCCTGAAAGGCTCGTGTGGCTTCCTCATTTTCACAGATAGGAAATGCCAGCTCAGAAGAGTTGGCAACTTGCTGAAGGCTCCTCAGCAGTAAAGGTGGCGTGTTTGGCCCACGTGTCTAATTCTGACCTGTTTGCTCTTGTCACCTTGCTCCTTCAAGGTGCAGGCGTCAGGGTGCCTGGCTTTGCCGCCTGCGTTCGTTTTTCCCTCCGATGCCCAGCAGCTTCACACGCTCTCCTTGCCCACCTCTTCTCAGGCTTTTTAAAGCTGGCGTATAGGAAGGGAGCTCACAAATGTCACTGCGCAGGTATAAATGGGTCCAGTCAGGTACGAATGAATGTTGATGTGCCGCTTGTCGGCAGAGCCGCATCGCACAATCCCTCAAGCTGTCGGGAGCCTGTAGAGTTTCACACGTCACTGTGGGCGAGGCAGGTATGTTAGTGTGAGTTGAGAGGGAGGCTGATGGTCTACACTTTATTTGGAGCTACATATGCATGCTGAAGTTAGCTGAACTCACTTATGAAAGGGGAACATATGGGTTGAATTGTATCTATGTTGAACCCCCAGTTCCTGCCAGTGTGACCTTATTTGGAAATACGGTGACTGCAGGTGTAGTTAGGTAAGATGACGTCATACTGGAGTAGGGTGGGCCCCTAATGCAATGTGACTAGTGCCCTCATAGGAAGACTGCCACCTGAAGACAGAGACACACAGAGAACACCGTGTGACAACAACGTAGAAACTGGAGCAATGGCACTGCAGGCCAGGAACGCCAAAGGTTGACGCAAACACGAGAAGCTGGAGAGACAGGGAAGGGCCCCCCCTGCAGGTTTCAGAGGGGCTTGGCCCCCACGACGCCCAGATTTCAGACCTCTCTCCTCTAGAACCAGAGAGAATCAATGTCTGTTGCTTTAAACCAACCAGTTTGTGGTATTTCACCATGGCAGCCCTAGGAAACGAATGCAGGAAAGAACCAGGATGTGTCCTCTCGGAGACAGCTGGTCAGGCTGTGAGCTGTCATTTTCCTGCATAATTACTGGGTCATTAGCCACGTTGTGCCTGTCCCTGTGGATCTTGGCCTCACACCATATCCGGATATTAAGAAAAAAAGATTAAGGTAAGTAAAGGTGTCAATTAAATGAAAATGAACACAAAAAGTGATTTTAAGATTTGTGTAAAAGGCTATAAAATGAACTGAGGATTTTTTTCCCATGATAAGAACGCTGTCAATGCAGATGCTTGGTGGTAATATGAATCATCACAGAGAGCACAGTTTACCAAAAATGAATTCTGGCCAGGCACATGGTGGAAGACTCTGTAAACTTCTCCCCCAGCCTTGCCAGAGGACTTTGGTTTTCTTGCAATAAAAGCGCACCGGCTCATTGGTGCCCGGCCCGCCCAAGAAGCCCAGCTTCTTCCCGCTGACCCTTGTGTCACGGCTCCTAGAGACTTCTCCTTGGTTAGAAATGCAGTCTTCCCTGCCTCTTTCTGTCCCTTCCCTTGGATTTTTGTCACCCAATAAATGGCACAGTGGGAATGTGCCCTTTCTCTCACATTTCTTAGCAATGCGTCACCCACCAGGTTTGCTACGTGCTAGGCACTGGGTAATGTTTCCTGAGCTAAACGTGCCCCATATGTTACGAGCTAATTGACAACCAGACATATCCAGGATGTGGGAAATTCCGTAAGTTACCCCAGTTTCTCCAGCAAGCAAATGGCATTACAAACGGGGAACTCTGATGGGTTAAATACTCTTCAGAGATCTATCCCTCAAGTAGAATGGATAAGCCTTGCTTGTTTAGATCCCAATTTAAGCAAAGTATAAAAAGATACTTTTAAGATAATTGAAGAAAATTAAGCCTAGGCTGGGTACCATAAGATGATGATAGATAATTAGATCATTCCTTTAAGTTTCACAGGACCTGAGAGTGGTGTTGTCCTTAACTGTTAGGTGCATATTGCAGGATGTTTACAACCTGCTTTGGAATTTTCTTGCCAAAAGTGTGGGGGAGCAAGGGGTGGTGGATGGAATATGAATGATGGGTGAGGCCACATTTAGTTTTCTTCCGTGTCTGTGCCTGTTTGAAATGTCTAAAAAGAAGGAACAAACGGGCCGGGCACTCTTTGGTGCCACTGCAGCTCCAGATCCATGCCTGGGAGAGTGTGAGGCGCACGGAGCATCCCGGGCTGCTACTCGTTTCATTTCATCCCTGCAACGGCAAACGGAGAACTCAAGTAGACCCCTGTGATTCCGCGAGCATCCCAGAAACACTCCAGCCTGGGCCACAGAGCGAGACCCTGTCTCTCAAAAATAAGTACATAAATTAATTAATTAAAACTAGGGATCTTTGAGTCCAGATGTGCTTTATGAGCACCTCAAACACGGCAAAGACAGAGTAAAGCTGTTCACAGAGCACGAAATGTAAGAATACACAAGATAAAAATACCTGTGGGTGTCAGGACACAGCTGCTGCAAGCAGGACATGTGGTCGGCACCCCTCCCTTCCGGCTCAGGCACAGGCCCCCAGCCCTCGCTTTCTGGGGGTGGGGAGGGCGGTGGGGCTCAGCCCTGATCGGCCCCTCCTCCTGCGCACAGGCTTCTGTCTTTTGGGTTTCCCTGAAGTGCCAAGAGGTGCGCACTGCTCCTTCGCAGCAGGTGGGAGGCCAGTGGGTGACATGTTTTTTGTAGCACAATTGACATTATTTTTAGCGAGTAGGTAATGAGCAACTTCTCTTGTTTTGTTTTTTAGGAGTGAACCTCTTCTTTTAGTGTCTGGGATTCTCAATACATTTGTTTCTAGAATGGCATTTCTGATAGAGAAGTGTACATAATGGGAATGCATGGTTTTCATTAATTATAGCATTGCAAAAACATTGTCATTACAAGACCATGGGGCGCCTCACTTGGGTGGCCACCTCGGTGGCCAGAACCATTCAGTGAAGCTGAGGCCCTTTTAAGTGCTAGAGGAGAACCCTGGTGCTGCAGTCTGTTCTAGATGGCTCGATGATAACTGAGCATGTGCGGATGCTCCTGGGTCCCCAAGTCTGGCTCGGTGCCCCACCCATGTCCTCTCCCTACCAGGAAGTCACCTGGGGCCATTCCTGTTGGAGCTGTTGGCATCCTGCGCCTCTTTCCCTGAGGGTGTTCTCTGACTCTGCGTCACTAGCAGGGCAAGCACAAAGTGCCGTGGAAGAAACCCTCAATCAATGAGCACAGGAGTTGGTGGGCAAATCCCCTGGCTTCCTCCCCTCTCCTGGGACAATGCTGAGGCTCCAGTCCCTCTCTGGAGTCCCAGGTGCCTGTGACAGCATTTCTGCTGTGTTAACCCAAACCCCATTGCCGCCTCCTCTCCGCTGTTGCACCGCCCCGCTCTGAGGTCACCTCCTCAATGAGCCATTTGTGCTTGTACACTTGCCCCAGGCTCTACTTTCAGGGCACACTTAGTTTGGGGTGCTCAGATTTGTCTGGCAACAGCTCAGCCTTATTCATTTAGGCTCCATAAACTCTGTATTAGTGCTAATGCTCTCCTTGCAATTTATTTATTTTTTATTTTAAAATAATTTTCTAAATAAATCGCTCAATCTTAATAAATTAAAAACAGGATATCCAAGGCCATATTAACAGTTTTAAGAGAAATTTCTGAATTTAAAGCAACAGTTTTCATATTAACACTTTATGTAGTGCTAATACAGTGGTCCTCTCTAATGTTATGGGGAATATGTTCCAGGACCCCCAGTTATGCCTGAAACCATGGATAGTATCGAACTCTTCATATGCTGTGTTTTCTCAATCTAGTAACCAAGAAAGCTACTAAGTGGCTAATGGGGGCAGGTGGCGTCTACAGCGTGGATGTGCTGGACAAAGGACACGATTCACCTCCCTGGCAGTGCAGAGCTGGACATCATGCTGCTCAGAGTGGCACGTAATGTAAAATTTAAGAATTGTTTATTTCTGGACCTTTTCATTTATTTTCAGGCCATGGTTGATTGTGGGTAACCAAAACCACAGAAAGCAAAACCACAGATAAGGAGGAACTACTGTACATAATGTTATATAATACTACATGATAACAAACCATCTGTACATATTCTTCAGACAGATATTTTAGGAAGTATACTTGTCAGCTCTTAGTTTATTAGAAATGCGTATTAAGGACCGTTAATCTAGTTTGATGCTGCTCCGCATGTATCCCCTGGTTGATGGAAGACAGCAACAAAAGATGTACACGTGACACATCATACAGCTGTAGGAATTGTCAGTCTCCAGAAGGTGCGATGATTGATCCTTCATTTTTACACATTCATGTATTCATTTATTGAGCAAATATTGATTAGGTGCTACTACGTGTTGGCATCTATGTTAATCACTAGAGACACAGTTGTGAACATATAGGCCAGGAGGGCAGTCGTCTGAAGAAAACACAATCCAGTGGGCTGTGGCAGACGTTTGCACCAAATTCTAGGAGAGCCCAGAATGAGAGGCCGATCAAGATAAAGCAAAAGCACTTGAGATGTAGTACTTGAAATACAGCGTGCTTTCGTTCCAAAAGAGAGCCAGAGTTGTCCAGACTCAGACCTCTTTGCACACAAGTTTTTCATTTGAAGTTCAGTGTTACAATTTGAACTGATAGTTAAAGCCATCTTGCAACACAGGTTTGATTGGTCAACCAGCAGCAGGGCTGAGCTGATGGGATATTTTGGAAAGCAACATGCTGTTAGCTCATGCTAACGTCTGGGTCACAGGTCACAGCATATCCCTCATTCTTGGCAACCCATCACTTGTCAAAACCAAAGGAGTGCTGGGTTAGGAGTTGGGAAGTGGGTTTTAAATCTAGATGTTGCCTTTAATTCACTTTAATTCATTGACCTTGGGCAAGTCACGTAACATCTTTGGGTCCCAATGTCTTCAATAGTAAAATATTGCACCAGTGACAAGAACATTTTGTTTCATATGAGCCAGTTTAAGAAAAACAAGGTTGATAGATGTCCTTTAAAATAAAAAAGGAAAGAAATGGCAACCTTTGAAATCAATAACTGCAATACTGCATCTGCTGTTGAACTTCAATTTGTGACCTCTTTCTCCTCAAATTCGATCGTGTGTTGTATTTGGATGGCTCATTAATAGTCAAGTTTGTCTCTAAGACCTCTTCTAGCTTTGTAAGTTTGGCTTCAACTATTTTAACCTCATGTAGTAGTTAGGGTTTAATTTGACATCTCTGGAGATGCTTGACAGGTCTTGAAAATGATACATATGTGTAGTGTTGCAGAGAGTTGTTTTAAAGGTGTGATCTGCGTTTAACTTCGCGCAGTTCTCAGTGTGACCGCTGGTACTCAGAGGCGTCTCAGGGATGGTGGGTGTGACGTGAGTGGGGGAGACTCCCAGTCCCTGCTTCAACTTTAAACCGAGCAAGTGCACGTTCATCTATTTTCTGTATTAAATGGATCCGCTGCGTCCAGAACGTGGCATTGGGAATGATGACCTTATCTGACACAAATATTTGCTTGTTCGATTTTTCCCATGTCACCTTTTTCTTTCCTCTTGCTGTTTATTCATATTTGGTAGTTCTGTTTACAAGTCACAAGAGTTTATTTTGATCCTCACTCAAAGTCTTAAGAATCCACACACACCAGGGCTAATTGTTTGAGCACAACCTACTTTATGTGCATCGACTCTGGTCGTCCTGACCCTGCCTTGCAGAGTGCTGGTCCTGGGCAGCTTAGCTTCAGACCTATTCCTTACCTGTCCCCTGCTTCGCTCTGTATCATTTGGGGGTGACCCTGGCAGGCTTCATTTCCCAGACGCTCAGAACAGCAGATGTAGCCAAGGAGGGCTGCGGCAGGAGATTGGAGAGATGGGGGACGGAAAAGCCAGGGGCTTCCCCCCGCTCTCTGTTTCCTGTGGGGTCTCAGGCGGTGGCTGCATCTTCCCTGTGGCTCCAGCTTATGTCTGCCAGGCCTGCTATGGTTTCCACCTCCACCAGGTGACCCTGGACCCAGGTCCCTGGGAACCCCACCCTTCCCCTTTGTCCTTCCAGCCCTGGGTGGTGGTGTCTTCTCGTGTTGTCATCTCTGGTTGTGTCCTTATTTGGGTTTCTTGCTCTTCAATCACTGGTATAACCAGTTCCTTACCATAGTTTCCCAGTTTAAATGCTGGATTGATCTCTGTTTTTCAAGTTGGACCCTGAATAATAAAGTTCTTGGGATGAGAATTAGTGTCAGAACCAGATCTTTAAGATGAGATTCTGGGACTGGGGTGCTCGCAGGCCATTTGAGTGCACAGTGATGACCTTCTTGCAGAGGGAAGATGGGACACTGGTCTCCTGTGGCATGAAGTTGCATCACAATTGCTAAATCTTCATGTTGTTGCTTGAGTTGGAGTGTTGGCTGGGTTCAAGGCTCCGGGAAATTAAATGGAGGCTGCACTGGACTGGTGTGACAGTAATGACGGTCGCGAGGATTGTGGGGTATCTGATGGTACTGGAAAGTTTTTGGAAAAACAGTAGTAAGTTCAGAGCTGGAAGCCATGGTTCAAGATACAAGTATATCCAGAGATCAGCCTTAAAACAGTTATTTACCTCTTGCAGCCACAAGCCAGGTGCGGCCAGGGCTTAGTCACACCTGCCTTGATAATTGTGTGGTTTACAGAAATGACACCCTTACTAAATTCGTATGTTAAGTTTAGGGCATGAGTGGTGAAGATGTGGAACCCAGGGACTTGGGAAAGGCACATTTGAGTAGACTCAACTAAATCGGGAAACTGGACACTCCCACCATGGGTTCCGCTGAGCCTGTATTGCTAGGGTTCTTCCTTTGTGAGCAAAGCAGGCTTTTCTGGTGTGAAGACCCTTAAGACCCGTTCACACTGCCTGTGAGAGCTCGAACAGAATCAGGCCTCTTCATTCTCTGAGAGGGGTGGGGCAGGGTGAGGAATTTCAAGTCTAGCTTTCTGAGCAAGCAGCTTCTACACCTAACAAGTTAGCTAATTCCTAACCCTGGGCAATGTGTGAGGGAGGCGAGGCTATGGGTATTACACAGAGTAGGGCAGAGTGGGATTGGGCCACAAAAACTCATTGGTGTGGTTGCATCTATTTAAGACTCAAGATGTAATGTGCTGGCTGTGGTGGCTGGAGGTGGCTCTCACTCCTTTCTCGGTTGGACAACTAAAACTTGGGTGGCATGGTGGCCAACATTCGTTGAGCTCAGCTGGGACTGCTGTGCCATTTAGCCCCACACGGGGGAGTCCTGAAAGTTAAAGGTAAGAGGAAATCCAGCAGCAGAGCTCCCTGGGGAATTATATCTGGCTGTCCACTTTGCGTGGTAGGAGAAATACCCAGAGGTACGGATTTTCCATGATTCATGGGCAGTGGCTCAAGACACTGCAGCTTTTATGGATTTTGAAAGAAAAAATTAGAAGATGAGTGACTTGGAGATGAGAAGAGGTTATACAGGGATGACTTTTGGAACGGGCACAGAGGAGAGAGTTTCTGTGCTCTGGGTGCACAGCACAGCATAGATACTGCAGAGGACATAGCCAGTGGACAAGATGACACGCTCTGTGGAGAACAGTGTCTTCTACCAGCTGCCACGGTATCTGCTCAATGGGCCACGGTGGCAGGAAGGAGGCCACCTCCAGGCTCAGTAGCATGGACATCCTCCTTCTCCAGTCAGTCTTGGTCCCATCACTGCCGAGGACCCTCTCTGCCAGCAGCAAGGCCAATACCGAGTCCCTGGAAGGACGCTGTTGCCTGGTGGCCCAGCGGGACGGTGCTCCCAGAAACCTCATGGCGAATCGATCACATTGCACTCATCTCATCGTGACTGATTCGTCCCGAGTCGAAAGGCATCTTTGCTGGGTGTGGATTTGCCTTCCCTGACCGAAAGCTTCTGTGAACTTCAGGCTGCCTGGTCCGTGGCAGTGCCCTACCCGAGGGAAATGTCCCCTGCACACATGGAGAGGCGCAGCGCTGGGCTCATCAGATCGCACCACGTACCACTTCAGGTGGCCTGAAAGGGCAGAGGGGTGGCTTGTGTTGTCTGGGGCCAGTGACAAACCGACAGGACTGCTCCCCCAACAGCCAAAACACCTGGGTCTGGAGACCATGGGTGGGGCCTAACAACCCGTTTGAAGAGATTTTGCTTTCCGCTTCTAGCACCTTGCGCTCTGCTGGTTTAGATGTCTTAGTTCACAGTTCGAGCAAGGAATCTTCCCTTAGGGAACAAAGCCATGGTCCCGTGGAAGTGGAAGTTTAGAGTATCACTTGGCTGTCTGGAATTCCTTGTGTCAACACACTCACATGCCAAGATGGGGGTACTCTAATGGCTGGGTTGATGAATCCATTTTCAAGAGAAAAATCATGTTGCTACTTCCCACTGGGGACAGGGAGGGAGGGGTGTTTGTCTGGAACCTTCCCCCCTCCTCTCCCGCCCTCACTTGACAATTCGACACTTGGGGAATGCCCCCCATTCCCTGCCACTCCTGATTCTAACCAGGCTGCTTTGGGGGAGCTCAGGGTTTCTGCTTGGTGCTGCCCCCAGACCACAGCTGGCTGGTCCATGGTGGCGTCTCCTAGGACTTCCTGAAGTAGAACTGAGGAGAAGCCAGTCCTGACCACACAGGCCGCAGGCGGTGAGGTGGAGCTTCCCAGCCTTAGAAGTGGCCACACTGCCAGGACGGAGCTGACTGCAGGCAGGAGATTCCTGGTGGGGCCAAGGCCCAGCCGCGGGTTATCCTTGAGGACCAGCTGCCTCTACGACCTTGTCACATTTGGCTGTTCAATCCTTTTTTTTTTTTTTACCCCTTTTAGATTCCAGGGGCTATTAAATTTTTTTGATGCCTAAGCTTGCTTGAGTTGGCTTTCTGACATTTGAGCTAAAAAAGCCTGACTTATACAAGGTTAATTTGCTAGGCACGATGTCAATTTATCGTGGAATTGCATGGAGACGTGCCCACCTGCTGTGTTTGACCTGAGAAGCTGAGTTAGCAATTAGCAGGTGAGATGATGTCAGTGAGAGGGGTCTGCGTGCTCTGAGGGGATGCACCTGTGCCTGTCCCCCAGGTGCACCTGCTGGTAGCGGTCCTGCTCCCTCCTGCCGTGCACACGTGGATCTTCCTGAGAGGGCGTGCGTTCAACACTGGCCAATTCTCATCTTCCGATTGTGTTTTCTCTCGCTTCCGTGCAGCTCACCGCCTTTCTGTACACGTTTCTTTGTGTGTTAATAATAACGTCCTTCTTCATTTAGTCATGTTTTTAAAACATATTTTTACACTTAACTATTTAACCACATTTTGGGATGAGTTGATTGCTTTCTGAGAATACAGGGAGATACGAAGCTTATCTTTTTTAGCTTAGTTTCCTAATCTCCTCAGAATGTACTTGAACTGTTTCCTGGTATGCAGATTCATGCTTTCTTCTCAAACTCCAGTACTTTCGTTAAATCACAGAAAAGCTGCAAGGGATCTAAAACTCCAAATTATTTTGGTTTTATTCCTTTTTCTTTTATAAAAACTTTAAGAACTCTTTCCCCTATGCGACGTGCATACTCCGTAAAGCTAAGGCACTCTGTTGAGGAGTGAGTCTGTTGCTCCGAATTTCAATGACCGAACGGCGTATTGCTCTCATGAATCTGTTGTGTGTGGGAGAAATTTCCTTTCTGGGAGTGTTTCACCACTTTACGTTATTTCACTGTTCGATCGTGACAAACTAGAGTCTTTCCTTGATTTCACAAGTACCTTTTATATTTGGATATGTTTCACATTTTCTAATAAGTTGCCTACTTTCCCTTTAAAACCAGGGGACAGTGTAGATGACTCTTGAATGTCCTATAATTGCATGACACTGAGGTCCATGAAAAAACAGTAGATAGAAAGTAAGTGCTAAGGAAAGTAAACAATGGACAGGGGCTCCTCCTCCTTTGTCAGGCCTTGGAGATCAGCAGGCTGGTGGCCCTTGTCTTGTAGACCAATCACTGGGGCTGGGAGCTGACTGGCTCGAGGCAATATCTAACCCTGAATGAGCATTTATGTATGCAGTGTCATTAGTCCTCACCACCAGCCTGTGACATAGTGACGCTACAGGGTATTACTATGTCAAGACTGTATTAGGTCCCCAGGGCTGCCGTAACAGAGTACCATAGGCTGGCTGGCTTAGAACACCAGACCTTATTCTCTCACAATTCTGGAGGCCGGAAGTCCAAAGTCAAGGTGC